>NC_090245.1:2790565-2996272 GCF_037325665.1 Littorina saxatilis | reverse complement strand
TTCCGTCTGTCTATGTGCGTATTTGTTTGTGTTACACGACACTTGAGATTGCCACAAGTTCTCAAATGTCGTATAGTTGTGTTCTTTTATTCTACGTCGCCCGTCTTCGCAGCAACAGAAAACAACTCGTCAAATTGAGTTCGAGGATTTATTCAGCATTCAATACATACAACTGCACAACGTAGCAGAACTCAAATAGAAGCTTTTTTTACATACAAATCGCGCTGGCATATATAGTAAATACTCAATCTCGAGAATATTCCAGACCGAACATGATACAACTACATTATATGCGAACCGCCCATGGACTAGAATGGTGACGTTCTCTGTGACGTACATCAAAAGGTGCCGACGCCCTTAATCCGATCGAACGCCACGAACTCACACTAAATCAGCATGGTAAACAACTTGTTTTGACAGGACTAGAAAGTTCACCTGCATTCTCGTCCAAGCATAAATATTGTGTTTACAAAATATAATATCGGTACTTTCCCACAAAGTACAAATAAGTCAACTACATGCAACACACAAAACTGAACCAAAGCTCAGCAACGGTAGCGTTTCCTAACATTACCCCCAACACCAGAAGAAATTTACCTAATTTCTTTCAATCATTGAAACGCTACCTGTACACATATTATGTATACATAACAGATTGAAATCCAGGTATGTATATTAGTCTGTTGGAGAATGAACACAGTTTTACTCACATACTCGGCTGAGAAAATCTGCTCCAACATTGTCTGAACCTTTGATCGATTCCACTCGCATATCAAAGTTCTGCAAGTACATCACCCACCTCATGATACGATTATTCACAAACTTCGCAGAGTTCAGGTAGGTGAGGGGTTTGTGATCAGTCTGAAGCACGAATTTCACCCCTTGGAGGTAGAGTTCAAATTTCTTGATTCCCCACACGATGGCTAAACACTCTTTCTCCATGGTCGAGTAGTTCTTCTCGGCTCCTGACAGCTTCTTGCTGGCATAGCTGACCGGAAACGGTTTACCTCCATGCTCTTGCATCAGCATGGCGCCGATCCCTTCGTCCGATGCGTCTGTACGCAAGATGAACTCTTTGGCAGTATCAGGAAGGCGTAGCACCGGGTCTCGTGACATCAGGTCGCGCACGGTCTGGTATGCCTTCTCCTGAGCTGATCCCCAGAGTATTCGGTTGGGGCATCCTTTTCGGGTCATGTCCGACAAAGGCGCCGTTATGGCGGTGAAGTTTGGAATGAACTCTCTGTAGTACCCAGCCAATCCAAGGAAGGATCGCACCTGCTTCTTGGTTTCAGGACGTGGCGCATTGAGGATCTTGGTGACGTTTTCCAACAAAAGCCCCTTTTGACCTTCCTTCAGTGAATGACCTATGAAGTCAACGTTGTCGGTCCCCAAAATGCACTTGCTGGGTCTCACGGTCAGATTAGCTTTTGTCAGGCGGGAAAACAATTCCCTCAAAGTCTCCAGATGCTCCGCAAAGGTCTCCGTGTGGACTAGCAGATCATCCCAGTAGTACACAACATTCTTCATTCCTTTGAGCATTTTTCGCATTCCCCTCTTCAGGGTAGCACCACTGTTCACCATGCCAAAAGGCATCCGCAGGCACTCATACGTTCCGTCTGGAGTTGCAAAGGCGGTCTTTGGTATGTCCTCTTCGCGCACAGGAATCTGCCAATATCCCTTGCTGAGATCGATCTTTGAGAAGATCTTACTGCCAGTCAACCGTCGGAACAGATCAGCCGCCGTCGGCATTGGTTCAGGGTCAAACACGGTGATCTTATTCACTTTCCTGAAGTCAATGCATACCCTGTTTGTACCGTCTTTCTTCTTGACAACAACAACGGGAGATGAGTAAGGGGATGATGACTCACGGATGACCCCCATCTTCAACATGCTATCGATGTCCTTCTTCAAGGATTCCCGAGCCTGAAACGGGATAGGGTATGGTTTTGAGCGAACAGGAACGTCAGATGTGAGGTGGACTTCATGTTCGACCAAGGACGTAGAGCCTGGAACATCAGAGAACCTATGGGTGAAGTCGCCCATAAAATCATGCAGCTCCTTCTGCTGATCTTCTGTCAGGTCAGGTCTTAACTTGACGTCATCCACTCCCTCTTTCTTGTGGAGGTCTCCCAACTCCAGTAGTTCCTCACCGTCGAACTCGTCTAGTTCGGCTGGTTCTTCCACACTTGCTGCGACCTGTACTGCTTCCGGAGGTCTCTCCACATACAGTTTCAGGAGGTTAGCGTGGTAGATCTTGGACTTCTTGCCGACATTCACCTTGTAGTCGTTGATCCCTACCACGGCCTCAACCTCGTATGGGCCTTTCCACTGCATCAGTAGTTTGTTGTGATCAGTGGGAAGCAGTATCAGCACTTTGTTACCTGGTGTAAACTGCCTGTTTACGGCTTTGCGGTCGTAGTAGTGCTTTCCACTATCCTGAGACTTTCTCAAGTTTTCTCTAGCAATCTCGAGAGTCTCCTCCAGTTTCTCTCGCAACTCGAACACGTACTGGTAACTGTTCTTCACTTCAGGTGTGCCCACATCTTTCGTCCACAATTCCTTTAGTATCTGCATCGGGCCTCTCACGGTCCGCCCGTACATCAGCTCGAACGGGGAGAATCCAGTGGACTCTTGTGGCACCTCCCTGTATGCAAATAGCAAGGCGTTGATGTAGCGATGCCACTGCCTTGGCTGCTCACTGCATAGTTTCTTCAGCGTGGACTTCAGCGTCGCATTGAATTTTTCGACCAGCCCATTGCACATCGGGTGATAAGGTGTCGTAGTCAAGTGACGAATGCTCAGCAGCCTGTTGACCTCTTCCATGCATTCAGAGACAAACTGTGTCCCCAGGTCTGTGAGGATCTCTTCAGGAACCCCAATTCTGCTGAAAATGTCCACAAGTGCCTCGGCAACAGTCTCTGTGTCAATTTTCTTCAGAGGCACGGCTTCTGGGTACCTGGTTGCATAGTCTACCAGGGTCAGTACCCAACGATGACCCTCTTCACTTGGCGGTTTTATCTCGCCGATGAGGTCAATGGCCACCCTCTTGAATGGTCGGTCGATCAAAGGCATCTTCTGCAACGGCACTTTCGGGACCCTTCCTCGAGGTATGGTTTTCTGGCAAATATCGCACGATCGGCAGAATCGAGTCACATCTGCATGCAGTCCTGGCCAGTAAAACGCAGCCTGGATTCTGTCCGATGTCTTCTTGACACCCAGGTGACCTCCCATAATAGAGTCGTGGGCCACCTCCATCACCTGGCGCCTAAGTGGTTGAGGCACCAGAACTTGACGTAATGGCTTCCCACCGTTGACTCTCGCGTGCTGGAACACTCTGTACAGGATCTTGGCCTTCACCTCAAAGTGCACAGTGCCTTCGCCCTTAGTCATCTCCTTGACAGGACGACTCCTGTACTTTGTTAAGGTCGAATCAGCTTCCTGTAGCTGAATCAGCTGATCCCTGTCCACGACAGCAGTTGCAGAACTGTTGGTGACCCTGAGTGGCGTAGTTGTTTTGTCCTTCTTCGCCTGGGCTCTGGTCGTCACAGCGCTTACAACCTGCGGCTGGTCGCGGCGATGCACAGTTGCTCTGTCATCTCGTAACAGTTCGCTGATATCTTCATTCGCGAATGGCAGTGGGTCTTCCTCCTCAACAGCAGGCTGAGCTGCGCCCATTCTCCATTCGACATCAGGGTCATCAGGACGTCTCGCACCCCCAATGTTCCCAATTAATAGATCGTACAAGGGCTTCTTCAGGCAGACGGCCTCAACTTCTCCGGTGAAGTATGGAGTATCTATCTGGATCTTTGCCACTGGTGCCCTCACGCATTTGCTGTCAGCCATGAGCGTCCACTTGAAGTCACCAGTGAACTTCTCTGTTGGCACCAGATCCTCTTTGACAATGACTCCATTGCAGCCCGAATCTCTGAGAACAGTCACTTCCTGCTTCTCAACAAATCCCTTCGACACGGGCATGTTCGACACTGACACAGCTGCGCTGGCGACGACAGAGATTGACTTGCCATTAGCGAGTAGAAGCTGGCCATCAGATAGACATTCTTCCACGTCCGATGGTGTATCCACTTGCTCGGCAGCCCTTGGTAGTATGACGCTGCTCGCACATACTTGTTGGTTCGAGCCACTCGTTTGCCTCTTGTTGTCGTAATATCTCCGTCGATGTTCTTGCGCTTTGTCATTGACATGTCCGTTATTTTTCTTTTGGGGACAGTTGGCGACTCGGTGACCCTTGGCATTGCAATGGAAACACGTTATGTTCTGCCCTTCATTGGATGATGGTGCGGACTCAGTTTGTCCCTTGGCAGGTTGGTTTCCCTGGTTCCCGCTCTTCTGGAAAGGTTTCGATGACTTTGACGTCCCCAGGGTCCTTCCATGAGCAATGAGATAACGCTCAGCAGCATCAGTAATGTCCTTCAAACCCCGCAGTTTTTGCTCTCCCAAGCGGGTCGCCAGGTCCTTCGGGCAGGCATTAAGGAACTGCTCCTTCACGATCAAGTCCCGCAGACTCTCGTATGACTGCTCTTCACCTGATAACTCCACCCACTTCTGCAGGTATGACGACAGGCGCTCCACAAACTGGCTCGGTGTCTCTCCAGACAATGGCTGGCATTCGCGGAAGCGTTGACGGTAGCCCCTTTCAGTGAAGTTGTAGCAACGCAACAGAGCTTCCTTCAGTACATCATAGTCTCTGGCGTCATCATTTGAAAGTCTAGTGTAGACCTCAAGTGCTGCCCCAGTCAAATGTGCGCTGAGTTGAATCGCCCAGTCGTCGCGCTGCCATCTAGCACTCTCGGCGAACCTCTCGAATCTTGCAAGGTAGCAGTCGATCTGGTCCTTCCCGTCAGCGAATGCTGGAAGTTTCGGTGCCCTGTGTAGCATTTGCTGCTGGTTATCTCTTTGGCGTGGTGCCGCTTGCTCATTTTGAACACGCACCATTTCTGTCTGAAGCTCTAAGCGCTTCGTCTCCATTTCTATCTGGAGCTCTACGCGTTTCAGCTCCATTTGCCTTTCTTCACGCTGTGCTTCTCTTTCTTCACGCTGCGCTTGTCTTTCTTCACGCTCACGCTGCGCTTGTCTTTCTTTTTCTTCTCGCTCACGCTGCGCTTGTCTTTCTTCACGCTCACGCTGCGCTTGTCTTTCTTCACGCTGCGCTTGTCTTTCTTCACGCTGCGCTTGCAGTCGTGTCTGGGACTCGACGAACTCCGTCAGCTGCTTGCCTTTCAGTCCCAGTTCAACTCCTTTTGCCCAGAACTCAGCCATTCTGGTCTTTTCCGGTGCGTTCGTCTGTATTATTTCACAGCCACGAACGTAGACGAATGTAGTCTTCTAAAAGAACACAGTCTCTACTGCACCTCCGATGCTTCTCTCGTCGCTGTTTACCTTCGTAGACGCAGGCTGCCACCCTCCTGGTCTAACGTGACGGCGTACTCTGCTCACGATACGTACACGACGTACCTCAGTCGTATTTCGTAGTATTAATGCACTAGCTCCGCGACGAAGTCCGTCTCGTCCAAACGGCAGCTAACCTCTGTAATCCCGATACACTCCGGCGTCGCTCACCGTACCGAGCTGCGGCGATTACCAAACTCTTCACCAGTCACACCGAATCCACGGTTCCGTAGTCTCAATACTGATCCCTCAGGATACACCCGATTGATGGCTACCTCCTGTGACTGTCTTGACGCTAGTCCTTGTTGCTGGAAAACCCTTGGCGTTAAACGTAGATCCTTGGCTTGGCCCCCAATTGTTACACGACACTTGAGATTGCCACAAGTTCTCAAATGTCGTATAGTTGTGTTCTTTTATTCTACGTCGCCCGTCTTCGCAGCAACAGAAAACAACTCGTCAAATTGAGTTCGAGGATTTATTCAGCATTCAATACATACAACTGCACATCGTAGCAGAACTCAAAAAGAAGCTTTTTTTTTTACATACAAATCGCGCTGGCATATATAGTAAATACTCAATCTCGAGAATATTCCAGACCGAACATGATACAACTACATTATATGCGAACCGCCCATGGACTAGAATGGTGACGTTCTCTGTGACGTACATCAAAAGGTGCCGACGCCCTTAATCCGATCGAACGCCACGAACTCACACTAAATCAGCATGGTAAACAACTTGTTTTGACAGGACTAGAAAGTTCACCTGCATTCTCGTCCAAGCATAAATATTGTGTTTACAAAATATAATATCGGTACTTTCCCACAAAGTACAAATAAGTCAACTACATGCAACACACAAAACTGAACCAAAGCTCAGCAACGGTAGCGTTTCCTAACAGTTTGTTTGTTTGCTTAACGCCCAGCCGACCATGAATCTCATACACACAAACTCATGCACACACACATTCACACACACACTCTTTCTCCCTCTCTCTCAGTCTTTCTTTACACACACACACACACACACACACACACACACACACACACACACACACACATACACATACACGAGTACAGAACTTATGCACGCGTACACACACACACACACACACACACACACACACACACACACACACACACTAACACTAACACTAACACATGTGCACAAAATGAACACACACACACACACACACACACACACACACACACACACACACACACACACACACACCGCGCGAGAGAAAAAGACTACAGGGAGGCATGACGTAATTATGCATTAATTGACGTCAAAGACTTTTAACCGTGACGTAATCTTCTTACGCGAGCTTTTAATATCCAGTCTTGAACAACCACACACACCAAGTCTTGGAAACTACAGAATTTCTACCCGTCCAAAGCGGCCTTGGGTGGCGTTTGCTCAAAAAATGAGGGCGCCTATTGCACCCACCGTATTTTTGTTAGTATGGTCCCAATTTTTGGTGAACTTGCATCTTCAACTGTAACCCGTAGCCGGGCACAAAGAATCTTTCTTTATCATGTATTATCGGTATGAAAATGCGTTCGTGGGATACCTCCAGCTTTGCTGGGATTAACCTTGTTTTAATAAAGAATTTAAAATAAAATCCGCCACAAAGAAACAAGAAATCAAAACAACATTCACACCCTGTCACACAATCACACACTAAACCTCACTAAAAGTTACCCCCTTACCCCCACCACACAATTTACAAAGTAATTTACTATGGAACTTTACTTACCACATAAACACACACTTTAAACAAAAGAGTAAATCAGCAATTTTTTTTAATTTAAATTATGTTTTTTGTTGTGTAAAACCAAGTATAAAAAGCTGACTACACATTTTTTTCTAAGTTGCTTTCTTGTTTTGTTTCTTTTTCTTTATGTGTGTGTTATTAATATTACTGTTAGATCAAGCAGAAGTATAAAAGTTGCATACCAGCCAAATTTACCACAGCTTAAGTCATAAATAATCAAAAGCATTATATTTCATTTCTATTTCCTAATGAAAACAAACAGATGTTCAGATTTCCTGATCCTAGAATTGTTTACAGGTGATCTTTATGCTTTTGATTCAGAAGAGTTGCAGAGTTGCACCCCTTATCCTATTGTTGAAGGTCTGTCTTTTCTTCTTTATCACATATATTGGATCGTTTTTGTTTTGTTACTTCCTTAGTTGAAGGGAAATAATTGACAGCAGTAGTACTGTCACTACTTGTACTAAGTTGGTCAGCAAAGCTGGTGTTAACATATTTTAGAAAACGGTCTTAATGAGTATCCCTGCAGTCAATGACCTATACATTTCCCAGAAACTGGATCAGTGGTACATAGCAGGCACATCAAAGGAAAAATACAGAGGGGGAATATGTTTGCTCTGGATGGGTGGTCAGATCAAAGGCAGATCTATGCATTGTAAAAGCTGGTTGGCCTTGAGACCTGGGTCAATGACCGGTACTTGCAATCTGAACACAGCTGCCTGCCTCCAGACACTGACCTTCTTACCCGGGGTCAATGACCGAGTTTTTATCTGAGAGGAAAGTCTCTGAAGGATTGGTCAGCGCATGATAAAATAAGAGAGGGGGTGAAGTGAATAGCGCAAAGAGGGGGGAGGGAGGGGGGGTGGTAGCTATTTTGACTGCTGATGCAATCGCCAGCGGCTTGTGGCACTGGAGGGGTGATGACACGGTCAAGTGAGGCGGAGGGGGGTAGCTGTCCAGCCACTGTGTCTGGCCTTGATTGGTGGTAGTCCTGAGTCCTTCTCAAAGGGGGGAATGAGTGGGCAGTAGAGAAGTGACAGATTTTGAGATCGCCCGCGAGAGATATTTGTTCGCCGGCCGTTCCGATTAACTACGTTGCCTAACGACTTTGTGCTTCAGCGAAATTTGAACCCGCCCTGCGGGAGATTTCAGAGGAATTTCGAACCCGCCCGACGCGATTTGAACCCGCCGGGGGTGATCGGGCGACCGCCAATATTCAGCCCTGCCATGTTTTCTTATATCTATTATGTTTGGCTCAACATTTTCCCAACAACAATCAGATTTGTTTAGACACCCTGATGACACCACATGGGTAGGCTTATAACGGATGTCATAGTACGTCTGCAGAGAAACCTTTTACAGGCTAGTAAATATGTCACCTGTATGATGTTTTTTTTATATGTATAATTGATTCTAAACACGCGAAATAGATTTGAGTGTGTTTCAAAGACCTTAACAGAAAACACATGCTGCAAGCTGATATCAAGCATGCTTTCACAAGATCTCACCTTGGTGTTGTGAACAAGGTTCTTGACGCATCCATTGAAGCCCGGTGCGGTGACGGAGGTGGGGAAGCCGGAGGACCGGCCGCCCACACTCAGCAGGTTGGCCACGTTCAGAAAGCGGTTCTCGCCACCTGTGGTGCCGTTCACTCTGCACGGGCTGATGTCGGGCGCCACGCCTTCTGAACCCGAGTCTGCCACCATCGCGCAGTCATCCACCATCATTTCCACAAACTGCACAGGTATACGGTGGCACATGTGTAAAGAAACCAAACAAAGTGGATAAAAAGGGAACATTTTCACTATAGCTAAGCTAGTGTCCCAAATACAAAATCAGAAGAAAAAAATAATCTGAAAAAAATAATGGGCCACTGCATTACAGTAGCATGTGTTTTAAGGTGAGTCTATGATTGTTAGTGAGGCAGCAATGATGGGAGTAAAGACTGAGGAAAGAGGAACTGGAGTCAGGCTCAATGTGAGGTGTTCAGCATTTACAAGCACTTACACACCACACCAATGATGACACAAACAACACAGACTGTACTGAATCTATGCACACTTTCACACACACAATGATGACACAAACAACACAGACTGTACTGCATCTATGCACACTTTCACACACACAATGATGACACAAACAACACAGACTGTACTGCATCTATGCACACTTTCACACACACAATGATTACACAAACAACACAGACTGTACTGAATCTATGCACACTTACACACCACACACAATGATGACACAAACAACACAGACTGTACTGAATCTATGCACACTTTCACACACACAATGATGACACAAACAACACAGACTGTACTGAATCTATGCACACTTTCACACACACAATGATGACACAAACAACACAGACTGTACTGAATCTATGCACACTTTCACACACACAATGATGACACAAACAACACAGACTGTACTGAATCTATGCACACTTTCACACACACCAATGATGACACAAACAACACAGACTGTACTGAATCTATGCACACTTTCACACCACACCAATGATGCCACAAACAACACAGACTGTACTGAATCTATGCACACTTTCACACCACACCAATGATGACACAAACAACACAGACTGTACTGAATCTATGCACACTTTCACACCACACCAATGATGACACAAACAACACAGACTGTACTGAATCTATGCACACTTACACACCACACCAATGATGACACAAACAACACAGACTGTACTGAATCTATGCACACTTTCACACCACACCAATGATGACACAAACAACATAGACTGTACTGAATCTATGCACACTTTCACACCACACCAATGATGACACAAACAACACAGACTGTACTGAATCTATGCACACTTACACACCACACCAATGATGACACAAACAACACAGACTGTACTGAATCTATGCACACTTTCACACACACAATGATGACACAAACAACACAGACTGTACTGAATCTATGCACACTTTCACACACAATGATGACACAAACAACACAGACTGTACTGAATCTATGCACACTTTCACACACACAATGATGCCTGTGAAGAGATCTTACCTTGCCCTTTCGGATGATGTCGATTTTGTGCCACTTGCCATCAGCCAGAGAAGGAATGACCTGATTGTTGCTGAGGTCACGGCCGTTGAGGGTCAGAGTGACGGAGCCGCTGCCGTGGTCAATGCTCAGCCTGGGCTGACCACCCAGCAGCTCCAGGGCGATGAAGTCCGTTGGCTGCTGACCGGTGGGTGCTACCAGTGGCCCGTTGTACAGCAGTAAGCCATCGGCCTGACAGGAAAGAAAGGGTTAGGCAAGGGTTGTTTATACCAAGTTTGTTACAGACGAGCAAATATTCCATTGTAAGACCACATGATGAACATGACCTTGTACACATCCACAGCCACAAACACAAGCATGCACATGATGAACGATGAACAATAAACACACACACCCAAAAAAGCAGTTACACAGACCTTTTCAACGTATCTCCTGTATCCAATAAACAAGCTAACTTTGCATTTGTTACAATACGTTGTCCTGGCGTTAAGATTATGAGAAACTACTTTCACGAAAACTATTTTTGAAATACCTCTGAGAATGCCTTCATTTCAAAGCGTGTTGGAGTGCATTCAGTTGTCAAACTCTGTGCACATTTATTACCCAACACACCCTACATAACAGCAAGTGAAAACACAACAAACTGATCACATGCTAATTATTCCTTCTCTTCCTACCCTGTTCAAGGACCAAGGACAGATTGTAAGAAAAGGCCCAACCTTAAATCTTTATCCTTGTGTGGTGGAGCGCATGCGGGTGTTGGCAATTAGAAGCAGAGAGGGAGAGAATACACAAACAATAACAGTTTGATGAACGCATTGAATGATGTTCTCTGTCCTCTTTATTGCATAACACTCACGCACACAATCACCAAGCATTTAAAATAAAAGTTAAAAATAGGTTCGTCAGACTAATGCTACTTTTCCAATAAACACTGTCAACACTTAGTCTGAAAAAGGTGGAAACACATACTCCGCACTCAAATCCAAAGTAGCTTGAGGCAAATCTCTGCTACGAAAAAAGTTATGTTGCCACAACACTCTAAGGTCACTAGTGTGTGCTCTACCAACACACAACACGCTCTAGAAAAACCCACGGTAATGAACACGACAATAAACACGATAATAAACACGATAATAAACACGGAAATAAACACGCTAATAAACACGCTATCCCACCAAGAGTCCGCTCGGCTGGGAAAACAAAAAGTAAAAGCAAAGTCAGTAATTACCGAAACGACAATTCATATCAAAGTATCATCTCACACAGTCATCATAACCACAATTACAATTATTCAAGTTCCAGTATTAAAATACATCCTGCATGTTTGGTTTTCTCAATCTTATCATTGGCCTTCTCTTCTGTTGTTAGTTACACATCATGGGGGGGGGGGGGGGAGGGATTCTCATTGAATAACAAAAGGAAATGATCCAAGTTAATATAGTTTAGAAAAATAACAACTGTTACTCTAAACATTGACGCAGAGAACAACGATAAAACTAGAACTAGCCAAACCACAGAGACCCTTCTGAAAGTACTACTATCAATCACTTGTGTTCTTATACCTCTTAACAGTCCAGCCTTTTACAGTACCGACACTGTACATACAAGTCACAGCGACCAACTTACAGGTTCATACTCTCCAGACCTGCAGACCAACTCCTAGACCTCAAATGTCGAGTGCTATTTAAAGCTAAACAACATGCACCAAGGGCGGACAAAACAGGCTGATTAATACTACCCTCAAAATCTATCCTCGTGCTCAGTTATCTCTTTGTGATTGCATTAACAAAAATTAAAAATGTCAACAACAAAAAATTAAACAACAAAGTAAGCCTTAGAACATATTTACAGGAATCCTAAGTCGCCTCTTACGACATGCCTGGATCCGCAATAGGCCTATTCTTTAGCCAACCTACACGGTCGTCTATCTACCAAGATACTACAGACTGCACTGTTGAGCTACCCGTACCTATAGGGCTCCAACGACATTGCCTAACCTGCACTAAACAATAGGCAACACAGAACAGCTGCTCCCCAACTTTACTTGAACCCACTCCCTAAGAATCCAATAATGTTTCCATGATCCGAAGGAACCGAGGGAGTACGTCAACTGCACGCGAGTGCACTGTGCGGGGTTCCTTGTACAAGTTAGAGTGTTTGCCTGCTGTCCTTCTATTACTCCTCCTTACTACCGGAGTCTCGCTCTCACTCAATATGTTTGAGTAGTCTATCGGCTAGAGACAACATAGAACCAAAGAGTGTATCCCTACGGAAAGATCCGTAGGGATATGCGTCCCAGTACCCTGTCTACAGTATATACAATTTAATAATATGTAGCTATATCCTTCTCTCCTTCACTCTCCCTCTCCATCCTTCTCTCCTTCACAATCCTTCTCCATCACTATCCTTCCCTCCTTCACTATCCTTCTCTCCTTCACAATCCTTCTCCATCCTTCTCTATCCTTCTCTCCTTCACTCTCCTTCACAATCCTTCTCTATCCTTCACAATCCTTCTCTATCCTTCACAATCCTTCTCTATCCTTCACAATCCTTCTCTATCCTTCTCCATCCTTCACTATCCTTCTCCATCCTTCTCCATCCTTCACAATCCTTCTCCATCCTTCTCTCCTTCACACTCCTTCTCCATCCTTCTCTATCCTTCACTATCCTTCCCTCCTTCTCTATCCTTCACACTCCTTCTCCATCCTTCTCCATCCTTCTCTATCCTTCCCTCCTTCTCTATCCTTCACACTCCTTCTCCATCCTTCTCTATCCTTCCCTCCTTCTCTATCCTTCACACTCCTTCTCCATCCTTCTCTCCTTCACACTCCTTCTCTATCCTTCTCTATCCTTCTCTATCCTTCTCTATCCTTCTCTATCCATCTCTATCCTTCTCTATCCTTCTCTATCCTTCTCTATCCATCTCTATCCTTCTCTATCCATCTCTATCCATCTCTATCCATCTCTATCCTTCTCTATCCTTCTCTATCCTTCTCTATCCTTCTCTATCCTTCTCTATCCATCTCTCCTTCACAATCCTTCTCCATCCTTCTCTATCCTTCACAATCCTTCTCCATCCTTCTATCCTTCTCAATCCATCTCTATCCATCTCTATCCATCTCTATCCTTCTCTATCTATCTCTATCCTTCTCTATCCATCTCTATCCTTCTCTATCCTTCTCTATCTATCTCTATCCTTCACAATCCTTCTCCATCCTTCACAATGCTTCTCTCCTTTACTATCCTTCTCCATCGTCTATCCTTCACTATCCTTCCCCATCCTTCACAATCCTCTATCCTTCACAATCCTTCTCTATCATTCACAATCCTTCTCTATCCTTTTCCCTTCCAATATGTTCAATATGCTCGGTATGTTTGATATGTTGGTATTTCAACATGTAAATGTTGTTTATCATGTTTCCTTGAAACAAATTAACCAGCAAGCGCATAACCCAAGCCCCAGACTTCGCATGGTTAACGTTTCAGGGCGATCACGGTGAAAAGACACTGTGGGGGTGCTCATGGGACTACCACCCACTGCCTCTTCCATCTCACCGTCGCTCATGGTGAACAATAAAACAACATTATCACACTATTCTGCTCAAATGTGTACAAAATGCTTGAACATAAACACAGCACGCAAAATGAGACAAATATGCAGTAACTAGAGGAATACCCGGCTTCGCCGGGGTGCATCGCGAGACAGAGACAGACAGCGTGGCGGTTCACCACAATCACATTTAAAGGCGAAGTCCTCTCAAACGGGATTGAGAATTTTTAGAGCTTATTTCTAAGCCCTATATTATCTGTTATGGCTTCTCAAATGCCAGAACATACAGACAGACAAAAGCCGCTAGACCCCATCACAAACAGAACTCTACAATCCACAGGTGTGCCCCCACACACACACACACAAACACACAAACACACACACACACACACACACACACACACACACACACACACACACACACACACACACACACACACACACACACAGAAGCCGTATATATATATGTATATCTATATCTATAAATATATAGAGATAGATAACGGTGTATTTTTCGCGTGGCTATAAATTGATCACTTTTACAGTAAGGACAACTTACGGGTACATGCAAGAAAAGCCCACAACTTCTAAGGTGAACAACTCTGCAGAGTCTGCTGTGAAGGGCGATGGTAGTCTCCCTGTCACACTCGACCCCCTTTGAATGAACTTAAATCCCTCCCAGGTGGAATGGGAACAGCACGAAAATGATTCAGTGACCAAAACACCACAATCACCTTTGAAGGCGAAGTCCACTCAAACGGGATTGAGAATAACTGTTATGGCTTCTCGAAGGAAGGCCTGAACATACTGACACACCAATGCCGCTGGACCACATCACAAACAGAACTCTACAATCCACAGGTGTTGCCCACACACACACACAAACACACACAGAGAAACCATAATCTATATCTATAAATATATAGAGATAGATGACAGTGTATTTTTCGCGTGGCTATAAATTGATTCGACCTTTTCACTTTTACAGTAAGGACAACTTACGGGTGCAATCGTGACATTCTAAAAATAGTAACGTAGTAACGGGAATATGGATTGACGCCACACGAAGGAAGGGAGATAAACGCTGAAAACACTGGAGAAGATAAGGAAGAGTTACTGGGAAAAACCAAAATCGGTTCAGCGCTGCGCGCTGAGAGCACGTGTTGAAATATCTCATCGACCAGGTTGTGTCCAGGGTGTACCTGAATATGATCACCAAATTTGAAACAGATCCATCGAGAACCTTGGCCGCGCACAGACACACAGACAGACAGACACACAGACAGACACACAGACAGACACACAGACACTAGTCGTATATATATATATATATATATATATATATATATATCCACTCAAACGGGATTGAGAGTAACTGTTATGGCTTCTCGAAGGAAGGCCTGAACATACAGACACACCAAAGCCCGCCAGACCACATCACAAACAAAACTCTACAATCCACAGGTGTTGCCCACACACACACACAAACACACACACACACAGAGAAGCCGTATATATATATATGTATATCTGTTACGCGCATTCTTACGATTACGACCATCTTAAGATGGCGCTGCGCCGGTACACGCCGCGTGTATTGGCGCAGGGGGCTTAAGACGGTTGCGCTATTACACGTCTGCGGAAAAACAGATGGCTGCGCCGATACACGTTCATAATCACAATCTATCAAACTTAAGTCGATACATATTGATAGTAGCCGACCAATGCTTTAAATGTAAAATGTGTGTATGTATAATTATCGGTATTTATAGATATAGATGACAGTGTATTTTTCGCGTGGCTATAAATTCATTCGACCGTTTCACTTTTACACTAAGGACAACTTACGGGTGCAAGGAAAGCGTTCTGGACAGTGCAGAGACAATCTAAAAATAGTAACGTAGTAACGGGAATATGGATTGACGCCACACGAAGGAAGGGAGATCCCTGTCACACTCGACCTCCTTTGAATGAACTTTGTCCCCCCAAGTTCGGAACAATGGACCCGCCAAGCTTAGGTCCCTCCCAGGTGGAATGGGAACAGCACGAAAATGATTCAGTGGCCTAAACATTTCATGTCGAGTTCCATCGCTGTCGACGACGCCAAATGTAATCGAGTGCCAAAACACCACAACCACCTTTGAAGGCGAAGTCCACTCAAACGGGATTGAGAGTAACTGTTATGGCTTCTCGAAGGAAGGCCTGAACATACAGACACACCAAAGCCGCCAGACCACATCACAAACAGAACTCTACAATCCACAGGTGTTGCCCACACACACACACAAACACACACACACACACACACACACAGAGAAGCCGTATATATATATATATGCATATCTATTTCTATAAATATATAGAAATAGATGACAGTGTATTTTTCGCGTGGCTATAAATTGATTCGACCTTTTCACTTTTACACTAAGGACAACTTACGGGTGCAAGGAAAGCGTTCTGGACAGTGCAGTGACATTCTAAAAATAGTAACGTAGTAACGGGAATATGGATTGACGCCACACAAAGAAAGGGAGATAAACGCTGAAAACACTGGAGAAGATAAGGAAGAGTTACTGGGAATGGATCCAGAGAAAAACCAAAATCGGTTCAGCGCTGCGCGCTGAGAGCACGTGTTCAAATATCTCATCGATGAGGTTGTGTCCGGGGTGTAGCTGAATACGGTCTCCAAATTTGAAAAAAGATCCACCGAGAACTTTGGCCGTGCATCGCGGACACACACACACACACATACACACACACACACACACACACACACACACACACACACACACACACACACACACACACACACACACAAACACACAGACACACAGACAGACACAAGTCGTATATATATATGACTAAGTGCCAAAAGGTGCTCACAGAACAGAAGACGACTTTGTTTTACAATAAAAATGTTTCTAAAAACGTGTGTCTGCTGAAAATTGGTGTGTGTGTGGATGAATGTGCGAAGAGATAGTGGACATAATTTCGTGTGTCTGACTTGAACGGTTTTGAAGTTATCTTTGTTTAAAGTCAAAAATAACGCCAAAACCGGCCATCTGAAAAAGGACATCGTGATACCTCGTGTTTTGAATATGCCACAGAAAAATAACAAGAAGCACAAATGAATTGCATTTAGTTTGATTGAATGCCTGAAACATCGCTTTACAGACGAGACCAAACGTCAAATCTAAATCTCGACATACATTTTTCAATCGCAGATATTTACTAAATTTCTTTTTCAAAAACTCTGGAATTGATGTCGACACGTCAAGCGATAACGGTGTATCAAACTGCTGTCTTTCAAGTAATCCAGCAAAGACTGCAGAACTTTTGAACAGCATTTTTGAAAACGATTTGAAAATTTCGTCATATCTTGCGTGCGACAAAATGTTCGGTAATTAACGGTTATTTTCTTTTAAAAACAAAATTTACATGTACCAAGATCTACTTCATCTACGGAACCACGTGACGCATTCTGTGTTCAAAATTTGTGAAGAAATCACGAACCACGAATGCGCTATCAAGTGTTGAAATTATGTCGTCAACATCTTTTCAGATCTTGCGTGCGACACCATCTTGCGTTCAACATAAAATGTCACTACCTTATCGAGTTTAATGGGTAAAACTAACTATTTGTTGTCTTAGTTTAATCTTCTTAATTAAAAGCGTAATAAAACCGAACTTCCAAGATGAATTTTAATTGAGATTAGCGAAAGAGCGGGCACGCAAGTCGACCTTAAAGTAAAAGAATGATAACACGAGCGTTTGTCGTGTTGTCTTGCGTGCAACACATTGTCCAAAAAGGAAAATGTATATTTTTCTCAGACGTTTTTTAAGTTGAAACCTTGAAACTTCACACACATTTGGGGTTTAATCGCCCCCATGCATGGTAAAAGTCTTGTTGACCCTTGTCAGATTTCAAGGTCACGGCTGGGTCACATGTGGTTCAGAAAACGGATGAAACATATTTTTTCAGAGATTTTTGAAGCTAGAACCTTCAAACTTCAAACAACGCTTTTGCTTAATGATTGTTCAACATGGAGAATTCAAGGTTGATCCTTGAGAAATGTGAAGGTCATAGCAGGGTCTCGTGTGGGTAAAAAAAAAAGGAAATTGTATTGAACTTCAATTTATATAAAACCAAAGTCTGGTTGATCTGTTTTAAGATTTAAGGTCAAATCTGTTATTTAAGGTCAAATCAAATAGAAATTTGTTGATGCTTAAATCTTTGAAACTTCCAACAGGTTTGAGGTTTGACAACTTTTGGACTTTGAAATCTGGTATGGTTGATCCTGGTAATATTAATTGGTCAAAACATCAAGATCAACAATTATAAAATAAGCACTTTCACCAATGTCAAGTGAGCAATAGCAGCAAACGTGAGTCTTATAAAGATTATCACTTTTTGTGTGACCTCAACTTGACCCCTCTGAATGCTCTCAATCATGGAAATTGACCACACTTTGATTATAACCAAACAACATCAAAACTTTGGAATGTGTGAAGTTTCAAAGGTGTTGCTTAAAAGGCGTTCGTGAAAATGACAATTGTATGTGTCTGACTTCAATGCGACCCCGCTGCGACCTTGACGTTTGAATTTATCAACCAGACTTTCATCATGTGTGAATGACTTCAAACACTATAAAACTAGTTGACGAAATTGACAATTTTTCAAAGTTTAAGCCCGATGGCACTGCTGTGACCTTGAAATTTGACAAACATTAACCAGGCGGTCACCTTTTTTAGAAAATATCCTTAAAGGATCTTTAACCTTACTGTGACCTTGGAATTTGATGAGGTTTAATTTAACTTGCGTAGTGTGCCAAGTTTCAAGGCCCTAGCTTCAAAAACATATGAGAAAACCTCATTGAAAAATGTATATGTTTAACCTCAACGCGACCCTGCTGTGACCTTGACTTTTTCAACCAGACTTTAATCGTGTGTGAACATTATACACTAGAACTGTGTGTATTTTCAAAGCTCGTGCTATAAACGCGCTGAATAAATTGAAAATATTCCACATTTGGACCAGATGTGACCCCGCTGTGACCTTGAACTTTGACAAAGATTAACCAGCAGGTCACTTTTAATGAGGTTTTATAAAAATGCTGAAAGTATGTGAAGTATGTAAAGTCTAACTGATCTAGTATTAAAACATGTAAGACGTGACAACGACAATTTTCCAGTTTGCAAAGGAAATTTAACCTCGCTGTGACCTTGAAATTCAATGTTGTTTAATGTGATGTGCACCATACCTGGAGGTCATTATACTTTGGTTGTGTGCCAAGTTTCAAAGCCCTAGCTTTAAAAACGTGCGAGATAACCTTAATGCTATGACTCAGTGCCGTTTTGAATGATATAACGAACAAAATTATCGTTATTTTTAAAATCATTTGGGTAAATTTATCTTTTCTTTTCGTAATTGGGTTCCAGCATCTGTTGTCTTAACAAAAATCACAATATCAGTCGTGTTTGTCAACTTTTATTTTTTAGCCCCTTTGTCCGCTTTTCGTGCGCACCTTTTGGCACTTAGTCATATATAGATAGACAGATAGATGCTCACTAGACCTACAAGTCCACGAATTCAGCAAAATGTCACTACCGGGTCAGTAGCAAAACATGATAAAGCACAAGATATACAGAACGCACACGGTATCAGGACGCCTGTTCCGCATCAGCCACTGTTCCTCTGTGGAAGATATTTGAAAATTCCACTCACCATTGGCCGTCGATACGTTCCACTAAATGTCCTTTCACATTACCGGCACGTGCAGAAACAAACACAGTCACCACAAATCCTCGGAAATTGACGGTGTTAAAGTCGTCCACTCCCTGGGGTTGGTCGATAGTCGAGCTGGAGTCTCTCCTTCAAAGTCCATCACCGGGTCGTTCCAGGTTGGTGACGGGTGGGATAGCGTGTATACCTAAACTACTACTACTGTACTACTTTCTATTCTCAAAATATGTGTCCACTTATCTATCCTGTCGGCGACGCCAAAATGTGGTGGAGCGCAAGTTTAGTCTCAGTCTCAATTCAAGTAAAATATCAAAGCAAGTTTGTGATTTAAATCCCTCCAGGTAAATGTGCAGGATACTAACCTGGGTGGTGATGAACTCGATAGAAGTCTCGCTGTCTTCGCACTGCTCCAACGTGGCGTAGAGGGCGTAGCTGCTCCCGTCAAAACTGTGCCGCAACTGCTGACATCTCGGGCCGTCAAAGTCAGGTGGGCACTGGCACCTAGCATCACACACACATTTTACGAGTGTAATTGAAGAGTTGCATGCATGTTTAAACACCCACTGACACTCTCTGTCTCCCTCCTTCTCTCTTTCTTGGCATACAAAATGCAGGTCATCCAAATAACTTTCAACTTCACTTGAACATTACGATATTCCAACTCTAAACTTGCTAACACATACATAGGCCAGCGTCCACCTATATTGGTACTAAAAAGACTTGATCTGAGCGATGTGTGTCAACAACAGACCACAAGTAAAAGCAAGACCCCCACAGAGGGAACCAATTGAGTCATCCTTATATTCTTCTTACAAGTAACAACAGTAGCAGTATCTCTCTCTATCCTTCTTACAAGTAACAACAGTAGTAGTATCTCTCTCTGTCTCTCTCTATCCTTCTTACAAGTGTAACACATTCAAAACCTATCTTGTTTTGAATATGTACATAAATCTAGGCTAGTAGTTAAAGGGAAGAAACTGTTGTTTTTTGGGTAATGTGGACATTGATTGTTGCCTCCCTTTAATTAGTCTTTTCAACTTGGCTAACTCAGTTTATATTTTTGGATTTAGACAACATTGTTCAAGCTGTTTCAAAAGTGTTTTTGATTAGGTATTAATTATAAACTTTAATAAGTTGTAAAGATATTTTATTTCATTTTAAGATATTTATTGTTAGAAAATCTTCCAGTTCGGATTTTAGAGTTTTAGCGTCATTTCCGACCTTTGCTTGAGAAGTCGCCAAGATGGTGCGAAACCTCTGGAGAACATTTTGGTTCTAAATCAGGTGAATACTGATTTGTATATTGTCATCTGCTTGGGGTGTGGTCGGTTGTTTGTTTAGCAAGATGAATATTATAAATTGGAGTGGTTATTTTTGTAAATCTGTTCCGAAACTGAAATATTTGTAATTTGACCATGTTGTGGGGTTTTTGACAGAAACACCTGTCTCAAAAATTGTGTAGAATATTAGTATTTTTGGTTGTAGTTTTTTGTATGAAGTGCGTAGACGGAAAGATAAGTGTGTCACTGATGTTTTGAAGTTAAATAGGGTTTAGGTTTTGTAAAGAAATTTAGTTTGGATTATATTTTGAAATTTGAAGTAGAAGAAAGTTTTGCGCATGTGCGGGAATAACCGAAAGCGCATTGCATTATTGGAAAGTTGGCTGCCGCTGTTTTATGGAAAAAAGTGTTTGTGACTAGTGTTTTATTTGAGATGTTTGAGGTGAGATTTCATTCCAAGTGATTTAGACATTGTGATTTGAAGAAGTTTGGTCATAATGGTCAGTTTATCACTGCAGATAAATGTGATTATGTATGGACACTTCTTGTAGCTAGTTTTGAGTTTGTAACAATGGTGGAGTGGAACACATGTGATGTGTGGTATTGTTACAAAGAAGAACAAAGATGGTTAGTCACTGTCTTGTAGGATAACATATAGTCTTTCTGTTTCTGTCAATGAAGATGGAATTGATCACAGTAGGCAAAATGTTACTCCTGTGTTAGGAAGAAGATTTGCTATTTATAGTTGGTAAATAGTAAATGATGTCTAAATATCAGCTGTTTCTAGTTGATAATGTGGAATGATAGAATGATAGTGGTGTGTTTGAACACAGTAACTGTGTGGTAATTATTAGTCATAATTACTAGCCTCTAGTAACATTGGTTAAATATTATTTGTGTTTTGTTGTGTGGTAATAAGGAAACGTGTTTAATTTCAGAGCCAACCAGTCTGGGTTTCACATTACTGATTAGTCTGACTGAGTGGTTTTTGTTCAGCGATTTTGGTGAAGCACCTTACGAACACTGGGTTTTTTAAGTTTTGTTTTTAAGATTTTGGTCTTTAGGTCTAACACTGTTCTTTAGTCATTGTATTTTATTTCTGGAAGTTGTATTTTGTTGAAAAAGAAAAGACACAAGAGAATAAAAGGATTTTGAAACATTTATTTCTGTTTTTTGTGTTATTCATTTAACACATAAAATTCCCTACCCCCTTTCTTAACATAATTGAATTGTTCTAAATTAAAACTGAAAAGTCGAGAGTGTGACACAAGTAACCGTAGTAGCAGTATCTCTCTCTGTCTCTCTCTATCCTTCTTACAAGTAACAACCGTAGCAGTATCTCTCTCTGTCTCTCTCGATCCTTCTTACAAGTAACAACAGTAGCAGTATCTCTCTCTGTCTCTCTCTACCCTTCTTACAAGTAACAACAGTAGCAGTATCTCTCTCTGTCTCTCTCTACCCTTCTTACAAGTAACAACAGTAGCAGTATCTCTCTCTGTCTCTCTCGATCCTTCTTACAAGTAACAACAGTAGCAGTATCTCTCTCTGTCTCTCTCTACCCTTCTTACAAGTAACAACAGTAGCAGTATCTCTCTCTGTCTCTCTCTATCCTTCTTACAAGTAACAACAGTAGCAGTATCTCTCTCTGTCTCTCCCTATCCTTCTTACAAGTAACAACAGTAGCAGTATCTCTCTCTGTCTCTCTCTACCCTTCTTACCCGTATATATTAGGTCATGAACGTTTTTTTTTAATTTTTTTTTTTTTAACTTTGCTACCTGATCATTTATTTGGTTAGTGTGTCGTGTTATGTTGGCTTGCCTTATAAGTTAGTTGATCTTCTGTGTGTGTGTGCGTGTGCGTGTGCGTGTATATATATGTGTGTGTGTGTGTTCTGATAATGTATGGTTGTATATCTGTATATCCCATGACCTCCCTTCTTTGTCTCTGTTACTTCAGTATGGGTATATATGTTGTATTTTTATAGCTCAATAAATACATCATGGACTCCAAAAAATATATGATAGTGCAGATTCCGATTTGGGCAAAGGACTACTTTCCTCCCGACCTTTGACCTCGCGCCGAACAATGTGACACATTTGTATGAAGTTCTAAAATCGCATTGCACGGCTCAGAAAACCATATCAGTTGCACGCAAAAATGAATCTCAGAACTGATCTGATGTATGAGATGCAATAAGCAAAAGTTTCTTTCATTATGAAAGCAATGCAGGTCGAAAAAAACGAACATTCAACTTACAAGATAACCAGATGCTAGCGAACCAAAACAAAAACACGAGTACCCTCCCCTTGCATCGTTAGCAGACGACTTTTGAGAATCTGTCGGTAGTGTGTTTTGCCGGTGTGCGCCTTCAGCTATCAAACATCGGCTGTTTCACGTGTTTTGCGAGCAAGTCTACTCTTTTGCCTGGCTCTGCAGTAAGTCCACATATTTTTCCGTAATCCAGTCATATTCCTTCAAAATGCAATCAATCGGCGGTGACAGACGTGTCGGTCGCGTTTTCCTCTCACCCATACCAGTTTAAGTTCATCCATGCAAACACACTCGCAAAACAGTTTATCACGTAGATACATTTCAAATAGGGAGCAAATGGTTAAATCTAAACCTACATATTTGTTCCCTAAGATTTGCTTCTCTGTCAATAAGCCTAATTACACACGTTCGAGAAAAACAACGTGGAATCAATTCTGAATCGAGTAAGCCAAATGGGTCCCAAACCCGTTTCGCCCGTTCTGCCGACCTGAAACGCAAAACAAAAGAATTGTGCGCTTCAACTAAATTAATTTCTATTCGACTTCATCACTTTCTTGCAACTTATGAACCTTTACTTAAAGCTTTTAAATGGTCTGAAAGTAGTGTTACCGCGTACTTATCGATGCACTCATTCGTTTTATTTTTTCAGCGACGGTCACTTAGTTTAAGGTTGCAAAAGGGCTAAGTCTCGCTGGCAACAGTTTTACCCTGCACAGATCGCAACAGTGCCGCTAGTAGTCTACACTTTGTGTTTGATGGTAGAATGGGATATACAGATTACAACACTCGTGGTTTTTTATATGGCTTGTATTTCAGTCAAGACCCAGCGGGAATATCAATCGAGAGACACTCGCCAGAGGCTCGTGTCTCCCGATGATATTCATCCGCTGGGTCTTGACTGAAATACAAGCCATATAAAAAACCACTCGTGTTGTAACCTATACATATCACATGTCGATAAAAAATGATCTTATTCTTATATTACTATTATTGCGTGTGTCTGCGTTTCATCATAAAAAGTTTGTTCCTATGTATTCCCATTTCGATTATAACCATTTTGCTTAGATCAGGACTAGCTGTAAGAAAGGTCCTACGGACCTAATGCTATCTTTCCTGTAATAAAGTTCAATGTTTCAGTTCAATGTTTCAATGTTACAAGTAACAACAGTAGCAGTATCTCTCTCTGTCTCTCCCTATCCTTCTTACAAGTAACAACAGTAGCAGTATCTCTCTCTCTGTCTCTCCCTATCCTTCTTACAAGTAACAACAGTAGCAGTATCTCTCTCTACCCTTCTTACAAGTAACAACAGTAGCAGTATCTCTCTCTGTCTGTCTCTATCCTTCTTACAAGTAACAACAGTAGCAGTATCTCTCTCTGTCTCTCTGTATCCTTCTTACAAGTAACAACAGTAGCAGTATCTCTCTCTGTCTCTCCCTATCCTTCTTACAAGTAACAACAGTAGCAGTATCTCTCTCTCTATCCTTCTTACAAGTAACCATGGTAGCAGTATCTCTCTCTGTCTCTCCCTATCCTTCTTACAAGTGACAACAGTAGCAGTATCTCTCTCTCTATCCTTCTTACAAGTAACCGTAGTAGCAGTATCTCTCTCTGTCTCTCTCTATTCTTCTTACAAGTAACCGTAGTAGCAGTATCTCTCTCTGTCTCTCTCTATCCTTCTTACAAGTAACCATAGTAGCAGTATCTCTCTCTGTCTTTATCCTTCTTACAAGTAACAACAGTAGCAGTATCTCTCTCTCAGGCATGAAAATTCTCCGTATTTTCCGTATTTTCCGTATTTTAAAAAAAATAAACCGTATTTTTTTTTTCCCCCGTATTTTTCCTTTTTTTAAATTTTTTTTAATTTTTTTTTTTTTTTTTTTTTTTCCTAGTCATAGTTATAGTAAAATAGTTTTGGGGCCATGTTTGAATCCAATTTTAAGGCTCAGATAGCCCCAGATTGCACCAAATTGCACCCTTGAACAAAAAAATTTCCGGGGGAACATGCCCCCGGACCCCCCTAGAAGTCTTGGCGCTTCGTAGCGCCTTCGAATTTTGTTTTCAGTATTTATTTATTTTTTTCAGTTTTCATGCCTGCTCTCTGTCTCTCTCCATCCTTCTTACAAGTGACAACAGTAGCAGTATCTCTCTCTGTCTCTCTCTATCTTTCTTACAAGTAACAACAGTAGCAGTATCTCTCTCTGTCTCTCTCTATCCTTCTTACAAGTAACCGTAGTAGCAGTATCTCTCTCTGTCTCTCTCTATTCTTCTTACAAGTAACCGTAGTAGCAGTATCTCTCTCTGTCTCTCTCTATCCTTCTTACAAGTAACCATAGTAGCAGTATCTCTCTCTGTCTCTCTCTATCCTTCTTACAAGTAACCATAGTAGCAGTATCTCTCTCTGTCTCTCTCTATTCTTCTTACAAGTAACCGTAGTAGCAGTATCTCTCTCTTTCCTTCTTACAAGTAACCATAGTAGCAGTATCTCTCTCTGTCTCTCTCTATCCTTCTTACAAGTAACCATAGTAGCAGTCACATCTCTCTCTGTCTCTCTCTATCTTTCCAGTGAAAGATAATGATGTTGATCAAGATACTCACGAGAGGTCACCAATTGAGTCATCCTTCTTACAAGTAAACATAGCCGCAGTATCTCTCTCTGTCACTCTCTGTCACTCTCTCTCTCTGTCACTCTCTCTCTCTCTCTCTCTCTCTCTCTCTCTCTCTCTCTCTCAGCAGGACGGAAAATTTAGAGCTCTCGATCCAACGTTGAGAAACGCTCAATATTCCTTCACAATGCCAGCTGTCGGACTCCCAACAGCTCTGGAAGGTACCCTGGAGGCCCTGCTAAAGGAAAATGCCGTGTGTTCATGGAAAATCTGCGCTGAAGGCACGAAAACGACAGTCGTCCTGCGACTTGTATCAGGCTCAGACTCGGACCGGCCAGCCATGACTCAATATTTTCGCCACAAACCACCAAGCCAGCTTCAGCGCGACAGTAAAAGAAAGAGAAAGATAATTGGAACGAACCAAAGGCAAGTCAGAATTGTTCTTCAATGTCAAATCTTCCGATTGCGTCGAGGCCACACATAACACAACAACAACCCTTAAAATGTGACGTTGACACACAACTCAATATAGCAATGACATCTTTGCATGTGTTGCACGCACAGCTGACAAGCCAACCGAGCGTGGTAACACTAGTCATGGTGAAGCTGGAGCTGTGTTATTGTCGCCACGGACCGCTGAACCACGTGATGTTTTTGTTTTGACCACCCAGTCACAGAGAGGATGCACAGACACACAGGACAGATCAGAGCAAAGGGCGCTGGACTTTGGTTTTTGTCTGCCATCCATCAAGAAGTATGTGTCGGAACTGAGGGACCGATCAGCTGTTCGTTCTGTTAAAAACGTACACAGAAACAATTCATTCCGACGGGTGGTCAGAGACAACACAGGCGACAGACAGTCACTGCTCTGTGAAACAGATGATTTTGTGTTGATCAAGGACTGCAGCAGCGACGATCTCACAGGCACATACTGGATGATAAAGCAAGCGACCCGCCACATGCTACCAGAAGAGCAGGGGTACCTTGACAACCTTCGCCATGGGTCACCAGTCGACAGAGGAAAATTCAAAGATAATCTAAGGACAGTGCTACACGAAGTGTCTGTGCTACGAAACGTGACACGTTTCTATCTTGGTTAACAGTCTCGTTGTTCGGTTCGCGTGTGATTCGGGACTCTTGTTCTCATCCAGACATTTGAGAGAACGATGACATTTGTATTACACAAGGAGAACAATACAAGATCAAAACTGACGCGGAAAATACCATGTCGGGTAAACATCTGTACAATGTAAAACGCCTGTTGATTTCGAAATTGTCTCCCTCGCCCAAAACCTCAGTCCCCATCGCAATGAACCTTCAAGTTTGAGCGATTACATTTTCTGAGTTCTGAGTTCTGAGTTTTCTGAGTTCTCTCTCTCTCTCTCTCTCTCTCTCTCTCTCTCTCTCTCTCTCTCTCTCTCTCTCTCTCTCTCTCTCTCTCTCTCTCTCTTTCTCTCGCGCTCTCTCTCTCTCTCGCTTCACTTCCATCATCCTTTAAGCACTTAAAGTCTTTAAAAAGTTTTAAAAAATGTGTCAAAAAACACTTAATGTCTGAGTAGTTTAACGCGTTTTGATTTACCACACTTATTATTACGCCAAAGATATGCTGTGCATTGTATATTCTGAACATTTTTTTTGCTACTATGTATTGCTACATATTCGATTGCTACCAGCTTGTACTTATAATTACTTGCATAGTATGCATTTGATTTTATGAATAACCACATATGTATGCTCTTCATGCCTCATCTTCATCATCATCATCATCATCATCGTCATCTTTATCATCACGTGCTGAAGTTTTCTGACCTCCTTTTGTTGGTAAACTTTTTAACTTTTTAATTTTTAATTTTTAAATTTTATCATTGTGTGTCTGTGCGTCCCAAGGACAGATTGTAAGAAAAGGCGTAGCCTTAAATCTTAATCCTTGTTAAATAAAGTTCAATTCATATCAATTCTCTCTCTCTGTCTCTCTCTGTCTCTCTCCCTCTCGCGCTCTCTCTCTCTCTCTCTCTCTCTCTCTCTCTCTCTCTCTCTCTCTCTCTCTCTCTCTCCCTCTCTCTCAAGTAAAAATAAATACTGTTGATGAAGATACTCACGAGAGGACACCAAAATCGTCCTTCTTGCAAGTGCCACCATGGTAGCAGTAGTCACCGGAGCATTCATTAGGTTCAGGGAACTGGAGAGCTCGGCACCCTTCCATAGCCTGGATGAAAACTTCCACACCAACAAAGCTTGTGCCGTTAGCATTCACCATGGCTGGTTGCCCTGTGATGTTCATGTAGTTGTAGCAGCCACCTTCAAACACTTCCTGTGCACAGGTGTCGATAGGTACCTCCTCTATTTCTACTCCCAGCTTAGATTCAAACTGCAACAATTAGACAAAGTTGTAGATTGGGTGTGGGTTGTATTGAAGCTGTCAACTTTTTGTCTGTCTGTCTGCCTCCCAACTCTCCCTCTCTTTTTCTCTGTCTCTCTCCTTCTCTCTCCCTCTCCCCCCTTCTCTCTCCCTCTCCCCTTCTCTCTCTCTCTCTCTCTCTCTCTCTCTCTCTCTCTCTCTCTCTCTCTCTCTCTCTCTCTCTTCCCCTTTCACCATTCTCTCCTCTCTCCCCACTCGCTCTCCCCCTCTTAAACCTTTTACTTTTTTGAGTCACTTGAGAAAATGTGACTCTATGTAATCGGTCAGTGTTAGTCTGTCCGGCCGGCCGTCCGGCCGGCCGGCCGTAGACACCACCTTAACGTTGGACTTTTCTCGGAAACTATCAAAGCGATCGGGCTCATATTTTGTTTAGTCGTGACCTCCAATGACCTCTACACTTTAACGATGGTTTCGTTGACCTTTGACCTTTTTCAAGGTCACAGGTCAGCGTCAAAGGAAAAATTAGACATTTTATATCTTTGACAAAGTTCATCGGATGTGATTGAAACTTTGTAGGATTATTCTTTACATCAAAGTATTTACATCTGTAGCCTTTTACGAACGTTATCAGAAAAACAAGGGAGATAACTAGCCTTTTCTGTTCGGCAACACACAACTTAACGTTGGGCTTTTCTCGGAAACTATAAAAGTGACCGGGCTCAAATTTTATGTGAACGTGACTCATTGTGTTGTGAATAGCAATTTCTTCCTGTCCATCTGATGCCTCATATAATAATATTCAGAACTGCGAAAGTGACTCGATCGAGCGTTTGCTCTTCTTGTTTATTTTATCATTGTGTGTTTGTGCGTCCCAAGGACAGATTGTAAGAAAAGGCAAAGCCTTAAATCTTAATCCTTTTAAAAATAAAGTTCAAATCAAATCAAATCAAATATCTCTCTCTCTCTCTCTGTTCTCTCTCTCCCTCTCCCCCCCTCTCTCTCTCTCTCTCTCTCTCTCTCTCTCTCTCTCTCTCTCTCTCTCTCTCTCTCTCTCTCTCTCTCTCCCTCTCACATCTGCCTTGTTGAGCATCACGAGGCTCTCTGTCTGTGACGGGGGGTAGTATTGGGAGCCGTGAGTCTCTCTCTCTCTCTCTCTCTCTCTCTCTCTCTCTCTCTCTCTCTCTCTCTCTCTCTCTCCCCTTTCTCTCTCTCTGTCCCTTTCTCTCTCTCTCTCTCTCCCCTTTCTCTCTCCCCCTCTCTCTCTCTCACCTCTGCCTTGTTGAGCACCACGAGGCTGTTAGTCTGTGACGGGGGGTAGTAGGGGGAGCCGTGAGCGGAGTAGCGGACGTCAGTGAAGCCCCCCTCCACGTCCTGCACACTGATGATCTCCACGTTGGCCGGGTCGGTGTCGAGCTTCTCGGCCAGCAGCACGTGCAGCTCCTCGTACTGACTCCTGGCAGTGCTGCCCGCGCTAGGCGAGCTCGGCACCTTAATGAACTGCTCAGCGCTCGTGTCTGGGTGAAAAGAAAGAAAGGTAAGTTGTTGGAACGTTTGTTATTGACAAAACAATACGTTACATTCACAGGTATTTCGACCCACTTTAAGTGCACAGACACACAAACATTAATTAAACAAAAAAAGGTTTAGCTCGCAAAAGAGAAATATACATTTATGCAAATGTAACCAAGTGCACGAAGCACAACAATCTTTCTTTCTTTATTTGGTGTTTTACATCGTTTTCAACCACGAAGGTTATATCGCGACGGGGGAAGGGGAGAGATGGGATAGAGCCACTTGTCAATTGTTTCTTGTTCACAAAAGCACTAATCAAAAATTTGCTCCAGGGGCTTGCAACGTAGTTCAATATATTACCTTACTGGGAGAATGCAAGTTTCCAGTACAAAGGACTTAACATTTCTTACATACTGCTTGACTAAAATCTTTACAAACATTGACTATATTCTATACAAGAAACATTTAACAAGGGTAAAAGGAGAAACAGAATCCGTTAGTCGCCTCTTACGACATGCTGTGGAGCATCGGGTAAATTCTTTCTCGTCCCAACCAATATGGGACTCCCCCTAACCCGCGGGGAGTAAGCACAACAATCAGCTTTGGGGGCAAAGGTCAGTCACTCAGGATTGAGAATGTTAGAGCTCCTTTCTTAGCCCTATAACAACTGCCATCGGTACTCTGGAGCATACGAGGAGACAGCAGCAGCCGGGCCCCATCACAAACAGAACTCTACAACTCATAGATGTCTAGTGGGCAAGGTTGAAGAAACGTCAAGCTACTTGCGCTCTTCGCCGGCAGACAACTTGGAGAGCCTGCTGTGAAGGGTGATGCGATAGTCTCCCTGTCAAGACAGAAAGAAAGACAGAAAGAAACAAAGACAGACAGACAGACACAAAGACTGAGACAGGAAGACAGACAGAAAGAAAAAAGGGAAAGAAAAATACATCAATTTCTTTTAAACTTCATTTTTTTTCTCTTTTCAGTTTAAAGACTTGGAAGTCAGCCCTGACCTTTGAGGCGAACGGCTCCGGAGTTCCTGACAGCCTCCTCAGTGAGGTCATGGATAACCACCGAGACGGTGGATGTGACAGTGCTGTCAAACTGCTTGTCGTAGACAGTGACGGTGAAGCGGTAAGGGTTGGTCGCCGTGTTGCTGGGTACCCCTTTCTGCATGGTCACCATTCCCGTGTCCGAGTCCACCCTGTGTACACATATCAAAGCTTCATGTTTACTTTCAATTTTCTTTGTTGTTGTTGGTAATTCAAACAGTTTATGCTGGGCACACATGTGTGAATGCGAATGTATGTGCACATATTAAGCAAGCCAGCATAGAAATGCATGAACAGCCACAAACACAAACCCTTCTCTCTAGTTATTATTCTCTCTCTCTTACTCGTTGTGTGATAAATGCTAGAACAGCCACAAATACAAACATACCATTCTCTCTTTATCTTTCTCTTTCACTCTGTGTGTGATAAATTCATGCGTTTATACGAGGAAGGGCTGAAAAGGAACTTACGTGAAGTATTTCTCCATCCAGGCAGGACCGGCAAAGGTGAAGGTCTTGTCGGGCAGATCCCAGTCGTCCTGATCCTCCACATACACACGGCCGATCGCCAGCGGTCCGAATGATCCTGGTCAAAACATAACAGTTGTATTACACGATTCTTCAAAACATACCTCAACATTCCTGGTCAAAACAAAACAGTTGTATTACACGAGTCTTTCAAACATACCTCAACATTCCCGGTTAAAACATACAGTTTTATTACATGAGTCTTCCAAACATACCTCAACATTCCTGGTCAAAACATACAGTTGTATTACACGAGTCTTTCAAAACATACCTCAATATTCCTGGTGAAAACATAAAGTTTTATTACACGAGTCTTCCAAACATACCTCAACATTCCTGGTGAAAACATACAGTTTTATTACACGAGTCTTCCAAACATACCTCAACATTCCTGGTTAAAACAATACAGTTTTATTACACGAGTCTTCCAAACATACCTCAATATTCCTGGTTAAAACATACAGCTACAGTTGTATTACACGAGTCTTTCAAAACATACCTCAACATTCCTGGTCAAAACATATAGAGAATACTACATGGCTTGCTGTGTCGTACCAGATTTACACGAGTTGTTTTTTTAAATAGTGAACTGCGAGCGAAAGCGAGCTGTTCACTATTTGAAAAAGCAACGAGTGTAAATCTGGTACGACACAGCAAGCCATGTAGTATTCTGTTTATCCTACATTATATACTTCTGTGCCAGATCTAACTAAAAGTCACCGACAGCGCTATTGCCTTTGGATCAACCCGCTTTAGAACTTCAAACCACTTTACTCAATTTGACATTCATTCCTCCGCCATGACACACACTCTCAAACTAGGACAAAGTAGTTCGCCTTTGTTAACACTGTTAAGTTTAATATTGAACATTGATTAAATAAATTCGAACAACGAAATGATGGTCACTTCAAAATATACCAGATAAAAAGAAAAGCAGTGGCCACAGGATAAAAGAAATCAAAAGGAACAACAACAGCAAAGCATATCCTTCCGCGATAGGATGACAGTCAAGTCGGAGCCAGGCGAGTCGACAGCTTTCAGATGGTCACTTCTCGGTTTGGTGACTGGACAAATATTGGTTGATGTTGATGGTACCAACGTGCACAGGCCTTGCAAACAGTGTTGTTAGCGTTTGCTGGGATGTGATTGTGGCAGTGGCAGTGGAGACGGCTGGAGTTGAAGTGGCCGTGCGAATCCAATGTGTCGTCTGCCGACACTGGCGACAGCTCCGAGACCGGTGCAGTGCCGTTTAGCATCAGACTGAAGCCACGGTGTTCCTCTTGGGAAATGCTGCTTAACGTTGTTGTGCCCAGATAGCTGCATTATTTTGGTCGGAGGAACATTATTCTCGGAAAGTTTCTGCACTAGGAACTGGCGTGCAGAGTGGTTGGTGTAGATCTACCTCGGGTTGATGATCCCAGCTTTTCTTCACATGTCGCCCTGGCTTTGGTTGTGGATTGTCTTTCGCAAAATTGGAGATATTCTCTGCCATTACTGTCTTCATGCAAGGACACGTCTCCTCACTGCATGTGCCTGTGAGGTGTCACGCTGCGCAGACCAAAGTTGACTGTGTTTTGCCACCACAGAGTATTCAGGATTACTTCTGGATCTGCGACTCCGAGCTGTTTTGTCTGCCACAGCTTGTCAACATCTTCATCTTTCAGCGGTTGAGCCCTGTTAGGTAAGTTGCCACAACCTTCCTGTTTAACAATCTTCTGCTTTGTCTTCACGACTTCTCTCAGTTACAAGTGCAAATTCGGGGCCGTCTATAACGGGTGCACAGTACTTTTTAGACTTCAACTGTCGATGGATGCTGCTGAGAAGGCCCCTCAGCGTGGGGATGGTTCATACTCTTTGCCATCCGCTTTTTTCAAACTCATGAAAAGAGAGCAGAGAATTTTGCATAATTTTTGTGGTTGGATGGTGCTAATGTTTCTTTTGTCCCCGTGTTTCGCCATAAACGTCGATAGGCGACGTATATCGTAAACCGTTTTTCGGAGAGTGTTCTTGTTCTTGTTTGTCTGAACGAATGAGTCTATTGGAGAAAAATCATAAATCATGGATGACTCGCTTTTTTCTTCATCGACTTCGTCATTCGCGTCATCGCCAAACATGTCTTCGAACAGCTCATCACTCAAAAATTCTTTCAGTGTTGACAAATCGGTTTCGTGGCAGTTGCCATTTTGTTGCAAAAGTAGTTCTTCATGAATATGTAATTACTAATTTACATAGCATGACCTTCCGGTTGACCTCATTTACATGATATACACACGTGTGATTTGAACGATTTTTATCTCACGGGTATCTCTCTCACGTATGTAGGATAAACATAGTTGTTTTACACGAGTCTTTCAAAACATAACTCAATATTCCTGGTCAAAACAAAACAGTTGTATTACACGAGTCTTTCAAAACATACCTCAATATTCCTGGTCAAAACATACAGTTGTATTACACGAGTCTTTCAAAACATACCTCAATATTCCTGGTCAAAACATACAGTTGTATTACACGATTCTTCAAAACATACCTCAATATTCCTGGTCAAAACATACAGTTGTATTACACGAGTCTTTCAAAACATACCTCAATATTCCTGGTCAAAACATACAGTTGTATTACACGATTCTTCAAAACATACCTCAACATTCCTGGTTAAAACATAACAACATTACAATAGCCTTCAAAACATGCCTGGGCAAAAGTAGGAAATGAACCCCTTTCCTCACTAGTTCGTGTGAATAAGAAAAACAGACAAATACACAAAAGTTTGATTTAACTTGTTGGTGTCAAACGTTTCACACAAAGGGATAAGCTCCACTGTACATACTACAACGAACATATACTGCATACAGAACACACATGCTGTTACACGACACTTTAAATTGCCACAAGTTCTCAAATGCCGTATAGTTGTGTTCTTTTATTCTACGTCGCCCGTCTTCACAGCAGCAGAAAACAACTCGTCAAATTGAGTTCGAGGATTTATTCAGCATTCAATACATACAACTGCACATCGTAGCAGAACTCAAATAGAAGCTTTTTTACATACAAATCGCGCTGGCATATATAGTAAATACTCAATCTCGAGAATATTCCAGACCGAACATGAAACAACTACATTATACGAGCCGTGCATGGACTAAACTAGCGACATTCTCTGTGACGTACATCAAAAGGACCGACGCACTTAATCCGAACGAACGCCACGAACTCACACTAAGAACAGCATGGTAAACAACTTGTTTTGACAGGACTAGAAAGTTCACCTGCATTCTCGTCCAAGCATAAATATTGTGTTTACAAAATATAATATCGGTACTTTCCCACAAAGTAAAAATAAGTCAACTACATGCAACACACAAAACTGAACCAAAGCTCAGCAACGGTAGCGTTTCCTAACACATGCATACAAAGACACTGACACACACTGCACAAACGCATACACATGCATACACAGAGGGCCCCAAAGGGGGGGTATCATCACGATCACGGGAAGGGAAATTTTAGCTTTCACGATCACAGTTACCTTGATTTTTGTTTTCACGATCACGAACATCAGAGGCAAATCACGGTCACGGCAAAAGTTGCATGTACAGAAAGCATGTGTCAAAGTAAACACAACCATACAGTAATTCGCTCCTCTGGATCTATTGTTTATTCAACACAAAGTGAGAACTGTTGCGCTTTTTTATTATCATTTTTTTAATTCTCTTTCATACACACATAGAAATACATAGGTGGTGTGAGGAGAAGACTACGTCGTAACAAGCACTGCCCCCCACTCCCCTCTATGATTGTGACAAACGTGCGTTCGATTAGGCCTAAATCTGACAATCTCAACCTCGAAGAACTTCAGGTCTACGCTAATTACATGACAGAATTTAGAGATGCATGTCTGTTGTGTATATCAGAAACTTGGTTTTGTGATAAGGTCAGTGACGATAGTGTGTCCATCGATGGTTTTGGTGTACCGTTTAGAACTGACAGGGATGCCGTGATCAGTGGTAAACAGAGGGGTGGGGGTGTTTGTCTCTACGTCAATGAACGTTGGTGCAGTAGCAGCAATGTGACAGTGAGAAAACAACTGAACACACCCGAACTTGACCTGCTATCTGTGTCACTGCGCCCTAGATACCTGCCACGCGAGTTTGGACAGATATTCGTCACGGTTATTTATACACCGCCGCAGTCCGACCCTGCACGTGCCGCTTCACAGATCGCTGACGTAGTGCGCGAACTCCAGATGATCTCCCCTGATGCACCGAACTTTATTGCCGGCGACTTCAACAGTTGTGACCTTTGCACTTGTTTGCCCTCATTTCACCAATATGTCACAGTCCCTACACGCAAAGAAAAAACTATTGATCTGTTGTATGGAAATGTACCTGATGCTTTCAAATCATTTGCACTGCCCCCCATTGGTAAATCTGATCATGATTCTGTCCATCTTGTCCCATCATACACACCCAAAATCAAATCTGGAAATGTTGTGAAGAAAACCGTGAAAGTGTGGTCTGAGGATAGCATTGAACAGCTGCGTGGATGTTATGAATGTACTGACTGGGATATGTTTTTAGAGTCTAGTGACAGTGTGAATGAAGCAGCAGATGTGATTACTGACTACATTACTTTCTGTGAAGATACAGTTATCCCAACCAAAACTGTCAAAATTTTCCCCAACAACAAGCCCTGGATAACGAAGTCGTTGAAGGCCACGCTCAATGAGAAGAAAATCGCCTTTCAATCTGGTGATAAAGACGAGCGTAGGCGTGTGCAGGCAAAACTTAGGAAAGAAATTTCAGAAGCAAAAAAAGCGTACAAAGAAAAGGTCGAAGAGCAGTTTCAGCACGGGAATATCGCTGATGCGTGGAAAGGGTTGAAAACTCTGTCAGGTCAAACAAAACAGAAACCCAGTTGTACTCTCCCTTTAGAAGACCAACAAAACATGGCACAGGACCTGAATACGTTTTACTGCCGATTCGAACGCGACGATGTAGGGAGTGTTTTAGATGACACCATTCTAAACTTAAAAGAGAAAATTTCTGACGACGACGACTTCGAGGTCGAGGGTGATGTGGTGCAGTCTGTTTTTCAGAAACTTAAGGTGCGTAAGGCTGTTGGTCCTGATGGTCTTGGGGGCAGGACCTTGAAGTGGTGTGCAGCACAGTTGTCTGTAGTTTTCAGTCAGCTTTTCAATTGGTCACTCAGGGACTGTATTGTTCCTGATGTGTGGAAAAAGTCAACCATCTGTCCCGTTCCTAAAAACAGTAGACCCAAACAGCTCAATGACTATCGTCCAGTTGCCCTCACTTCGGTAGTAATGAAATGTTTTGAACGCATCCTTCTGCCTCGTCTTCTCAACTGCACACAACCTTTCATGGACCCTTTTCAGTTTGCCTACAAGAAAAACAGAGGTACAGATGACGCCACACTCACACTCCTGCAACAAGCATATAGTCACTTAGAAAAACCTGGTTCCTTCGTCCGTATTCTATTTATAGACTTTTCATCTGCTTTCAACACAATACAACCTCACCTGCTTGTTCAAAAACTGCTTTCTTACAACGTCACTCCCAGACTCGTCCTTTGGATCACACAGTTTCTAGTGAACAGAACCCAGTCCGTCCGTTTCCATAGCGCACTTTCATCCATAGTTAGTACTTCTACTGGAGCCCCTCAGGGCACAGTATTGTCTCCAGTTCTGTTCACATTATACACTAACGATTGTCAAGGCACTGTTACGACCCCTCTTGTGAAATATTCTGACGATTCTGCCCTTGAAGACCTGTCTGACTCTGATTCTGTTTATTTTTCTGAAGTTCAAAATTTCAGCTCCTGGTGTAAAGATAACTATTTAGCCCTAAATGTAACAAAAACAAAAGAGCTAGTTATTGACTTTCGCAAAAACCCAGCTACAGTTTCAGATTTGTACATAGATGGTGTGAAAGTTGAGCGAGTGACTGAATACAAATATCTCGGAACAGTCATTGACAACAAACTAAATTTCTCCTCAAACACTAAAGCTATCCACAAGAAGTGTCAGTCAAGAATCTACTGCTTACAAAAGCTCAGAAGTCTGAACATCAACAGCCGCATCCTCCAAACATTCTATACTTCATTCATTGAATCCATTCTCACTTTCTCTTTCATCTGCTGGTATGGAGGTCTGTGTGTGAAGAGTAAGAATGTGCTTGGGCGGGTGGTGAACACATGTGGTAAGATTGTGGGGGTGAGACAGGAAGGATTGACTGTGCTGTATGAACGACGTGTGGTGCGAAAGGCCCGTTGCATCATCCAGGATAGTAGTCATGTGCTCGCTCACCACTTTGAGGTCCTGCCCTCAGGACGTCGCCTCCGCACTCCCAGATTCCGCACGCTCAGAACTAAGAACAGTTTTATTCCAAAGTCAATTGGCTTTTTAAATACCTAAGTTAATTAAAACTAGTATGTGTGCCGGTGAACATATGCACTGATTTCTGTGATGAATGAGTGTGATAACCCTCGAATGACTAGTCCTGTGATAAATATTGTTCAATGACATATCTAGTCCTGTGATAATGATAGTTTTTAGCGTTAAACTTTTAACCTATTTGGAATCATGTTACTATTCCTGTTAGTGTACATATGCGTGCGCGAGTGTAGTATGCTTCGTATGGTATTTTTATCTGTTGTCTTATTATTTGTTTTGTCTTTTAATGTGCACCACACTGAAATTTCTCTGTATGAGATAATAAAGTATTCGTATTCGTATTCGTATTCGTATCATGATTTGTAATCAGTAACAAGAATGTTGTTTTCATTGTTCTCTCTCTCTCAGGCTCTCTCTCTCTCTCTCTCTCTCTCTCTCTCTCTCTCTCTCTCTCTCTCTCTCTCTCTCTCTCTCTCTCTCTCTCTCTCTCTCTCTCTCTCTCAGCCTGAGCCTGCGAAGCAGGCGAGCCAACTAGGGGGGTCCGGGGGCATGCACCCCCGGATTTTTTTCAAAAAACGGTTAGGATCTGTGCAATCTGGTGCATTCTGGGCATCATTTTCATGGCTGTAATAATGTTGTGTTCTTGTTAAAAATCCCATTTTAGCCTCCCCCCACCACCATTCAACACACCTCCAAACTGGTGAAAACAACACCACTGTGCGCTGGCTTCATTGAGACCGGCGCCCGGTCGCGTTGCGCGATATTCACACAGATCGTTTTTGCGGAAATGTTTCAACTTCACCGGAATAAATTTGACTTTACCGGATTTTGAAAACGGCTTTATCGGATTTCCGGCAATTACCGGAAAAGTAGCATGCCTGACAAAATCCCCAACGAACATGACTTTGATCGTCTTTGACATGAGGATCAAGTGACCCAAACTGGCACGTCTCCCCGCCATTGTTTCTGAATTTAACCCATTGTTGATATTAAAGTTTACAGGTGCTAAAATAAATCCAAGCTTAATGCAAAGAAGCGACAAGTAGAATCTATGCCAAGCGTGTCCACGTTGCTGGGATGAAAAACACATTTATAGTTTCGGTTTTGGCTACACGCACACTCGATCTCGAGCCAGTCAAGGTCACACTGAGCGAGTGACAGCCGGACGTGGCAATGTCGACAATGTCAATGATCTCACTCAAACTCAAAGATCTTGAACAAATTTCAAGATCTTAGCCTACATTCAGAACAGTCATAGAGCAACATAGATCAACATACCTTGATATTTCGTCTTCGGAAAGACCGACCCGTAACCTGACCTTTCCACCAAGGAAGGCATTCTCGCCGCCTGCTTTGGTCTGGCTTGAATCCACAAAATATAACAGAAGTTCGATGACAGTACCGCTGCACGCCATTTTTGATCTTCGAATTCGAATTTGACTGAATGCACTCAAAACTTTTGCACGAAGCCCTTCCATTGGATGAAGTTTGGCAGACTTTTGCAATTTGCCCTCAGGATTGGAAGTGTGTGATGAGTGAAGCAACATGAGACGTCATCCATACTCGAAGTCCCACAACAGTTTCTTAGTGGAATATTATTATTTAGTCAGTTCCAAATACAAATAAGGAGAGAACGGGGACAGATAGGAAGGGACATGGGGTGGGTACATGGCAAGGCAGTTTGGGGTTGTGGGTGTTCATCGGTGATAACATTTGGGCTCATTTCTTCACGACACTTCTCATAAAGGCACGCAAGTCATGAATGCACAAAACTTCACATCTGGTGTACTTCTCTCCTAAACTATTTTGAACACAAAACCATGGTCGGTTTACTATTAATCTACGTTTCTATTTTCTGACACAATCTGTAGAGATGTGCTCGGTTTCACAGACAGGAAGCAACTGATGGTATTTGCGGGAAGAATAGCCCGCGTGAACCCTTTTTCGACTGTACAAAAACTGATGTGCCAATTCGTTCTCGTGCGTGTTTCACGCCCGATCAACAATCGTGACATGAATTCAACTCACTGCGTGCGTCCCGTTCAAACGGAGCTGAGGGGCAGTTTTCCAACAAAAATCAACTGCTATCCGCTTTACAAACACATTCACACATTCATCCAACGAGTACGTGGAACTAAAGCGTCAATCACAATACATAGTAGAAAAAGTGAGTCAAGAGTCAATGAATGATAGTCGGTCCAGTAAGAGTCTCAAACAAAGGAAAATATCTTTCTCACACGCATGACAACCCAGTGAACAAAACACCCTTACACAGGTACAAAAAACCAATACCAATTAATATCGTCATAATTTAAGAACGCACACACGGCAACAACAATTCTGTCTTGTTTCGTCATCACACAAAATTGGCAATAATAGCCCAACCATAGGCGCATGACATGAAGTAGCATGCCTTGATCAGGGGCATGCACAGATTGGATCTCTTTTTTTGTGTGATTGGTTCTCTTAAAGGGAAGCAATCGCTGTCAAAATCATATTTCTGAATGTGTTGTTGCTTCCTTTCAATCGGGATTGGCTCCTTGACGAATAGAGGATCATAGAGTGATACAGCTGTGAAAAATGTACGTTGAAAATAAAATGCTTTGCAATAATGCCCATCACGATCACGAAAACAAATGACGATCACGATCACGAGACTTGATTTTTTTGTCATCACGGATCACGGGCAAAGTCCCATCACGATCACAGAAATGGAAATTTCGGCAATCACGGTCACAGAAAGGTCAAAAAACGCCAATCACGATCACGGTTTTAAACCCTTTGGGGCCCTCTACACATGTACGCACACACACAAACACACCCTCACCCCCCTCCCCACCCCCCACCCCAACACACAGATGCCCCAAAGAGGTTTTATTTTCCACCTTCCTCGATCACTCCCCCCTTACCTTTGTAGTTGTAGACGAAGATGTCCTGCGTGCCGGGGGCCATGTCGTTGTCGTTGATGTCGGCGATGGTGACGGTGAGGGTGTTGGTTCCGGTCTGAGCCTCCCCGCTGCCAGAGCCCCGCATGTCCGACATGATGATGGGGATGTAGTAGTACTTCTGCTGCTCGCGGTTGAAGCGGGAGCTGGTGGAGATGGTGGCTGTGCCGTTCCCTCCGTCTGAGGCTGAACAAAAACGACAACAAATGATCAACTGAATGAGCCTGCACTTCACTGTCAAAGTTAGAACCGTTGGAGATAGTGGCTGTGCCATCCCCTCAGACGGCGCCCAAAGAAGAATGATTAAACAAATCACGCACGCACGCACGCACGCACGAAACACACACACACACACATACACACACACACACACACACATACACACACATACACACACACACACACCCAACACACACACACACACACACACACACACACACACACACACACACACACAAACACACACACACCCAACACACACACACACACACACACACACACAACACACAACACACACACACACACACACACCCAACACACACACACACACACACACACACCAAGGCTCCACACTCACCTGGATTAAATCTAAACTGGAAGGTGTCTTCACAGGTGGGCTTGACGTCACAGGGACAGGTACCCCCCGGACAGGTCGTGAGCGAGAAGCCAAAGGGGGGACCGAAAGGGGGAGCGTCTGGGTCCTTGGCCAAGATCTCCTGAACGATCCTGTTGACGTTGTCTTCCTCCTCTAGCACGTGGGGGTGGTAGTCCTGCCTGAAGGTGGGGTAGTTGTCGTTCACGCCCACGATCACCACCAGGGTGGCTGTGCCAGTGAGTGGCGGGTTTCCTGCAACAAAACAGACATTACAGAATCAAAAAACAAGAAAGGTAAGTTGTTAGAACGTTGTTATCGACAAAAATACATTACAGAGTTAGTGGCTTAGGTTCCTTAGTATAACCTTGTCGCCAAAATGTACCTGTCATAACAGACCACCTGCCATGGAGGACACTGTTTGCTCGACATCTGCCATCCAATATGAATAGTTTTTAATGTAGGATGTAAACACACACAAAAATCAAGTAGTCTCAATATTCTTTATCACTCTGTTGAATGTGTAATGGGATCTAAACAATGCTGAGTTATACATGTATCAAGTTGAATTATTGTATGTTTGAATGAGTAATCTCTATCTCTTTAGCTCACAACTTTCCGGTCCCCTCCCCTTGCCCTTTGTGTGAGGAGGTTCATCGCAAAACACAATCAAAAGTTGGTGCACAATGTATTCACATTCGTTTGTAAAATGATTCTCTACCTGTTCCCTTGAAGTAATAATGATACAATCTCAAGACCCATCTCCTTTATCCTTGTTTGCTTATTCTCACAACCACTCCTGTGGTGTGTACACAAGTTGCCGTCCTCTTCACAGCTACAAGGCATCTGTCACGACCACTCCTGTGGTGTGTACACAAGTTGCCGTCCTCTTCACAGCTACAAGGCATCTGTCACAACCACTCCTGTGGTGTGTACACAAGTTGCCGTCCTCTTCACAGCTACAAGGCATCTGTCACGACCACTCCTGTGGTGTGTACACAAGTTGCCGTCCTCTTCACAGCTACAAGGCATCTGTCACAACCACTCCTGTGGTGTGTACACAAGTTGCCGTCCTCTTCACAGCTACAAGGCATCTGTCACGACCCTGACGCACGAGAGAAATGGAGTGCCATCCCAACACGCTGCTCTAGTGGAAGCCCCCTGTTACCACCTTCACAAATCTAAGAAAGTCAGGTCTTATAAAGGAAAGAGTCTTAAAATGGGGGTAAATGTACAGAAAAGTTCTGAAAACAGGGTCTTAAAAACAAAGGGAGTTTTAAATTGGGGGGTCTGAAAAGGGGTGTTCCGCTGCACCCACCTTTGTCTATGGCCTGGATGATGATCTGATGGCGCGCATCAGTCTCTCTGTCCAGCGGTGTCTGCCCGGTCTTCACTTGGCCTGACGTCGGGTCGATGAAAAACTGGTGCATAGGGTCCGACTCTCGGCGGATGGAGAACCTGACATAATCATGGACACTCTGTTAAAGCTCTGGCATCTGATGCTGACAAAAAAGAACCTACCTGAGATTCTTGTTTAAAATTTGATTGTTAAAGGAAGCAGTGAATAACGTACACTGACAAGACTGGGTTCTAAATTAAAACCAGACCAATGATGAATAGGTTAACTACTGTGCACTTTAAAAAAATAGTGTTTGTTCTATCTGTTTAAAATGTCGTCTAAAGTTTTTACTTTTTCTGGGATCCTGACTGACTCTGAGATTACGATTCGCCTGAAACTGGCAGTTTATATTCAGCACTATTTGCAGACGTACACAAATCAAATATGATTATCCAACTCACACCCCTCCATTGCACGCATGAGTACTCACTCAAACTGCCGGTTGATGCCCACTGTACTCACTCAAACTGCTGGTTGATGCCCACTGTACTCACTCAAACTGCTGGTTGATGCCAACTGTACTCACTCAAACTGCTGGTTGATGCCCGAGTCGAGGTCCGAGGCAGAGAAGGTGTAGAGGAGCTTGCCGCGCGGCGCATCCTCCGACACGTTGGTTGTGGCTGTGGAGGGCGTGATCTGTGGCGTGTTGTCGTTGAAGTCCACCACCTCGATCTCCACGTAGCACACGTCTTCCTGTCCATCTTTGTCCGAGGCCGTCACCGTCAGGTTGAATCGCCGCTGCTGGTCGTTCTCATAGTCCACAGGCTGGGGGAGGCAAAGGTCAACACCATCAAGTCACGAGACACCCCAATTAAATAAAAATTTAAAAAAAGTTTTGAAAAAACCCCGTTCAACTAACATTGTAATCCCTAATGCTGCCTGCGTTGTTCTCATACACCACCAGAAAGTGAACTCTGGTCTTTTAACCTGATTCACCCACAGGCTCTAAAGCCCTCGATCTAATCCACCCTCTTTTGGATTTTTCTTCTCCACCTCACAAGTGTGTATAAAGTGAGGTGTGTACTCACAGTGTAGACCCTGATGCTGCCCTCAGTGTCCCCCCCCCCCCCAATTACATTAAAAGAAGTGTGTATAAAGTGAGGTGTGTACTCACAGTGTAGACCCTGATGCTGCCCTCATTGTCCCCCCCCCCCCCCCCAATTACATTAAACGAAGTGTGTATAAAGTGAGGTGTGTACTCACAGTGTAGACCCTGACGCTGCCCTCATTGTCCCCCCCCCCAATTACATTAAAAGAAGTGTGTATAAAGTGAGGTGTGTACTCACAGTGTAGACCCTGACGCTGCCCTCATTGTCCCCCCCCCCCAATTACATTAAAAGAAGTGTGTATAACGTGAGGTGTGTACTCACAGTGTACACCCTGATGCTGCCCTCATTGTCCCCCCCCCCCCCCAATTACATTAAAAGAAGTGTGTATAACGTGAGGTGTGTACTCACAGTGTAGACCCTGATGCTGCCCTCATTGTCCCCCCCCCCCCAATTACATTAAAAGAAGTGTGTATAACGTGAGGTGTGTACTCACAGTGTACACCCTGATGCTGCCCTCATTGTCCCCCCCCCAATTACATTAAAAGAAGTGTGTATAAAGTGAGGTGTGTACTCACAGTGAAGACCCTGATGCTGCCCTCATTGTCCCCCCCCCCCCCAATTACATTAAAAGAAGTGTGTATAAAGTGAGGTGTGTACTGACAGTGTAGACCCTGACGCTGCCCTCATTGTCCCCCCCCCCAATTACATTAAAAGAAGTGTGTATAAAGTGAGGTGTGTACTCACAGTGTACACCCTGATGCTGCCCTCATTGTCCCCCCCCCCAATTACATTAAAAGAAGTGTGTATAAAGTGAGGTGTGTACTCACAGTGTACACCCTGACGCTGCCCTCAGTGTCCCCCCCCCCCCCCAATTACATTAAAAGAAGTGTGTATAAAGTGAGGTGTGTACTCACAGTGTAGACCCTGATGCTGCCCTCATTGTCCCCCCCCCCCCCAATTACATTAAAAGAAGTGTGTATAAAGTGAGGTGTGTACTCACAGTGTAGACCCTGATGCTGCCCTCATTGTCCCCCCCCCCAATTACATTAAAAGAAGTGTGTATAAAGTGAGGTGTGTACTCACAGTGTAGACCCTGATGCTGCCCTCATTGTCCCCCCCCCCCAATTACATTAAAAGAAGTGTGTATAAAGTGAGGTGTGTACTCACAGTGTAGACCCTGATGCTGCCCTCATTGTCCCCCCCCCCCAATTACATTAAAAGAAGTGTGTATAAAGTGAGGTGTGTACTCACAGTGTAGACCCTGACGCTGCCCTCGTTGTCCCCCCCCCCCCCAATTACATTAAAAGAAGTGTGTATAAAGTGAGGTGTGTACTCCCAGTGTACACCCTGATGCTGCCCTCATTGTCCCCCCCCCCCCCAATTACATTAAAAGAAGTGTGTATAAAGTGAGGTGTGTACTGACAGTGTAGACCCTGATGCTGCCCTCATTGTCCCCCCCCCCCAATTACATTAAAAGAAGTGTGTATAAAGTGAGGTGTGTACTCACAGTGTAGATCCTGATGCTGCCCTCATTGTCCCCCCCCCCCAATTACATTAAAAGAAGTGTGTATAAAGTGGGGTGTGTACTCACAGTGTAGACCCTGATGCTGCCCTCATTGTCCCCCCCCCCCAATTACATTAAAAGAAGTGTGTATAAAGTGAGGTGTGTACTCACAGTGTAGACCCTGACGCTGCCCTCATTGTCCCCCCCCCCAATTACATTAAAAGAAGTGTGTATAAAGTGAGGTGTGTACTCACAGTGTAGACCCTGATGCTGCCCTCATTGTCCCCCCCCCCAATTACATTAAAAGAAGTGTGTATAAAGTGAGGTGTGTACTCACAGTGTAGATCCTGATGCTGCCCTCATTGTCCCCCCCCCCCAATTACATTAAAAGAAGTGTGTAAAAAGTGAGGTGTGTACTGACAGTGTAGACCCTGATGCTGCCCTCATTGTCCCCCCCCCCCCAATTACATTAAAAGAAGTGTGTATAAAGTGAGGTGTGTACTCACAGTGTAGACCCTGATGCTGCCCTCATTGTCCCCCCCCCCAATTACATTAAAAGAAGTGTGTATAAAGTGAGGTGTGTACTCACAGTGTAGACCCTGATGCTGCCCTCATTGTCCCCCCCCCCCCAATTACATTAAACGAAGTGTGTATAAAGTGAGGTGTGTACTCACAGTGTAGACCCTGACGCTGCCCTCATTGTCCCCCCCCCCCAATTACATTAAAAGAAGTGTGTATAACGTGAGGTGTGTACTCACAGTGTACACCCTGATGCTGCCCTCATTGTCCCCCTCCCCAATTACATTAAAAGAAGTGTGTATAACGTGAGGTGTGTACTCACAGTGTAGACCCTGATGCTGCCCTCATTGTCCCCCCCCCCCCAATTACATTAAAAGAAGTGTGTATAACGTGAGGTGTGTACTCACAGTGTACACCCTGATGCTGCCCTCATTGTCCCCCCCCCAATTACATTAAAAGAAGTGTGTATAAAGTGAGGTGTGTACTCACAGTGTAGACCCTGATGCTGCCCTCATTGTCCCCCACCCCCCCCAATTACATTAAAAGAAGTGTGTATAAAGTGAGGTGTGTACTGACAGTGTAGACCCTGACGCTGCCCTCATTGTCCCCCCCCCCAATTACATTAAAAGAAGTGTGTATAAAGTGAGGTGTGTACTCACAGTGTACACCCTGATGCTGCCCTCATTGTCCCCCCCCCCCCAATTACATTAAAAGAAGTGTGTATAAAGTGAGGTGTGCACTCACAGTGTACACCCTGACGCTGCCCTCAGTGTCCCCCCCCCCCAATTACATTAAAAGAAGTGTGTATAAAGTGAGGTGTGTACTCACAGTGTAGACCCTGATGCTGCCCTCATTGTCCCCCCCCCCCAATTACATTAAAAGAAGTGTGTATAAAGTGAGGTGTGTACTCACAGTGTAGACCCTGACGCTGCCCTCGTTGTCCCCCCCCCCCCAATTACATTAAAAGAAGTGTGTATAAAGTGAGGTGTGTACTCCCAGTGTACACCCTGATGCTGCCCTCATTGTCCCCCCCCCCCCAATTACATTAAAAGAAGTGTGTATAAAGTGAGGTGTGTCCTGACAGTGTAGACCCTGATGCTGCCCTCATTGTCCCCCCCCCCCCCAATTACATTAAAAGAAGTGTGTATAAAGTGAGGTGTGTACTCACAGTGTAGATCCTGATGCTGCCCTCATTGTCCCCCCCCCCCCCCAATTACATTAAAAGAAGTGTGTATAAAGTGGGGTGTGTACTCACAGTGTAGACCCTGATGCTGCCCTCATTGTCCCCCCCCCCAATTACATTAAAAGAAGTGTGTATAAAGTGAGGTGTGTACTCACAGTGTAGACCCTGACGCTGCCCTCATTGTCCCCCCCCCCCCAATTACATTAAAAGAAGTGTGTATAAAGTGAGGTGTGTACTCACAGTGTAGACCCTGATGCTGCCCTCATTGTCCCCCCCCCCCAATTACATTAAAAGAAGTGTGTATAAAGTGAGGTGTGTACTCACAGTGTAGATCCTGATGCTGCCCTCATTGTCCCCCCCCCCCCAATTACATTAAAAGAAGTGTGTAAAAAGTGAGGTGTGTACTGACAGTGTAGACCCTGATGCTGCCCTCATTGTCCCCCCCCCCCCCCCAATTACATTAAAAGAAGTGTGTATAAAGTGAGGTGTGTACTCACAGTGTAGACCCTGATGCCGCCCTCATTGTCCCCCCCCCCCAATTACATTAAAAGAAGTGTGTATAAAGTGAGGTGTGTACGCACAGTGTAGACCCTGATGCTGCCCTCGTTGTCCCCCCCCCCCCAATTACATTAAAAGAAGTGTGTATAAAGTGAGGTGTGTACTCACAGTGTAGACCCTGATGCTGCCCTCATTGTCCCCCCCCCCAATTACATTAAAAGAAGTGTGTATAAAGTGGGGTGTGTACTCACAGTGTAGACCCTGATGCTGCCCTCATTGTCCCCCCCCCCAATTACATTAAAAGAAGTGTGTATAAAGTAAGGTGTGTACTGACAGTGTAGACCCTGATGCTGCCCTCGTTGTCCCCCCCCCCCCCCCAATTACATTAAAAGAAGTGTGTATAAAGTAAGGTGTGTCCGGACAGTGTAGACCCTGATGCTGTCCTCGTTGTCCCCCCCCCCCCCCCCCCCCCCATTACATTAAAAGAAGTGTGTATAAAGTGAGGTGTGTACTCACAGTGTAGATCCTGATGCTGCCCTCATTGTCCCCCCCCCCCCATTACATTAAAAGAAGTGTGTATAAAGTGAGGTGTGTACTGACAGTGTAGACCCTGATGCTGCCCTCATTGTCCCCCCCCCCCAATTACATTAAAAGAAGTGTGTATAAAGTGAGGTGTGTACTCACAGTGTAGATCCTGATGCTGCCCTCATTGTCCCCCCCCCCCAATTACATTAAAAGAAGTGTGTATAAAGTGAGGTGTGTACTCACAGTGTAGACCCTGATGCTGCCCTCATTGTCCCCCCCCCAACTACATTAAAAGAAGTGTGTATAAAGTGAGGTGTGTACTCACAGTGTAGACCCTGATGCTGCCCTCGTTGTCCCCCCCCCCCCCCCAATTACATTAAAAGAAGTGTGTATAAAGTGAGGTGTGTACTCACAGTGTACACCCTGATGCTGCCCTCATTGTCCCCCCCCCCAATTACATTAAAAGAAGTGTGTATAAAGTGAGGTGTGTACTCACAGTGTACACCCTGATGCTGCCCTCATTGTCCCCCCCCCCCAATTACATTAAAAGAAGTGTGTATAAAGTGAGGTGTGTACTCACAGTGTACACCCTGATGCTGCCCTCCTTGTCCCCCCCCCCCCCAATTACATTAAAAGAAGTGTGTATAAAGTGAGGTGTGTACTCACAGTGTACACCCTGATGCTGCCCTCATTGTCCCCCCCCCCCAATTACATTAAAAGAAGTGTGTATAAAGTGAGGTGTGTACTCACGGTGTAGACCCTGATGCTGCCCTCATTGTCCCCCCCCCCAATTACATTAAAAGAAGTGTGTATAAAGTGAGGTGTGTACTCACAGTGTAGACCCTGACACTGCCCTCATTGTCCCCCCACCCCCAATTACATTAAAAGAAGTGTGTATAAAGTAAGGTGTGTACTGACAGTGTAGACCCTGATGCTGCCCTCGTTGTCCCCCCCCCCCCAATTACATTAAAAGAAGTGTGTATAAAGTAAGGTGTGTACTGACAGTGTAGACCCTGATGCTGCCCTCATTGTCCCCCCCCCCCCCCCATTACATTCAAATAAGTGTGTATAAAGTGAGGTGTGTACACACAGTGTAGATCCTGATGCTGCCCTCATTGTCCCCCCCCCCCCCCAATTACAAAGAAGTGTGTATAAAGTGAGGTGTGTACTCACAGTGTAGATCCTGATGCTGCCCTCATTGTCCCCCCCCCCCAATTACATTAAAAGAAGTGTGTATAAAGTGAGGTGTGTACTCACAGTGTAGATCCTGATGCTGCCCTCATTGTCCCCCCCCCCCCCCAATTACATTAAAAGAAGTGTGTATAAAGTGAGGTGTGTACTCACAGTGTAGACCCTGATGCTGCCCTCATTGTCCCCCCCCCGCCAATTACATTAAAAGAAGTGTGTATAAAGTGAGGTGTGTACTCACAGTGTAGATCCTGATGCTGCCCTCATTGTCCCCCCCCCCCCCAATTACATTAAAAGAAGTGTGTATAAAGTGAGGTGTGTACTCACAGTGTAGACCCTGATGCTGCCCTCATTGTCCCCCCCCCCCCCCCAATTACATTAAAAGAAGTGTGTATAAAGTGAGGTGTGTACTCACAGTGTAGACCCTGATGCTGCCCTCGTTGTCCCCCCCCCCCCAATTACATTAAAAGAAGTGTGTATAAAGTGAGGTGTGTACTCACAGTGTACACCCTGATTCTGCCCTCATTGTCCCCCCCCCCCCCCAATTACATTAAAAGAAGTGTGTATAAAGTGAGGTGTGTACTCACAGTGTAGACCCTGATGCTGCCCTCATTGTCCCCCCCCCCCCCCAATTACATTAAAAGAAGTGTGTATAAAGTGAGGTGTGTACTCACAGTGTAGACCCTGATGCTGCCCTCGTTGTCCCCCCCCCCCCAATTACATTAAAAGAAGTGTGTATAAAGTGAGGTGTGTACTCACAGTGTACACCCTGATTCTGCCCTCATTGTCCCCCCCCCCCCAATTACATTAAAAGAAGTGTGTATAAAGTGAGGTGTGTACTCACAGTGTACACCCTGATGCTGCCCTCATTGTCCCCCCCCCCCCCCCAATTACATTAAAAGAAGGGTGTGTAAAGTGAGGTGTGTACTCACAGTGTACACCCTGATGCTGCCCTCATTGTCCCCCCCCCCAATTACATTAAAAGAAGTGTGTATAAAGTGAGGTGTGTACTCACAGTGTAGACCCTGATGCTGCCCTCATTGTCCCCCCCCCCCCCAATTACATTAAAAGAAGTGTGTATAAAGTGAGGTGTGTACTCACAGTGTAGATCCTGATGCTGCCTTCATTGTCCCCCCCCCCCCCCAATTACATTAAAAGAAGTGTGTATAAAGTGAGGTGTGTACTCACAGTGTAGATCCTGATGCTGCCCTCATTGTCCCCCCCCCCCCCCAATTACATTAAAAGAAGTGTGTATAAAGTGAGGTGTGTACTCACAGTGTACACCCTGATGCTGCCCTCATTGTCCCCCCCCCCAATTACATTAGAAGAAGTGTGTATAAAGTGAGGTGTGTACTCACAGTGTAGACCCTGATGCTGCCCTCATTGTCCCCCCCCCCCCCCCAATTACATTAAAAGAAGTGTGTATAAAGTGAGGTGTGTACTCACAGTGTAGACCCTGATGCTGCCCTCATTGCCCCCCTCCCCCAATTACAATAAAAGAAGTGTGTGTAAAGTGAGGTGTGAACTCACAGTGTAGACCCTGATGCTGCCCTCATTGCCCCCCCCCCCCCAATTACATTAAAAGAAGTGTGTATAACGTGAGGTGTGAACTTACAGTGTAGACCCTGATGCTGCCCTCATTGTCCCCCCCCCCCCCCCCCCCAATTACATTAAAAGAAGTGTGTATAACGTGAGGTGGGTACTGACAGTGTAGACCCTGATGCTGCCCTGATTGTCCCCCCCCCCCAATTACATTAAAAGAAGTGTGTAAAAAGTGAGGTGTGTACTGACAGTGTAGACCCTGATGCTGCCCTCATTGCCCCCCCCCCCCCCCCCCAATTACATTAAAAGAAGTGTGTATAAAGTGAGGTGTGTACTGACAGTGTAGACCCTGATGCTGCCCTCATTGTCCCCCCCCCCCCCCCAATTACATTAAAAGAAGTGTGTATAAAGTGAGGTGAGTACTGACAGTGTAGACCCTGATGCTGCCCTCATTGTCCCCCCCCCCCCCAATTACATTAAAAGAAGTGTGTATAACGTGAGGTGTGTACTGACAGTGTAGACCCTGATGCTGCCCTCATTGTCCCCCCCCCCCCCCCCCAATTACATTAAAAGAAGTGTGTATAAAGTGAGGTGTGTACTCACAGTGTAGACCCTGATGCTGCCCTCGTTGTTCTCATCCACCACAGTGAAGTGAACTCTGTCTGCATCTTTGGTCAGAGTGTACGAGATCTGTGCGTTCTCTCCGATATCAGCGTCTGTGGCCACCACACGAATCACCTCCCCTGATTCCAGCTTCTCAGACATCTGCGTTCTGTTCAAAATGAGCACACACACTGTCAAAAGTAGAACAAGAAGTGGTGGTGGTTGTAGTGGTGGTGGTGATGCTGATGCTGATGCTGATGCTGATGATGATGATACACTTTGATTTATTTTCAATGAACCGGTCAAACAAACAGAAATGCATGCAGACAGACAGACAGACCGACAGACAGGCGGACAGACAGACAGACAGACAGACAGACAGAGAAACAGACAGACAGACAGACAGAGAAACAGACAGAGAAACAGACAGACAGACAGACAGACACACACACACACACAGACACACACACACAGACACAGCCCTCACCCCCACTTACCTGTAGATCCTCTGCTGAAAGATGGGCGGCTGGTCATTTTTATCAGTCAGGGTGATGGTCAGAGTCCCAGTGGTGTCCAGCGGTGGACTGCCCTGGTCCCTGAGAATGATGGTGACCCGGTACGTGTCCTGCGTCTCTCTGTCCAATGTGTCAGGCTCTGTGTTGGTCTGTACCAGGCCTGAGGTTTGGTCAATGGTGAAGTAATCTGGCTTGGGATCGCCCGCACCGTCCACGATGTTGCTGATCTCGTAAGTCACGGTGCCGTTTTCACCGAAATCATAGTCATCCGCCAGCACCAGAACGACCGATGTAGCTGTAAAGCCACAGTAAGTTTATCATCCATAGCCTGGTCAATCTTATCTATAGCTGATCAATATTATTATATCTATAACTTTTATATTTTCTCTGTAACAGGCTAGTATTATTTGTAAGTGATCTATATCTATAACTGCTCAATCTCATCTTTAACTGGTCAAACTCTTCTATAACTGACCAATCTTATTCATAATTGTTTAATCTAGTGTATTACTGGTCAGTCTTATCTATAACTGTTCATATCGTTATAAATTCCTCATTTATAGTCAAGTAACATGGTAATTTCCAGACAGTTCCTCGTTTTTAACTGATCAGTCATTCTCAACTGTTTTGAGCAATTTAAGGGTAACAAGGGCGCATGTTGGTGTCTCATGTAACGTTTTAGTACGCCTGAAATTTGTCATAGCCAGCCAGAAAGGGCATTTCTGGACCGGGCGCACAGTGTCTCTCCAGCACTGAATCCTGGGTTTCACTAGCACTGACTACAACACTGAACAAACTCCTCACAGCTTAATTTCAAACATGTGTACATGCTACAGAAGATGACGAAGACAGCACCGACTACAACACTGAACAAACTCCTCACAGCTTTATTCCATACATGTGTACATGCTACAGAAGATGACGAAGACAGCACTGACTACAACACTGAACAAGCTCCTCACAGCTTTATTCCATACATGTGTACATGCTACAGAAGATGACGAAGACAGCACCGACTACAACACTGAACAAACTCCTCACAGCTTTATTCCATACATGTGTACATGCTACAGAAGATGACGAAGACAGCACTGACTACAACACTGAACAAACTCCTCACAGCTTTATTCCATACATGTGTACATGCTACAGGAGATAACGAAGACAGCACTGACCTTTAGGGGAATGTTCCAGGACTGACCCATCCAAGGGGTCAGTGATGAACCTTGGAGCATTGTCGTTCATGTCTTGGGGCCTGACAGAGACGCTGGCATAGCCCGTTTTGGGATTGGTCCGCTCGTCTGTGGCCGCCACTGTGAACTGGTAGATGGCAAAGCCGTTGGGCTGGTCACGGTCAAGCGATCTGGTGACCGAGACTGCCCCGCTGGTAGGATTTATGATGAAGTGATCGATCACTGCGGGGTTACCCTCCAGGTGGTAGCGGATCTCGTTGGGGCGGTCTACATCTGCGTCAGTGGCAGTCACCTGTTTACACAACACACACTCCGATGAGAAAAACCCTCCCAATAAAGCACACCTGTCTATTATCTTCAGCAAAATATACCTGTTGTGACAGGACACCTGCAATGTACGGACGCTTTCTTTTGGTTCAAAGGTTGTCCGTTCACCACAGGTATACTGTACAATGCTAGTGGCTAAGTTAAGACAGTAAGTACAGAAGAGAAGTACCAGGCCACTTACCGTCAGGTATACTGTACAATGTTAGTGGCTAAGTTAAGACAGTAAGTACAGAAGAGAAGTACCAGGCCACTTACCGTCAGGTATACTGTACAATGCTAGTGGCTACTGTTAAGACAGAGTAAGTACAGAAGAGAAGTACCAGGCCACTTACCGTCAGGTATACTGTACAATGCTAGTGGCTAAGTTAAGACAGTAAGTACAGAAGAGAAGTACCAGGCCACTTACCGTAGTGGCTAAGTTAAGACAGTAAGTACAGAAGAGAAGTACCAGGCCACTTACCGTCAGGATCTGTCTGGGCACATTGTTGTCGTTTTCCGTGATGTCGTTAAAGGAGTACTGACTCTGGCTAAACACCGGGATGTTGTCATTGACGTCCAGGACAGTGACGGCCACTTCGGTGGTGGCCGTAAAATTCCCGTCATTTGCCTCCAGCCGTAAGTTGAAGCTCTGAAACCATTGACAGAAAAAGAGTTATAGTACATGTAGCATTTTTTAAGTAAACTGTATGGTTTCTGATCATATTCCACATTTTACACAACATAAGCTACATTTCTGTCTCATTACAATTATCATTTAATTGATCAAACACTGGCAGTACATTTACACATGAACATAAAACTGAATTCTTTACCGTCAAAATCAAAACACTTTAAAAAAAAAACCCATGCCAAACAAGGTTTTTCTGGTTAAAAAGAATTCAAATATGACTGGATGAAAAACAGAAGAATCAGCTTGCATTTGATTTCATGCAGTGCTGCAATTGTAATTCTGCTCACTCCTCATATCTTAAATTGTTTAAAAAAACACACACACACAAAAACACATTTCAAAGTAAAAATAAACGTTTGCTTTATCTGCTCTTTGTGCTGCTGTACACACAATTGCGAGAAGGAAATAATTTCTGTACCTTATCTCCATTTTCAAAGTCTAGCTTTCTCAGCAGGAAGAGATTGCCTTGTCCATCTCGAACACCGAACGTTTCTGGATTTCCATTGCCTGATGTTATCCTGTACGTGTGGCGACCTCTGTCCGCTGCAGGAGCAAGCACAATCAATCCATCAAATCAATACTTTGCTCGATTCCATTACAAGTTTTGCCCTCAAGCGGCAAAGTCCTAACCTGCCTATAACTGAAGATGTTCTGGACTAGGGTGTCATTGTAAGCTACCCGCTTCTACATCTAGAAATTTCTCTTTGTCTGCATTGATGATGATGATGATGGTGATGATGATGATGCTGATGCTGATGCTGATGCTGATGATGCTGATGATGATGATGATGATGATGATGATGATGATGATGATGATGATGATGGTGGTGATGGTGATGGTGATGGTGATGGCGATGGCGATGATGATGATGATGATGATGATGATGACGGTGATGATGATGGTGATGATGATGATGGTGATGATGATGATGATGATGATGATGATGATGATGATGATGATGGTGATGATGATGATGATGGTGATGATGATGATGATGATGATGATGATGATGATGATGATGATGGTGATGGTGATGGTGATGATGATGATTTTATTTCTTTTCACTGAACCGGTCAAACAAACATGCATGTTACAATGCATGCGCACAGACAGACGGGCAAACAGACAGACAGACAAGTTGTCTGTGCTTGAGGAACAAACATATCTGATGCCCTGTTTCATAACTGAATAATCACTGGCAAATTGGATGGCTCTCAATAACTAAACATCTGGCACATTTTGCTTGCCTAGATGAGACTGATTGAGACAAAGGAGAATTTGAATTCAGTGTGATGAGTAATGAATAATAATCTAACGATGACAAAAAACACGCCACAAAAACGGGTTTAAACTCAAATACATACACTCATACATGCATGCATACACACCCCCATAACACACTCACATACACCCACCCATAAAACACTCACATACACACATAGTCATAGGAACACAATATATAAGGACAACTTTATGATCACAAATCAGAAATTCACAAGAGATAACTTACACTCATCAGGATCGGACACAGAAACTGCAGGGAAGATAGGCTCGTTGATGTAGTAGCTTTCATTCACGCTGATGTTGTAAAGCTGCTGCTCGAAGAAGGGAGGGTTGTCATTCACATCCGTTATCCTCACTAGCACCGTGACAATAGCTGAAAGTATAAGACAACAAGATTTTAAAGCTGACCGATTAAATGCATTGATTTAAGTCAAGTTCCCCCCATCTACCCCTCCATCGCCCTTGCAACATCTTACTTTTTTAACACTTTTTGTGTGTGATGGTTTTTGTTTTAATTTTAATTTATTTTATTAACCTAACATACATCGTACAAAAAATAAAAATCATCATTTCTACATAATAACAATGCTTCCTTCCAAATATGTGGAACAAGGCATCAGGTACAAGAATAGTACGAGGCGGAGGTTGAAAGTAAGGACGAGGGAGTGCAGAAAAGAGAGATCAAATCAAATCAAATCAAATTTTATTTTACGAGGGTTGTGGCATAAGCAATATAAACGAGCTTCTCTTCAACCAGCCCTCGCCCAGAGAGGGACTATTCTAATCTTAAATACATATAGTATATATATATATTTATTCCCCCCTCTGCTTCTTTACCTCTGTAAACTTGTAGGGGTAGTTATTTTTCGATAATGACCCAGCAACCAAACAAATAACGACCCAGCAACAGCCTGAATCCTCGATAGTGCAATGGGTTGAGAATTTGTTCTGTTTCGGTACTACTTTTTGCGACTGAAAAGTTCCGAACGCTCTAACGTACGAAGTATACATCTCTGGAGCAAACAATACAAACATACCGCATTTAAATTAACAACTACAGGCCTGAACACATGAATCTTCATATAAAATCCATGAGTTCGGTTGTTTTCTGAATCTAGATTTGCCGTGTTCAAACGTTCATCACAAGCAATTTCCCGCAAGGCAAGTAACTCATACTTTGTCTAGCGACAAGAGTAGTTCCCCTTCTTTTCACTCAGTTTCTTCGACAACAGACTGCAATCCGACGGTCAGTTTTCAACAATATTTCATTTAGTAAACAGATCACACGCAACCAAATGCACACATCTCATCAATTTAAACAACATAAAGCGGTTTCATACACTATTTTCCCCAGAAAACTGAACTTCATACAATTTTTAACGTTGGAACACGGGTGCAAAAGTTCGTCTGCTAGTCCCATTTGACGAAAGAACATTATCCTAAGCGATACCAAAACATATACAGAACACACAATATCTGCCTTTGCCGCCACAGCAGAATAACAGCATATCTGTGTACTTGATTTTAGTCCAAAATAGGAAAACTGACAAGAAGTGTTAACAGAATGGAATGATTTGCACGGAACTATACAACCGCGCATTAATTAAGTGATTCATGGATGAAGTATAGTTGGATTTTGTCTGTGGACGGAATGTGAATGTAGAATGAACGAGAGAGATGTTTACATGACTTTAGTTTGGGAAGAGGAGATCGTTTAAGAGAATGTGTATTAAGACTTGGGTTAATTCTTTAGGAGGTTCCAGGAGAGTTTTTCCATGGCGTGGACAAGGGAGGGACCTTACACGGGAGAATGCGGAGCGATGGTGGGGGAAGAGACCACATCGGCGCAGAGATGGCTAAACGGAGGAGTTTCCATCGTTACCGGTCGTAGCGACGACGGTTTATTTCGCTAATGGCGGAAATGTTTCTCGGGGAGAAACGTGAAAGGTGTGTGTTGGCACCTATAAGGAGAGTTTCTGGGAATTCATCATCTACGGGATTCAGCGACACAAGTGATGTGTAAATGACGACATGCAGTGAGCCGTGTTACGAACTCGTGAGTGTCTGTCAGCACCTTATCTTGTGCGTTAATCTATCTTTGAGAAAGTATCTTTATAACATGTATTTAAATGCATTGAGTGAATGCTATATGTTGTGTGAACTGTGTGTTCAAGAAGTTGATTCGTATTGATGTATTTGAGGTGGAGAATCGTGTTATATTTTGGGGGAGAAAATAATAAGTCTGTATCCTCCCAAATTTCTGTGTTTGGAGTGTGTTGGTGTGAAGTTTGAAGTCAGTGTAAAAAGATAGGGCAGAACACGTTTTTCAGAAAAGATCCTTTATTTCACACTACAATCCACTTCATGACAAACACATTATGTCAAAGAGGAGAAGGGAGCATGGAGATAATAAATGTATCTTTGGGAATAAAACAGTCCTTAGGCCTTACACTTGGCACCACAAAAAAAGTGAAACCGTCCCCTGGCATGTTACATTTCAAAAATACGTTTATCTATTATCCAACTTGTAATGAACTTGACATAATTCATATTTATTTTGGCTACGTATTCCTCGGTTTCATATTTCAATTTCAAATTAACTGTAAATCTACAAAACGTTGGTAAAATCTTTTCCATTTTGCATTTATAATTGCAACATCTTACTTGTACAGTAACAACTATCACAAACACACAAACTATCACAAACACACAAACTATCACAAACACACAAACTATCACAAACACACAAACTATCACAAACACACAAACTACCACAAACACACAAACTACCACAAACACACAAACTATCACAAACACACAAACTACCACAAACACACAAACTATCACACACACACAAACTACCATAAACACACAAACTATCACAAACACACAAACTACCACAAACACACAAACTATCACAAACACACAAACTACCACAAACACACAAACTATCACAAACTACCACAAACACACAAACTATCACAAACTATCACAAACACACAAACTACCACAAACACACAAACTATCACAAACTACCACAAACACACAAACTATCACAAACACACAAACTATCACAAACACACAAACTATCACAAACACACAAACTATCACAAACACACAAACTATCACAAACACACAAACTATCACAAACACACAAACTACCACAAACACACAAACTACCACAAACACACAAACTATCACAAACACACAAACTATCACAAACACACAAACTATCACAAACACACAAACTATCACAAACACACAAACTATCACAAACACACAAACTATCACAAACACACAAACTACCACAAACACACAAACTATCACAAACACACAAACTATCACAAACACACAAACTATCACAAACACACAAACTATCACAAACACACAAACTATCACAAACACACAAACTACCACAAACACACAAACTATCACAAACACACAAACACACAAACTACCACAAACACACAAACTACCACAAACACACAAACTACCACAAACACACAAACTACCACAAACACACAAACACACAAACTACCACAAACACACAAACTATCACACACACACAAACTATCACAAACACACAAACTACCACAAACACACAAACTATCACAAACACACAAACTATCACACACACACAAACTATCACAAACACACAAACTATCACAAACACACAAACTATCACAAACTACCACAAACACACAAACTACCACAAACACACAAACTACCACAAACACACAAACTACCACAAACACACAAACTATCACAAACACACAAACTATCACAAACTACCACAAACACACAAACTACCACAAACACACAAACTACCACAAACACACAAACTACCACAAACACACAAACTATCACAAACACACAAACTATCACAAACTATCACAAACACACAAACTACCACAAACACACAAACTATCACAAACACACAAACTATCACAAACACACAAACTATCACAAACACACAAACTACCACAAACACACAAACTATCACAAACACACAAACTATCACAAACACACAAACTACCACAAACACACAAACTACCACAAACACACAAACTATCACAAACACACAAACTATCACAAACACACAAACTATCACAAACACACAAACTATCACAAACTATCACAAACACACAAACTACCACAAACACACAAACTATCACAAACACACAAACTATCACAAACACACAAACTACCACAAACACACAAACACACAAACTACCACAAACACACAAACTATCAGAAACACACAAACTATTACAAACCCACAAACTACCACAAACACACAAACTACCACAAACACACAAACTATCACAAACACACAAACTACCACAAACACACAAACTACCACAAACACACAAACTATCACAAACACACAAACTATCACAAACACACAAACTACCACAAACACACAAACTATCACAAACACACAAACTATCACAAACACACAAACTATCACAAACACACAAACTACCACAAACACACAAACTATCACAAACTATCACAAACACACAAACTATCACAAACACACAAACTACCACAAACACACAAACTATCACAAACACACAAACTACCACAAACACACAAACTATCACAAACACACAAACTATCACAAACACACAAACTATCACAAACACACAAACTACCACAAACACACAAACTATCACAAACACACAAACTATCACAAACACACAAACTACCACAAACACACAAACTATCACAAACACACAAACTATCACAAACACACAAACTATCACAAACACACAAACTATCACAAACACACAAACTATCACAAACTACCACAAACACACAAACTATCACAAACTATCACAAACACACAAACTACCACAAACACACAAACTATCACAAACACACAAACTACCACAAACACACACACACACAAACTATCACAAACACACAAACTATCAGAAACACACAAACTATTACAAACACACAAACTACCACAAACACACAAACTATCACAAACACACAAACTATCACAAACACACAAACTACCACAAACACACAAACTACCACAAACACACAAACTACCACAAACACACAAACTATCACAAACACACAAACTACCACAAACACACAAACTATCACAAACACACAAACTATCACAAACACACAAACTATCACAAACACACAAACTATCACAAACACACAAACTATCACAAACACACAAACTACCACAAACACACAAACTACCACAAACACACAAACACACAAACTACCACAAACACACAAACTACCACAAACACACAAACTACCACAAACACACAAACTACCACAAACACACAAACACACAAACTACCACAAACACACAAACTATCAGAAACACACAAACTATTACAAACACACAAACTACCACAAACACACAAACTATCACAAACACACAAACTACCACAAACACACAAACTATCACAAACACACAAACTATCACAAACACACAAACTATCACAAACTACCACAAACACACAAACTACCACAAACACACAAACTACCACAAACACACAAACTACCACAAACACACAAACTATCACAAACACACAAACTATCACAAACTACCACAAACACACAAACTACCACAAACACACAAACTACCACAAACACACAAACTACCACAAACACACAAACTATCACAAACACACAAACTATCACAAACTGCCACAAGCACACAAACTATCACAAAAACACAAACTATCACAAACACACACACTATCACAAACACACAAACTATCACAAACACACAAACTACCACAAACACACAAACTATCACAAACACACAAACTATCACAAACACACAAACTACCACAAACACACAAACTACCACAAACACACAAACTATCACAAACACACAAACTATCACAAACACACAAACTATCACAAACACACAAACTATCACAAACTATCACAAACACACAAACTACCACAAACACACAAACTATCACAAACACACAAACTATCACAAACACACAAACTACCACAAACACACAAACACACAAACTACCACAAACACACAAACTATCACAAACACACAAACTACCACAAACACAGAAACTACCACAAACACACAAACTATCACAAACACACAAACTATCACAAACACACAAACTACCACAAACACACAAACTACCACAAACACACAAACTATCACAAACACACAAACTATCACAAACACACAAACTACCACAAACACACAAACTATCACAAACACACAAACTATCACAAACACACAAACTACCACAAACACACAAACTATCACAAACTACCACAAACACACAAACTATCACACACACACAAACTACCATAAACACACAAACTATCACAAACACACAAACTATCACACACACACAAACTACCATAAACACACAAACTACCACAAACACACAAACTATCACAAACACACAAACTATCACAAACACACAAACTATCACAAACACACAAACACACAAACTATCACAAACACACAAACTATCACAAACACACAAACTATCACAAACCCACAAACTACCACAAACTATTACAAACACACAAACTACCACAAACACACAAACTATCACAAACACACAAACTATCACAAACACACAAACTACCACAAACACACAAACTACCACAAACACACAAACTATCACAAACACACAAACTATCACAAACACACAAACTATCACAAACACACAAACTACCACAAACACACAAACTATCACAAACACACAAACTATCACAAACACACAAACTACCACAAACACACAAACTATCACAAACACACAAACTATCACAAACACACAAACTATCACAAACACACAAACTACCACAAACACACAAACTATCACAAACACACAAACACACAAACTATCACAAACACACAAACTATCACAAACACACAAAGAGAAAACTAAAGTCAAGCTACCTGAGTTGTGATGAGGCCTGACGTTAGGCAGAGTTGAAGGAGCACCATCCTCAGCCTTGACCTTGACGAAATGAAGATTTAACGTCTCTCGGTCAAAGGGACGTTTGGTTTTGATGATTGCCGTGTTAGGTTGTTGCCCTTTCTCAATAGTGAAGTTTTCTGAGCCCTCCGTCACGCTGAAGGTCAACTGTAACATGAAGGTCAAAGTCTAGTGGTCTGATACAAAGGAAGACCCTGGGCTGTTAAGACTCCTGACTTTAAGACTTCCTCCAACTTAACATCTTTGTTTGTTCTCTCTTTGTTTTCTGTTCATAATGTCGGCAAACATAGATCTGTTTTATGACTTCTGTCTTTTGTTGTTGTTGAAATTATTGCTACTTGAAGTGAACGGAAGCATAAGGCTAGTTATACCTCGTACAGTGAGAACAACAGAACGTAGAGTACACAAATACAAACAGAACAAATCGGAAACCAACGAGTCGATACTGATATACCCAAAATTCAAAGTAAAAATATCTTTTGACCCTGATCACGGTGAGCCCGATTGGTTCAACCAGTAGAACGCCGGAAACCAAAGTCGTAACTTTGGCGGTGACGGGTTCGAATCCCTACGCAGTCAAAATCTTCTTTTTTTATGTTCACCTTTTTCTTTTTTTGTGAACTCGTAATTTCTTGTATTTTTTTCATTTTAATTCATTTCAAAGGTTTTGAGGGCTGTATTGAAGATCCGGCTGCATCATAATCGAGTACAGGTACAACCAGTGAACGATATTCCAGAAATATCCATTTTATTTTTAGAAACGTCAGCTTGTTGGAAAAACCTAATAGGCGATTGTATCACCGAGCGTCGACTGTATGTAATGATGGTTAGCTACTTCTAATTAATGCACTTCTGACTGACCTCATTGAAGGGATTTGTGGAATCTGCATCTCTTGCATCAATGGTCGCTACTATCGTTCCGGACGGCTTGTTTTCCTGAACTTCTGCTGAGTAGCGTCCTTCGATGAGTCCTTGGAACTCTGGCCCTTTGTTGTTGACGTCGATCAGCTGCACCTTGGGGTTGACGACCGTTGTCAACGTCACAGACCCATAGTTCTGTTCAACACAACAACACAGTTGTTTATAGGTTGGAAACAATGCATGCACAGTGATAGTATGCTATCTAAACATCAGAGAAAATAAGGTATCACTAGGAAAGGAGTGTTAAAATGGAGATAGATATACACAGGTTGTGCATCAACAATATGAGAGGGTCAGTTCTTAACAGAGGGGAAGTCTTAAACATAGGGGGGAGGGGAGGGGGGGGTGAGGACTGAAAACGTAGGTTCCATTTAAGCATGCTTCTATATATATATATACGACTTGTGTTTGTCTGTCTGTCTGTCTGTCTGTCTGTCTGTCTGTCTGTCTGTCTGTCTGTCTGTCTGTCTGTGTGTGTGTGAGTGTTCGCGATGCACGGCCAAAGTTCTCGATGGATCTGCTTCAAATTTGGTGGGCATATTCAGGTACACCTGGGACAGGACACAACCTGGTCGATATTTCAACACGTGCTCTCAGCGCGCAGCGCTGAACCGATTTTGGTTCCACCTCAGCTACCCGGGCCCCCATACCGACACACCAAAGCCAAAGTTCTCGGTGGATCTTTTTCAAATTTGGACACCGTATTCAGCTACACCCTGGACACAATATCATCGATGAGATATTTCAACACGTGCTCTCAGCGCGCAGCGCTGAACCGATTTTGGTTTTTCTGTTCATTTCACCATTCCCAGTAACTCTTCCTTATCTTCTCCATGTTTTCAGCGTTTACCTCCCTTCCTTCGTATGGTGCACTATAGTATGAGGGGGCATCTTCGGATATTCCCGGCGTTCTGTTACTATTTTTAGAAGGTCACCGCAGTGTCCAGAACGTAAATTGGACCCGTAAATTATCCTCACTGTAAAAGTGCAAAGGTCGAATCAATTTATAGCCACGCGAAAAATACACTGTCATCTATCTCTCTATATATACGGCTTCTCTGTGTGTGTGTGTGTGTGTGTGTGTGTGTGTGTGTGTGTGTGTGTGTGTGTGTGTGTGTGTGTGTGTGTGTGTGTGTGTGTGTGTGTGTGTGTGTGTCTCTCTATGTGGGCAACACCTGAGGATTGTTCAGTTCTGTTTGTGATGTGGTCTGGCGGCTTTTGTGTATTTGTATGTACTGGCCTTCCTTTGAGAAGCCATAACAGTTCAAAAGGGCTTAGAGATAAGCTCTAAATTGCTCAATCCTGTTTGAGTGGAGTTCGCCTCCAAAGGTGATTAACACGGTTACATTCGTCGACAAGGATGGGACTCGATATGGTCAGGAATGGCCTTATGGCTACTGAATCATTTTCGTGCTGTACCCATTCCACGAATCTGGGAGGGACCTAAGCTTGGCGGGTCCATTGTTCGGACCCGGCGAAGCCGGCGTACGGCTCTAAGTACTTCTTCCCGGCGAAGCCGGCTACCCGGCGAAGCGGGTATTCATCTAGTTTACTATATATATATATATAGACACATGGGGGCCTAGAAATCATTACTGTTGTAAGCGTTGCAAAGAGGCAGAGCCCAGACTAAAGTGACTGCTGATTTTCATCTTGAAGACGGCTTATCACACTTTGACAGATTCTTCACTGATTATGAGTTATGAAATACTTAAATGCTGTAGCTGGGTATTGTAACACACCATGTATATTCTAGAGCATTCAGGCAATGGAAATCCAGAAGCGTTCGGTGTTCTCGTATATTCCAGACAAAACATGCAGCCCTGAGAACATTGCTGGTAGTACACTCACCACACATCGTATCCTGACTTCATGCAGAGGCTTTGCTAGGTAATCGAGGACGTTCGTGGCGTAGAGGGTCACCATGTTCCCGTTGCCTGGCGGCGAACGAATGTAGAAGAATTCAGCGTTGGAGTTGTCAAGCTGGAACTCCACACGAGTGTCAGCAATGTTGGATTGACACGACATGTTCTCGATGACTGGCGTTCCATATGTCACACCTTCATCTATCTGGAGAAACAAAACGTGTCTCGGTCACCTCTCAAATTCAATAGTATGTGCATTATAGAGGGGCAATCCAGTAACAATTTTTGCAATCAGGACAGCCAACACTGTAACTGAAGTGGTCCCACTGGGTGGAGTATTGGTTCTTCCGATCTACACAGGGTACTTTTCATGGAGGTGTATTTGATAAGAAAACAAAATCCTCTGAAGTAGTTGCTTCTATTTCTATCTTGTTATAGAGTCATTCATACAATAATTGTTACAAAACATTCAGATTGTGACAACACAATTCCTAATCGCATGACCTCTTCTCTGCAAAGAGAGCAAGAATCCTATTTCCCCAAGATGTTTCAGGGGGGACCGGGTAGCTCAGTTGGTAGAGGACAGACATGAGTCAACTTTATGTGCAGTCTAAGAAATGGCATCCATGTCCCATCCCCATGTCACCACAGTGGCACGTAAGTGCAGGTGGCTGATTACACATAAACACGCACACTCCTGGGTAGCGCGACTCTTGTTGCTGCTAGCTTTCCACTGGGAGGAGGCCATCGGTATTTCTTCGCATTGGAATAATAAAGTCAATGAAATAAAAATGAGGTTCAACATATGTCTTGTATTTCCCTGACTGTTTTCAGTGTGGTACACTCACGCTGTAAATCTGGCTGGAGTAGTCGTCCCGGTCCCAGGTAGGAGGCTTAGTTGACCCCGGCTTCACGTTGACCTCTACAACACAGGTGCTGTTCAGCGCAGGGTTGCCGCCATCTTTGGCCATCGCTGTCAGCACAAACGTCCCGTTCTGGTCCTGCAGACATCACAATGCATGAGTCAAGATGTTGGGGAAACACAGACAGATGCACACAAAATGCCCACAAATAAACCTACTCCATGTTTTAATTACAATAAACAGGTTGTTTTGGAAATATATCACTACAAAAAAAAAGTCTCCATACATTGCATAATTGTGTTATTATAGAAAACATTTCATTTGTAAAATAAGTACAAATGTTTCTGTCGAAAGCGGGATCAAGACATTACAAGAAGAACGGACGATCTGCATACAATATGGATGTGCAGTTGTTATCTCTTCCAGTTTAAAGATGTCACTTCCATAACTTCTGGTCTGACAGTCTGAACAAAGGTGAATTTGACAACGAAATTGCAGTCAGTTTGAGGGCCATAAAAACACAACTAGTGTACATACCGACTTGAAACAGCTTAAAGCTTAAAACCTGATGTCACGAACATTTTTGTTTACCACAGATCTTCAAGGAGACTTTCAACAGGTACAGATGCTTAGTTCTTAATCATACTGCTCTAAATTCAAAATGTTAAAAAAGAACTAGGTTTACTGAGGCCGACCTGCCAAACCTGCCACCCTCCTGCTTCAATTCAACCTTCTATGTTCCTTTTAACCCCTCCCTTCCTCTCCCACTCCCCAACCCGTCACCCCACCCACCTCTCCATTCACATACATACACACTGACACACCCCAACCCTTTCACCATAATACGCCGCCCCCCCTCCCTTCCTCTCCCACTCCCCCACCCGTCACCCCACCCACCTCTCCATACACATACATACACATACACACTCACACACCCCAACCCTTTCACTGTAATCTGACGCCCTACCCCCGAAACAAACAACAAGCATTTACTGCCTGGGTGAGGGGTCGAGTCAGGTAGATGAAGCCGTTCGCCGGTAGTATGCCGAACTTTCCTTCGTCATTGAGGAGACTGTAGGTAATGATACCGTTGTTCCCAACATCAGCATCAGAGGCCCGGATGGCCACAAAGTTGCTGGTGATCGGGTGTTCCACGGTGATGTTAGCCACGTACTTAGCCCTGTCAAACACTGGCGCATGGTCGTTGATGTCATCGATGGTCACACGGAACGTGCACCACCCTTCCAGCGAAGGGATGCCGCCGTCCTTGCCTTTTACCGTCACCTGGTAAACACCACAATATCAATACACAGTTAAACAGCAGAATGAGAATACGTACATGTTGTGATGTTGTCAAGAGTAAATTTCATAGTGGTTTCGTACAAGTGATCACTCTTATTTCTGAGCAGTCTCTAAATCATTTGTGAAACGGTCTAGCGGAAGAGCTGACTGACCTATTTGCATAGGTTTAATCAGTACTTTGTTTTTAGAGATGGACGCTTGTGCTGTGCGAGAGGTCGTATGCTGTCATCCCTGTGTGCGAGTGCAGGGGTCGAGGTTGACCCTTTCCCAGGGTGATGTGACGTCAGAGAGCGATAAGCGACTGATGCCAGCCGATGTGTATGTTGTGGTGTGGGATGATAGTATTTTGTAAATGAGAGTAGTTAGATTTTAGGTAATGTCTGCAGCTGGGAGAGATGAAACAACGGGAAGCGGAATGACGTATCTTGTGTCGGAGTACAGTAAGATGTGCTTCACTCAGACTGTGTAACAATGTCTTCAGTGATGTGATTCCTGATGTGTTGTGAACTTTCCAATTAGGATTCCAATGGAAGTGTTCGTTCAGTGGCGAGATGGGTATTCTTTGTATGTGTGACCAGAGGTATTGTGCTGTGTTCGATAATGGTGATATGATTGATTTGATTCGTTTTGGGCCTTGTGTTTTGGTCGAGTGCGTGTTGTCATCATCCCGTATGCTTGTTTGCGCGATAGTGTGTGACTCAGCAAGGGCGGATCAATTCACTTTGGAGAGGGGGGGGTTACAAAATGACTGCGAAGATACAAGTTGACGGCGCCGAAGGCGCCTAAGCCTCTAGGGGGGTCCGGGGGCATGCCCCCCCGGAATTTTTTTTTATCCAAAGAAGCAAAATAGAGCTATCTGGTGCATCCTGAGCCAATAAATTACCTCTTTTTTTTGGGGTGGGGGGTGGGGGGGTTACGTAACCCGTGTAACCCCCCCCCCAGATCCGCCCTTGCTCAGTGTGTAACAATGTGTGTTTGAGTGCGTAAATGTAGAAATCCCGTGCACAGAGCAGCGAACACCGGCCCAGACAACACTCGGCAAACCTAAGTTATCCTTGACATTTATGGCGAGCTTGCCAGGATATGGGCCAATTTTCAGTGTCTTGTGAAAATGTTGTTGACTGACGGCCGGTGTTGACAATTCTGTGTACGGAAGTTTGTGTACATCGGTCTCTCGTCCTCTCACCACTGTCTCGAATGAGATAGCGTTTTTGTAGTGCAGACTATTGTGTCGGGAGATGATTGGAATGTTATTTGTTGTTTGCTTCTTGCCTGGGACAGTGTATTTTATTTGTTAGTTTTGTATTCCTTAAAGAGGATACAACCATATGTTTTTGTGCTAGCCTATCGGATGTTACAGAAGCTATCTGGTTGGAAGATACAATTTGTTTTTACTTTTGTTGGGAGTGGGCAGTCTTTAGCCTGGTTTATGTACAGGTTTTGTGTTAGAGGACTTGGCTTTTCGCCGACAGGCTGATCATTTCATTGTTGGGGCATGATATGAGACAGAGGGATCGGGAAAGCTTTCTTTGCAAACTGTAATTGCATCTGTTCAAATAACTTAATGATTTCTCAAATCTTCCTCACATGTGAATGGGTATGCACACACAGATACAGACACACATGATGGAGGCCTGGTAGAGCACCAGACACACATGATGGAGGCCTGGTAGAGCACCAGACACACATGATGGAGGCCTGGTAGAGCACCAGACACACATGATGGAGGCCTGGTAGAGCAACAGACACACATGATGGAGGCCTGGTAGAGCACCAGACACACATGATGGAGGCCTGGTAGAGCACCAGACACACATGATGGAGGCCTGGTAGAGCAACAGACACACATGATGGAGGCCTGGTAGAGCAACAGACACACATGATGGAGGCCTGGTAGAGCACCACACACACATGATGGAGGCCTGGTAGAGCACCACACACACATGATGGAGGCCTGGTAGAGCACCAGACACACATGATGGAGGCCTGGTAGAGCACCAGACACACATGATGGAGGCCCGATAGAGCACCAGACACACATGGTGGAGGCCTGGTAGAGCACCAGACACACATGATGGAGGCCTGGTTGAGCACCAGACACACATGATGGAGGCCTGGTAGAGCACCAGACACACATGATGGAGGCCTGGTAGAGCACAAGACACACATGATGGAGGCCTGGTAGAGCACCAGACACACATGATGGAGGCCTGGTAGAGCACCAGACACACATGATGGAGGCCTGGTAGAGCACCAGACACACATGATGGAGGCCTGGTAGAGCACAAGACACACATGATGGAGGCCTGGTAGAGCACCAGACTTGTAATCCTTGAGTCAGGGTTTGAATCCAGGCTGGGGCGGACAAGGGTCAAGTTTATTTGAAGACTCAGAGACTGTATCCATGTCCAACCCTGTGTCACTGCTGTGGCATGAAACTGACCTATGTCATTCTGTCAGAAGTGCAGGTGGCTGGTTACACCTAAACATGCACGTGCTGCTAGCTTTCTACTGAGAGAAAGCGACTCAAATGTCCCAGCAACGGAATAATAAAGTATTGACAAAAGATAAACAACAACAAACCCTAAAGAATGCCCACCTGACTGAACGGGTACTGCTCACGGTCAATCGTGTTAACGGCAACAACGATGTCCCCCGTGGTGGAGTTGATGGTGAAGATACCTGCTGGATCCGTTGTGATGGTGTACGTCACCACGCCGTTAGGACCTCGGTTACCGTCCGTTGCGGACACCTGTAGGACATAGGACATCGGATTATTCATTGTCCGTGCATAAGACATCAGATTATTCATTGTTCGTGCATAAGACATCAGATTATTCATTGTTCGTGCATAAGACATCAGATTATTCATTGTCCGTGCATCAGACATTAGATTATTCATTGTTCGTGCATAAGACATCAGATTATTCATTGTTCGTGCATAAGACATCAAATTAATCATTGTTTGTGCATAAGACATCAGATTATTCATTGTTCGTGCATAAGACATCAGATTATTCATTGTTCGTGCATAAGACAACAAATTATTCATTGTTCGTGCATAAGACATCAGATTATTCATTGTTTGTGCATAAGACGTCAGATTATTCATTGTTTGTGCATAAGACATCAAGTTATTCATTGTTCGTGCAAAAGACATCAAGTTATTCATTGTTTGTGCAAAAGACATCAAGTTATTCATTGTTTGTGCAAAAGACATCAAGTTATTCATTGTCCGTGCATCAGACATCAGATTATTCATTGTTCGTGCAAAAGACATCATATTATTCATTGTTCGTGCATCAGACATCAGATTATTCATTGTTCGTGCATAAGACATCAGATTATTCATTGTTCGTGCATAAGACATCAGATTATTCATTGTCCGTGCATAAGACATCAGATTATTCATTGTTCGTGCAAAAGACATCATATTATTCATTGTTTGTGCAAAAGACATCAAGTTATTCATTGTTTGTGCAAAAGACATCAAGTTATTCATTGTTCGTGCAAAAGACATCAAGTTATTCATTGTTCGTGCAAAAGACATCAGATTATTCATTGTTCGTGCAAAAGACATCAAGTTATTCATTGTTCGTGCAAAAGACATCAAGTTATTCCTTGTTCGTGCATAAGACATCAAATTATTCATTGTTCGTGCATAAGACATCAAATTATTCATTGTTCGTGCATAAGACATCAGATTATTCATTGTTCGTGCAAAAGACATCAGATTATTCATTGTCCCTGCAATGCACCTTATGATCACATAAGTGAATACGTTTTGTAACACACACACACAGAACTCACTTAGTCCCTCAAATTATGAACATGTCAGATTTAAGATTGAGGTTAACAGTGTCAGTGGTTAGAATTATTTTAAAACTAAGAACTCAAGACTCAAACACACATATGCACGCACACACGTACACGTACACTGTTACACGACACTTGAGATTGCCACAAGTTCTCAAATGTCGTATAGTTGTGTTCTTTTATTCTACGTCGCCCGTCTTCGCAGCAGCAGAAAACAACTCGTCAAATTGAGTTCGAGGATTTATTCAGCATTCAATACATACAACAGCACAACGTAGCAGAACTCAAATAGAAGCCTTTTTAACATTCAAATCGCGCTGGCATATATAGTAAATACTCAATCTCGAGAATATTCCAGACCGAACATGATACAACTACATTATACGAGCCGTGCATGGACTAAACTAGCGACATTCTCTCTGACGTACATCAAAAGCGCCGACACACTTAATCCGAACGAACGCCACGAACTCACAACTAAAACAGCATGGTAAACAACTTGTTTTGACAGGACTAGAAAGTTCACCTGCATTCTCGTCCAAGCATAAATATTGTGTTTACAAAATATAATATCGGTACTTTCCCACAAAGTACAAATAAGTCAACTACATGCAACACACAAAACTGAACCAAAGCTCAGCAACGGTAGCGTTTCCTAACACACACACACACACACACATATTTACACACACATACACACACACATCACACACGCACACATACACACACACACACACACACACACACACACACACACACACACACACACACACACACACACATACCGTTTGAACAGAGGTGCCGACAGCAGAGTGTTCTGCGATAGAAGGACTGTAGCTGGAACACGATGTAAAAGTCGGCTTCTGTGTGTTGACACCGTTCACCTGGGACAGAACACACTTCATCATTACTTCTCCTTTCTCTACAAACAATGCACTCAGAAATAGTAGATATAAATTTGTTTTGTCGACACAACTTCATAAGATGATCAACATTTTTTACCATTCTTGTTTCACCCATTTGAGTTTTTCAGTCGCAAGTATTAACATTGAATTTGGACATTTGTGTGGTGGCGGCTTATATGCGACATTCCTCGTCTGAGTGGAAAGCACAGGACATTGCATACTTTGTACACACTGCTGACAAAAGAATAGCTAAGAAGTGCAGTAGAGGTAACCAAAGTTAAAGTCTGACATCTGACCAAGCTTGTACTGGGGACTAAGGCCAATTTTCCACTTGGAGACAGACCACAAATCAACACCCTGGTGGGTTTCAATGCAATGCAGAACTGTTTGTAATGAATCAATTTCTTAAAAAGCCACTGGTGACGTTGACTTTTGATATGTGCCCAAGTGGAGGGATCATGTATATTCCAGTGTAAAAGCCTGGCGAGGTCTGAGACTGTAGCAGACCTGCTTTCACAGGAATGACATTGCCTTTCACTTTCACAGGTTTAACTAAGACCTAACCATCAATGGGCGCTTTGGAACCCCTTCTCATCAATTTCTGATTATTCTGTTGAAAAGGAACTGAGTATTTGTAATATGGAATAAAAAAAATTAAAAAAAACGACGACAACAACAACAAAAGCTTTCAGCAAAAAAAAAGGGAACATAAATGTCACCTGCACGTAGATGGTGGCAGTACTGGTGAGAGTAGTGGTCCCTGTACAGCAGCTGCCGTCATCTCGTGCCAGGATGACCAGCGTGAAACGGTCATCAGCCGGCTGGATGGTCTGGGTCAGCTTGATCAGCCCCGTCTGCCGGGCAATCTCGAATTTTCCGTCGTTCTGGGACCCCGCTAAAATAGACACAGTGCACATGTGACACTCCAGAAATCAGAGATCGTTTCACGGAATATTCAACTGATTACAGGGCAAGAAACAAGTACAAAGCACATGCCGTGACAGACCAAGATTTATTCTTTGAACATTTCTCAAAAACTTACACTTATCTTTGTAAAATTCTTCTTGGCATATCCATTTAAGTTCACTTCCTCATTGTCATGTTTCATTTCAAAAAATGTTTTTATGTGCTGAATATCTTTGGCTACAACCACTACCACAATACATACTGGATATCTTTGGCCACAACCACTACCACACTACATACTGGATATCTTTGGCCACAACCACTACCACACTACACACCACTACATACTGGATATCGTTGGCTACAACCATTACCACACTACACACCACTACATACTGGATATCTTTGGCTACAACCACTACCACACTGCACACCACTACATACTGGATATCTTTGGCTACAACCACTACCACACTACACACCACTACATACTGGATATCTTTGGCTACAACCACTACCACACTGCACACCACTACATACTGGATATCTTTGGCTACAACCACGTCCACACTACACACCACTACATACTCACATCTAAAGCTGTAGGTCACGACATCCCCGTCTTTGTCTGTGGCCTGTATCTGAGTGATGACGTGGTTGACGGCAGCGTTTTCCAACACCCGGTACTCCACTCCGTCCGGGATGGTGAACTCTGGCGCCTCGTCGTTGATGTTGGTCACGGTCACCTGCACACTGGACGACGCCGACCTGGGGGGCGTTCCGCGGTCCTTGGCCACCACCGTGAATCTGTAGAAGGCTCCCTCCTTGCGGTCATAGTCCAGCGGTCTGCACAGTCAACAAGGACACGGCGCTGTATGTAGTCAATCAGGATAACTGCCTCACTATCCGAGAAAACTGAGACCATGACCTTACTAAATGATCACACTTGCTTGAAACTGTCGGTAGGTGGGCAACTTAAGTGCTTCCATTGTTTAAATTATATTGTTAGATCCTGGCTCAAAGCGGTGAACCCATGTTTCATCCTGGGTTACAAATCTCTCGAGAGAATTTGCAGGATCAGCCAGGAAACAAGCCAGAAGTGTTTTGGCGCATTTGTCAGCTGCTTGTCTCAACAACATTCTGGGCCTCCATCTTGCGGCCAGCTTGCTGATTGCCAAAATGACAGCCTAAACTGACTCTGTGCACTGAGCCGTAACTGCTGCCGAAACGTGCTGCAAGTGAACGTTGGAAAATAAATGAAAAAATGCAACTATTTTCACCAACAAATGTGTCTTGGAAGAACTTTTGCTCTGAAAGGTCATAGTTAGCATAGAAGATCTTACCGCTTGATACGAATGACGCCTTCAAAGACGCTTGAAGTATTCTCCGTGACAATCTCTAAGTCCTCTGTTTCCACCAGCGAGTAGTCGATGTGTGCATTCACCCCGGTGTCTTGGTCTTGTGTTTTCACTGCACAGTGAACAATTAGGTTGTCAACCTCTGATTTGTGATACCGATATGTGTGTGTGTGTGTGTGTGTGTGTGTGTGTGTGTGTGTGTGTGTGTGTGTGTGTGTGTGTGTGTGTGTGTGTGTGTGTGTGTGTGTGTGTGTAAGCGCGCACCTGCAAACAAGGAAACATGTCAAAACATTTACATCAAAGGCCCACTCCGCTTCCCGTAAACCATCAGTTTCTGGCCACAGACACTGTCAGGCTTTTACACACAGTACAAGCACCCTTCCGTTGAAACACTCACCGCTAGAGAACATACTAGGTGTCCTACATGAAGAGCGAAAATGTTTCAAATAATTTATTTTTGCGTGGCTAGCCGGATTTACTATAAAACAAATCGGAAGCCTCGTTTTGGCGCTAGACCTAACGTTTTAAATCTCAGAGTAATACCTAAAATACTGGACTCGCAACGAAATATACAAACAAATGACAATGAACAGATAATAAATTGACAACTTGTTACACAAACATTCTGAAATCATAAAAGAATTCTTTTTTCATCAAGACAAGATCAGTACAATTCGAAGTTTTGAAAGTTTGAAAAAAGGGGGCCCAAGCAAACACATTTTCTGCATATCGCTGGCTTCTTTGAAATCCAACCGCCGCCGATATAAGTTCGTGTGACCCGCAGTCGTTTGTTGCATTTTAGATTCAGAGGTACACAATAACGTGCTATTGCAGATACAGCGAGTCGCATTGAAACCCCAAACTGACGACTAAATTGTGAAATAAAGGAGAGTGGGTCACACGGGTTCACGATGGCTCAGGGATTGAATAAACCACGATAACTGGTGTGTGGTTTACGCATGCTAAATAGCAATTCAAACGAACTGTGTTTAATGCTGTTAAATGCTATTGCAAGTGTGTTGCATAAGGTTAGAACTGCATATTTCGTGAAAGACTCCATCGTTCTGTAAACCTCATGTGAGGCGGAGTGGCGCTTTAAAAGAGGTAAAGGATAAAACAAATAAAAAAAAATTAGACTTAGTAAGAAATCCAGAGTGACCTTTTTTAACAAGAGGTCAACAAATCAACTAAAAGAAACGTGAAAGAAGATTAAAGCATGGCAGAAATAACTTTTGTTTTCTTTTCTTGTCTTTACCTGTGAGGATGTCAGTCCCAACAGCTACATTCTCTACCAACGTTGCATCGTAGCGAGATTGGTTAAAGATGGGCGGGTTGTCATTCATGTCTTCTATCTGAATTGTCACCTGTTCGACACAAATATGTTTTCATGTCATTCAACAGTGATAAGAAACCAAGTAATACTTGTAGTGTTAATCAATACAGTAACACGTTTTCTATCAGAACTGTCACCTGTTTAGCACATATACATTTCCATGTAATCAAACAGTGCTAAGAAACCAAATACAAGATATTGTTAATCAATACATTTTAATGTTTTCTATAAGATCTTTCACCTGTTTAGACAATATATATATATCCATGTGATTCAACAATGCTCAAAGCAAAAATACAAATGACAAGCAATACCACGAATCAAGATGGTTTCACTGTGTTTGGTCCCCATGATTACCAGGATGAAAAAACATCTACAACAAAACTGTATAAACAAAACTAAATAAAGATAAGATCATTCAAAAATCCCTGTGATCATGCAGCATTTGAAAATCCTCGTGCAAAACGCAGTGAATAAGCTTTTTGTGTTTCTTTTTTTGTTTGCATTTTCATATGAGCAAACCAGCTGGTACTGAAACAAAAACATGCGCAATTTAGTCTTCAAATTGTACTGCTCATTCTTAGGGCCTGAAAGCTAATGCTGCTGTTCAAAGGTTGGGATAACGAGGGAAATTATGATCAGTGTGGGGTTTAACAGTACCAGTACAAGACACTTACACCGACAGTGCTGGAGAAATCCGTGTTGCCCACTCTCTGCGTGGCAGTGACCGTCATGCTCTGCAGCTTGGGAGACACCGTTTCATAGTCCAGAACCTGTAACACAACCAACCAATCATATTCAGTTTGATTCCATGCAGGGTGGTGGCAGAAACACAGATGTGAAAGACTATAAACCTGAGACAGTGTACACAAGATGATGAAACCACAACAGGAAGTGACTGTACGCTTCTTTGAGATTTAAAAAAAGACACAACGGATCTCACTTCAAACCAACAAATCTATTGTAGGGGTAACTCATTGTGATATTGAAACTCAACGAATGAATGAATAAAAAAATGAATGGATCACATAATCACTTAATCAATCACTCAATCAATCCATCAATAGAGATACACAAAGAAGTTGAAGATTCTTCTCCTCCAAAGAGAACTAAAACAAAAAACAGTTCTGAATGCCTCAGTGTCTTTCAGTTGATAAAATTTGACCAAATAGCATATTGTTGTCACCGTACCTTTCTGCAAATAATGTAGCCCGCGTTGCTGATACTGAACAGATCAGAGTCGCCCCCGCCCTGGTTTGCCAGTGTATAGGTCACAGCTCCTTCCTGGAACGTCTTGGTTTTGATTTGAAGTTGTGCTGAGGTGGCCAGTGCGTTGATCCTGTTCATGCAAAAACACAAGGCGTCTCTCGTCAGTTTATTAGTATTTCGGAACTATTCACGACATTATGTCAATCGTTCATGTGAACTGTTATGATTAAAGCCTTCAACAACTCACGTGCGGTCCAGCCCATTGTTCTCCAGGATGGCTCCCTGGTACGAGCTGCTGTAGAACTGCGGGGGCCGAAGTCCGACCAGCACACTGACCGTGGTGGTCACCTCTCTGCCCCCGGTGTCTCTGTCCCTCGCGGCCACGTTGATGGTGATGGTGTCGTGGTCAAAGTTGGCCGTGCCCACTGTGCGTATCTCACACTGCCGCACATTGCCCACGTCGGTCCTTCTCACCTCTATGCGGTCGCGGTATTGGCTGGGGGACACTGAAACGCAAACCGACAGTTACACTACTCACAAAAAGTCAAGGAACACTTTTTATATTATGCAATTCACCATTCCGTCTGCCTGGGCGAGGCCTGTCTTGAACTAGTCCAGTGGCCTGGAAGCGCTGTCGCAGTCTTGTGATGACGGAGGGGGACACCAGAAGCCTTCTGGCAATCTCCCGTACGCCAACACCGTCTTGGAACCACCCTATGGCTCTTCCTCTGTCCAGCAGGCTTAACTTCTGTCGTCCGACCATCGTGATGTTGTGCCCTGGTCCGCCCAGGCCCTGGCTTTTATTGAGTAACCAGTGACCAGTGCATCATTTTGTCAGAAACACGCTATAGAAAAAATGGTGAGTCAGCATAAAACGGTAACATTTTCCAACTTTTCACCAATTTTCAACGCTCAGCCACTGACGCCCGAGTAGCACGTGCAGCACACCAAGCCTGTACAACAAAGGCAGGAGTCCACTCTGTGCGTGTGTGTAAGATCAGCGTTGTAGCTTGCAAAGTTTTGACAATAGCATCGATTTGCAAAAACACATGAAAATGAAGGGTGTTCCCTAACTTTTTGTGAGTAGTTTACTTTCAATGGACTCAGTAATGGTAAAACATTGGTTTTCAATGGACCTAATAATGAAAAAAAACCACTGGTTTCCAATGGACCAAGTAATGGCAAAACCGGCACGGTTGGCCTTGTGGTAAGGCGTCCGCCCCGTGATCGGGAGGTCGTGGGTTCGAACCCCGGCCGGGTCAAACCTAAGACTTTAAAATTGGGAACCTAGTGGCTGCTCCGCCTGGCGTCTGGCAATATGGGGCTAGGACTGGTTGGTCCGGTGTCAGAATAATGTGACTGGGTGAGACATGAAGCCTGTGCTGCGACTTCTGTCTTGTGTGTGGCGCACGTTATATGTCAAAGCAGCACCGCCCTGATATGGCCCTTCGTGGTCGGCTGGGCGTTAAGCAAAACAAAACAAAAAGTAATGGCAAAACACTGGTTTTCAATGGAGCTAGTAATGACAAAACATCGGTTTTCAATGCACCTAATAATGACAAAACACTGGTTTTCAATGGACATAATAATGACAAAACACTGGTTTTCAATGGACCTAGTAATGACAAAACACTGGTTTTCAATGGACATAATAATGACAAAACACTGGTTTTCAATGGACATAATAATGACAAAACACTGGTTTTCAATGGACCTAATAATGACAAAACACTGGTTTTCAATGGACTTCGTAATGACAAAACACTGGTTTTCAATGGACCTAATAATGGCAAAACACTGGTTTTCAATGGACAAAGTAATGGCAAAAAACAGATTTTCAATGGACTTGGTGATGGCAAAACACTGATTTTCAATGGACTTAGTAATGACAAAACACTGCCTCACATTACCTAGGGTGGTTGTTCTAAGCTCAATGCGGCTGTTGTATTGGCTGGGGGACCCTGAAACGTACAGTCATATAGATTGGAGACAGTCATGGCAAGAGACTGATGTGTAAGGGAAAGAATGTACCTTTAACGGCACAGTGCAGCTCACAGCCTTCGTTTTGCGTTTTTGCTGCAGCTGAGTGCATTTACAGTTCAAAAATCCTCATATGGTAGTAAAACAAGCCCAAAACTACCCAACGACGACATCTGTGAAGCTCGACAGTTTCTTGTTCACGCGAGTGCATAAATTAACCTAGTTATTAAGTGGTGTTTGGTCGGAGTTCGATTCAACTGAGTGATTCCGGCCTCCATTTTGTTTTACACAAACTCATGATGACGTCTGACATAGTTTGCTAGTGACGTGTCTTTTTGTTCATGATGTGGTGATCTACCTGATCTAAATTTAGATCCAAAACTAGGTCAAGACCAGCCGGGTCCGAGTACGAAATTAGTTCGTAAAAAAATCGCAGTTCTTGACTATTTGGGTGCAAGTCAATGAAACTTGGTAGTTTTTCTAACGGATAGCTGCCTGAGGTATGACTAAAAGCCCCAGGGGCTCCGTGCACCTGGATTTGACAAGTTCAGTACCTTTAATGTCCACACTAGGCGTGTCCACCGTCATACCTGTTCTCTGTTTAAGGGTCAGAGCAGCAAGGTTACTGACAGAGACTTTTTTAACGACAATTTTAAATGCCCATTTAAAGACGTGTCGCTGGGTTTTCTCCAGCAACACGGTGGTGATACCTGTTCTCTTTGTATAGGTCAGAGCAGCAAGGTTACTGCTAGAGACCTTTTTCCATGACATGTCCATTCAAAGAGACAGGTGGCTGTCTATTCGCTAGTGACGCCGTGAGGGTACCTGATATCTTGGTATAGCTGACAGGGGCCCCCTCGGGGTCCTCGGCGACCAGGGTGATGATGGTGTAGCCGGCGCCAGAGTTGGCTCTGATGGTGGCAAGGAAGGGCTGGGGCTCTGTGGTGAACACTGGCGCCTCGTCCACGTCCGTCACGAGCAGGGTGGCCGTGATCTCCACTACGTCTGCAACGACACAATCAGAGTCTGATGCTAGTTAAAAGTCATGGTTCTTCCGACTTGAACGATTCGGGTCACCATCTGAAAAGAAGACTCCCCAAAATACACAGATTTCTCCGGTTGACACGATCCCTGTTGAATCATCATCAGCTTTCTTCAGATGTCTAAAATAGTCCATGAGCAGAGTCCAGAAGTGTTTCACCCCCCCCCCCCCCCCCCTGTTAAAACATTTGGTGAAGATATTTCGGCAAATCGACAGTTCGCACCGTTGGAGAGATTGTGGTTGCACGCGCGCCTTCACTGTGGTCAGAGTTGTGTGGTTATTGTCGTTCAGATTGTTGTATATCGTGCAGATAGCATTGTTGTCGCGAAACGAAAAGACAAATATCATAGCTTAAGAAATAACGCCACAGTTGATCACCAAAGTTCATTGACGTTTACGGACCGACCAAAAGCTTGTACAGAACACGATAGGCGTACGTATCCTTCAAAACTAAAGTAGAAAACATAGCAGTCCGCAAACATATTTCTTGTTAACGTCAATTTTCTTGTTCTATACACCCTAAGGGTCCACAAAATCACTATGAAACTTTTAACAGGGGGGGGGGGGGGGGGGGTGAAACACTTCTGGACTCAGCTTATGAACTAAAAGCTTGAGAATATATATTTGTCATTAAGATTTCTGATTTGAGTGCTAATATCAGTCTTTACTGAAAAAGTGTCCAACGAAGAGGTAACGTATAAGTTTAAAAGTAAAATGCTCTTTTACCTACTCGATCCAGATTCTGACAGCAAAAGACTGAGGGCGAACGACTGTGGGTTTGATGCATGTATTGCGATCATGTTTTCAGCGACTCGGCAGATGGTTTAAAGTACCGTTGAGTAGTGGTTCTTTGTGGGTTATCATGTCTTAGTAGGTTATCAGGCTTTGTGGAAACCAAATGTTGTGATGGTTTGATGCATGGTAATTCATAGAAGAAGGAGAGAGAATAGAATAATGTTGTGTTCGATGATGACATGAAAACTGATAATGGAATGTATGGATCATTAGAACGAACTAACTAGTGACGAACGTCCTCGTTGTCTGTGTTCCTGTCTGTATGTGTGTCAGTGCGACTGTGAATGTAAATGCCTCACAAAAATACGACCCCCCCCCCCCTCCCGCCCCCCTAAGTGGAGCACATTTAAAGTGTTGGCGTTCCATATCTTCATGAACGGGTGGCGCAATCGGGATGTCTAATCTTGCACTCAAGTACACTTCACGGGTTGGTAAAGAGAAACAAAGGACGGGGTGCGAAGGAGACTTCTCCCTTGATAGAACATTTCTAAGTGTAGACAATAACATAGTTCATTTCATGCATTCCGCCACCACCCTAACCCCCCCCCCCCTTCCTCTCCTCCATTTTTTCTGTCCAGGTGTTCGCCCCCTGATTTGTGTGTGTGTGTGTGTGTGTGTGTGTGTGTGTGTGTGTGTGTGTGTGTGTGTGTGTGTATGTGCACACTTCTTCAACTATTCGCAGATATTGTCACGCGCCGCTGGACACACGCACCCCCCCCTCACAAACACATGTCCATAGACTTATATAATTATGGGGTGGGTTTTTCCAAACCCCCTATATCCCTATTCACTGTGTGTCTCTAACAAACAACAAGCCGCCCCCTTACACACAGTCCTGTGTGTCTTAATACCGACTTACCGCCCAAGTTTACAGCGAACATGTACGCCCCACACAAAAAAGCTTCATATATCACTTCCTGTTTAGTCAATAGTTTGTGGAGAACAGGTTTATCTGGGATAAAGATTGGGGTCCCAAAACTGTATAGTGACGTGCTTTATTTGAGGCAGCAAGAATACCATTCGTATGCGCGATAACATGACTCAGTGCCTATTATTTACTTCCTTTATTTTCACATCGTGGGCGTTAAACTTAGTTTGTGTGTGTGTGTGTGTGTGTGTGTGTGTGTGTGTGTGTGTGTGTGCGTGTGTGTGTGTGTGTGTGTGTGTATGTGTGTGTGTGTGTGTGTGTGTGTGTGTGTGTGCGCTTTTTGTCATGATAACCCCCCAAAATGACGCAAAAAGTCCCGTTTTTGACCGCTCTTGCGATCGACACCTATCAGTAGGAATAACTCAGCACTCGAAATAGGCAAGCTAGCTCAACAACACAACATGTTCTGGGTAGATAAGTGTTTTGACATTCTTTTCGTTTGTAAATATTGCACAGATTTGACTATTGTGATTTTTTGTCGATTTGTAATTGATCCCTTCCGTTTTTGTCTGGTCGATTTTGAGGGCGGCGGTCACGTGATCCCTGTAAAAGATATCCTTAATCCCAAAAGTGATCATGATAGCTGAGTAAGCGGCCTTAACTAGCATATACAGTTTTAATGAAATGACACAAGAATTAATGCTTTGATCTGGGTGCAAAATTTGTTGCAATAATTTTTTGGCCAAGTTTATATATAATATAGATGTATATATCAAAACTCTTGTGGGTAAGAAAGTGGCTGACTAAATTTAAATTAGTAAATGGCATATGTGTGCATTGATATCTGCATGTTTATAATGCATAAATTGTGCGTCTAGCTGTATGTCTGTCTGTCTTTCTCTCTCTTTTTCATCTTACTTTCTCTCTCTCTATGTATGTACATCTCGTTCCTTACCAGTGGGGTCAGAAGTACTGACGGCGTGCACAACCATGGTGATGGACCTCATGGCACTGTCCTCGTAATCCAGACGGTATCCACTCCCCAGCGACAACACGCCTCCACTGGTCAGCTCAAACATTTCCGGGTTGACCGACGACGAATTCAAAGAGAACCTTCTGCCCGCCGTGTTCAGCAGTTTCTGGGGAAAATTGACCAGCACGCCAAGCTGGGATTCAGGCACCGTTTGGTTCATGGTCTCCTGGGTCACGGCCCGTCTCCTCCTCAGGTGAGGAATCCTTCTCCTCCCGAACTCATCCCTCCCTACCTGAGACAGTCGGTCCAAGGGAGGGCGGAAGTGAGAGTTGAAATCATTGTGGAGACTTTGTTGGATCTCGAACCCTTCATGCTGGGCCTCGGAAGATCCATCAACTCCTTGGTTGTGTGGACCACTGGCCGAAGCAGGGCGTGGTTTTTCCCGCAGGTCATTCTGGTGGCCATGCGGGAAATTCAGGTGCTCAGGGGATCCCGCGGATCGTCCACGGAATTCTGAGAGTTTGTATGAAGCAGGGAAAAAGGAAAGCTGCCGGACTACCGCGTCCTTGCTGTCGGATGGAACACAAGATGTGAGGACGGCGAGGATATACACCAGAGCGAACACTAACAGCCCGGCCATTTTCTCCTGGGAATTAACCATCCGTTCGTCACACTCCTAATGGCGACTGTCCTTGTGAGACCAGGAAGTAACACTCACACAACACGACATGTCTTGGTCTCGGATCGTAGTACGACTGTTCTGTCTGGCTTCATGACTCGATCGTGTGCGTACCAGGTTTTGTGGGTATCACGCGACTATTTCGCCTCTCGTCAGTTATGTATCGCGTTCAGGCACACACACACACACACACACACACACACACACGCACAAACACACACACACACACACACAGTTTATTCTGAATCACTCTACACACCCACACACACACACACACACACACACACACACACACACAAACACACACACACACACACACACACACACACACACACACACACCTGCAGTATCCGGTTTTGGAATCAAAAGTACACGCGCGTACTTTTTCAATGGCATCACATGCTAGGGTAGCCAGATAAACTTACCAATCATTTCATTGTCCTTTCTTTATTCAACCTGCTATGTCACCTTTTTAAAGCCTCTCAAGATTTGCATAGAAAAAACATTTAAGGTGCATTTTCAAATTATGCTACAGGACGAAAACCCCTTTCAAATGACATCCATCATTTTTGATTTTGATCAAGCTGAATGCTCGGCTGACAGAACAACATTGGAGATTTTAACTTTGGGTTTGGATAAGGCATAAAAAAAAAAATAGGTGTGGTTACGGTAACCCGACCTACCCTATTTTTAGGGGCCGACCCTATAACTTTATATTACATTTGTCAAAAAAAAAAAAAAAAACCAGTGCAAAAAACGCAATGAAAGCGAAAGCGCCCGAGTCGCACACTTATTTCCCTGTCAAGTAGGTTTAATTTGTACACATTAGAAAAAAAAGTAAAAAAAAAAAAAAAAGTGATTGCCTACCTACCTACCCTATTTTTTTTGGCTATGTTACCGTAACCACACCTATTATTTTTTTTGGCCTAACACTCACGCCGGGGATTCGCCGGAAATGCACTGCTCTACTAACAGCATTCGCGCAGCGGCAAATCTGAATTACGACAGTGGGTGCCTCGAGAATATGTCTTCGTTTGAGATCAATCAAACACATAATTATCTGAATGATTCTTGTTTGTGCGAGTGCATAATAGATTAGACTTGTACAACATAGCAACCAGTTAGTGGAGTAATCCAGACTATCCAACGTATAGTTTGTTGAACCCCGATTTTTCATCTTGCCGCGGTCACATTTTCACTTTCAACGGTCGTTCTACATACTGAATCATTGAGAGATAAAATCGTAAGTGCCTTTTTAAACTTTAAATATGTTCTCTTTGAAGCGACTTATTGTCGTTGGTGTGAATGGGGAAAACGTTTAGTAGAATCAGTGTAGAAGATTAGATGTTAACATTTTCGTACAACGGTTCTTCCAGGCGAAGACGACAGCATGACAACGGTTCTGTGTGGATTGCCAGTAAGATTCGGTAATTGAGCGAATCATAGGAATATCGTTGTTTTCTTTTTTTTATTTTTATTCTCTTTTTGTACATTTTTTTTTCTACATGTATATGCTGTACATTACAGGACATCACCTAACCGAAAAGACAGAATCATATAACAGAAAAGCACACTTGGACAATTACAACATACATGGGGTGGGAGGATGGAATGGGGAGGGGGGGATGTTCAGTGGTTTGGTGGTCGCATTATCAAAAGGTTTTAAGAACGAAAAAACCTAAGGGTTACATCAAAACGTGCATATACAGGCGCCAATCCTTGTAGAATTTATCTACTGTATTATTCACAACTGCGTTATACTTTTCACAAATAAATCTTTGCTTAAAGTTTCTACTAAATGTCTGAAAATGAGGGGTCTTTTTGTTCATTTTGGAAATATATACATGGTGTTTGGCACAGATTAATAACACATCAAAAGCTTTATCGGTGACTACATTGTTCGCCACTCCAAGAAGAACCAGTTCTTTAGACAGTTTTAAATTGTTGCAATGGGTGCAGTTCGCCTTTAGCCAATTTACAAATTCTATCCAAAAAGTCTGCACTTTATCACACTCCCAAAACATATGTAAAAGGGTTTCTTCATTTCTACCACAAAATGTACACAATGACGTATCCACAAGTTTTCGCAAAAATAGAAACATTTCTGTGGGCAAAATTCTGTACAATAATCGGTACTCACGCCGTGGATCGTGTAACTCTGCATTTGCGCCACCGCAACTTTTTATCGCTTCACGCCGACGAAGAGGCAAGCTGCAAGGTAGGTCTCTCACAGAAAATGAAAATTTGTAGGACTTTCAGGCATCATCTAGATTCTTCATTGGTACATTTTAAAGAAGTATATACTCAAGGTCTAAGGTACGTACTTTTTTAGTCGAAATGTCAGGTTTCGGCAGTTCAGAAGTCCGATTTCTGCTGGAATTGTAGCTGAAATTGCACGATTTGTCCCTTCCTTCGTAACTTCAACGAAACAGCACTAGTTGATGCATTCCCGTGATGATATCCTGTGAGCTAAACATGTCCTTTGTATTCTTGATGAATGCTGTTGCACAATTTTGTCTTTGGGTGACGCACGCGGCAAAAGAAAACACAAACAATTAGACTTCATGTTATACGCCACCGATGCTTGGTGTAATTCGCCACCGCAATTTCACGTCTTGGATGTTATTCGCCACCGCAACTGTCTAATGAATTGCATAATATGTTGAAGAGTTCAGCGATTCTGTCACTTCCAATTGAAAATATTGATTTGGAGTTGTTCAGTTCAGTGTATAGTTCAGCTTTTGTAGAACACGTTTCTGAGACGCACCTGGCGGCGTTTCACTCCCACATTCTTCGTCATTCTTCTTTCCCGAAAAACGTCACGTCTGTCAGAGGCGTTCTTTTCTCTTCCAGCGTCAAACTGATGAGTTTTTGTGTTGTCGCTGGTAATAGGAATGACTGAATTTTAGAATTATTTCACACACATAAACACCAACGAAGCTTAAGAATTTTAGAATTATGTGGTATTTGGCCCCACAAATTCACTTTATGAACTGTCCCGGCAAGGGATTGAACCCGCGGCCAAGGAAATCAAGCGGATCATAGGGGCAGTACGCTATCCATCCTGCCATTCGTCGCCTTACACTAAGTAATGTTCAAACCATGCGGAACGTTTTTGTACATTCTTGTATGTGTAGTCAATCTTCCGAATGTAAATGAATGCATAAGAGAACATGAGGACAAACTTTTCATCAGCGTGCCTTCCTAGAAGTGAAATCTCATTGGTGAAAACGTTGGTCTTCATGTTCTGATGTGTCTTTATTTTGCTGCGTAATCTATTCAGATCATCACTAGCAGTCATCGATGCATTTCCCACTTGTAAATATAGTTTTTTTTCACTCTTACGGTAAGCACTGTTATATTTCCTATTGTTGTCATCATACCCTAAACCTCTTAAATCTCACAGTCCCAGGGATTTTTTTTGGGGGGTCATATATATATATATACTAGAATGAATACCCGCTTGAGAGGAAGGCCAGAACATACAGTGAGAGTAAAAGCCGCCAGACCCCATCACAAACAGAACTCTACAATCCACAGGCGTTGCCTACACACACACACACACACAAACACACACACACACACACACACACACACACACACACACACACACACACACACAGAAGCCGTATATATCTATCTATATATATATAAATAGATACAGATAGATGACAGTGGATTTTTCGATAAATAGATTCGACCTTTGCACTTTTACAGTGAGGACAACTTATAGGTACATGCAAAGAAAGCCGCGTTCTGGACAGTGCAGTGACCTTCTAAAAATAGTAACGTAGTAACGGGAATATGGATTGACGCCACACGAAGGAAGGGAGATAAACGCTGAAAACACTGGAGAAGATAAGGAAGAGTTACTGGGAATGGATCCAGAGAAAAATCAAAATCGGTTCAGCGCCGCGCGCTGAGAGCACGTGTTGAAAATTCTCATCGACCAGGTTCTGTGCGGGGTCTACCTGAATATGCCCACCAAATTTGAAGCAGATCCATCGAGAACTTTGGCCGTGCATCGCGGACACACACACACACACACACACACACAAACAGACAGACAGACACAAGTCGTATATATATATAGATAAGCACATTCCAGTACATGTGGGTTATACACTCAAGTACAGATAAGCATACTTTTCATACAGAAGAAGAAGAAGTAGAAGAAGAAGAAGAAGAAGAAGAAGAAGAAGAAGAAATACTACAGTTTGATTTGTCAACTCATGGTGCCTTTAAATCCTTTGCATAGGCAAGATCACGCCACGCCCCTGAGTTTAAAACTTGCAGCGCTAAAGTTAAAATGCTCCTATCAATTGCTGTCAGTTTTGTGACAAAAATAAAGGTTTAAATGCCTCCACGATGTTGATGCGTTTGAAAATAACAATTTGCGTGGTGCGGTGGCGAATAACAAAAAATGCGGTGGCGAGTTACATCTAACATTGAATTGATGCGGTGGCGAATTACAGAGAGTTGTTGACACTCGGTTTTTATCTGCTTCTTGCAAAGTATATATGGAACTATATACAGAGAAACTACACGTGGAGATTCATAAAACATTAAAGTTATCAGTGAACATGTCCAAGAATAACCAGTAATCTCCGTTTTGTTGCATTTGACGCAGAAACTGAAAATATGCCCAAAACATGGGGAAACGAGAAGAAAAACAGATCGTCACGATCACCAGGGCCATCAAAGCATCAAAAAATATATACAGAAATATAGCTAAGGATATAAGTATGTGAAATGCAACACTTGAGAACATGCTGAGTGCCTAGCATTCTAACAATTTAATTTATCATTCGAGAGACCTACCTCGCAGCTTGCCTCTTCGTCGGCGTGAAGCGATAAAAAGTTGCGGTGGCGCAAATGCAGAGTTACACGATCCACGGCGTGGTACTGGAACCATCTCAGACAAGTGTCTTTTGTTGTTTTAAAAACATGTTGAAAAATAGCCTTCTTATCTAACAAACAGTCTAAAGATTCAGACCATTTTTCGATACATTTTGGGACCGTAGCATGTTCAATCAGTTTTTTGTAAATAAGTTGTGTCTTACCTTTACAAATACATTTCCACACAATGGGCTCTGTCATAATAAAATGTTTATCAAATTCTAAGCCGATTTTTCTCTGATATTTCTTAACAGCCTGGATTACACCTTGATACAATACAAAATCGCCTCGCACATTTGGATATTTGATTTTAAACGCATTATAGGATAAGTATCCATTTTGTCCCAAAATATGACCAATCTGAGCTATTCCATTGTCGATCCAATTTTGAATGTACACTGTCTTTTTATCTCTCCGAATATTAACATTATAATGTAAACATTCTGATACAAAATCGTTAAAGGTTATAGGGTCACATTTTCCATGTAGTTTCTTATAATGTTTAAAAACATTGGTCCAAAACGGGTTTTCCATTCTCTGCATCAAAACATTTGCAAATTCCTCTCCTCTCATATTAATTGTTGTAACAGATGGACATGCTTTAAACAATAATCTTGATATTAATCCAGTAAGGCCATCAACTCTTTTTAACCAAACGATTTTTAGAGATGACAGAAAACTTTTCACGTCAACCATCTTTAGTCCTCCATCTTCATAGGGTTGGGTGACCGTACTTCTTTTAATTTTATCTCTTTTTCCATCCCAAAGAAATTTGAAAAAAATATTATTTAACTCCATCATAAACTGTTCGTCTGGATCAGGTAAATTAGTAAACAAATGTGTCAATTTGGAAATAGCCAAGGTTTTTAGGACTGTTATTTTACCAAAAGGTGTCAGGTTCCTTCTGGTCCATGAATTCAGAAGTTTTTGAATTTCCTTTAACTTATTTCTATAGTTAAGAAAAACAACCTCGGATATATTCACCGAAAAAATAACGCCAAGTGCTTTAAAATTATCCGGGTTCCAGGTAAAATTCATATCAGGCAAAAATCTTCTTTTGCTAAACTTTAAAGGTCCTAACCAAACTACAATTGTTTTATCATAGTTCATTCTCAGACCTGACAGTGATGCAAAATGTTGTAACACTTTTATACTTTCGCAAAAAGATTGCTCTGTACCATCAAGAAACAGACTGGTATCATCGGCGAATTGTGACAATAAAATATTTTCGCCAAGAATATTCATACCACCAATCTTTTTGTTCTGGCGTACCATAAGAGACAATATTTCAGCACAAATCAAAAATAGATAAGGTGACAGCGGATCCCCTTGCCGGGTGCCTCGACCTACATTAAACCATGCTGAATACCGACCATTGACTGAAACACAGGACTTAATTTTGCAATAAAAAGTAAAAATCCATCGTTTCATGTCATTTCCAAAGTTAAATTTGCTCAAAGATTTTTCAATAAATGACCAGGCAACACTGTCGAAAGCCTTTTCAAAGTCGACCATCAAAAGTAGGCCAGGTATATTATGTTTATTTGAGTAGAACAGGGTATCATATATTAATATAATCTGACGTTTTCACCAATATATCTTCCTTTCAAGAAGCCTTTTTGATCATCATGAATCAGATTTGGCAAAACACGTTTAAACCGTTCTGCAATGCACGTTGATGCAATCTTATAGACCGTATTTAACAGAGTAATTGGTCTCCAATTTTTCAAAAGTGTTTTATTTTTTCCTTCCTTTGGAATACATACTATAACGCCCTGTCTCTGAGTCACTGACATTTCTCCTTTCTCAAATCCACAATTTATAGACCGTAACATAAACTTTCCTAAGTCAGAATAGAAAAACTTGAAGAATTCCGCAGTGTACCCGTCTGATCCTGGGCTTTTGTCGTTGTTTAATTTTTTCACAGCTTTGAGTAGCTCACATTGAGTAAGTCTACCTTCCAATTGTTTACTCTCAGCATCTGTTAATACAGGATGAGCCAGGTTTTCATCAATCTCTTGATTTACCAGTTCGGCTTCTCTTGAAGTATATAACTCCTCATAAAAAGTCTGTGCTTCCTTAACAATTAAAGCATTATCATGAATAACTTCACCATCATCTTTCTGCAAAAAACACATGGACTTCTGGACAAACTGTCTTTTCTCCAAATTACAAAAATATTTTGTATTTTTTTCCCCTTCTCCAATCCACTTCGCACGGGATCTAATTATCATACCATCCACTTTTTTCTGCCTTATTTGACTTAACTCCTGTCGTGTTTGCTCTAAAAGTTGAATATTATACTCTGTCAAGTTACTTTCCAAAGTGTATATTTGAGAAAGAAGATCTTTTTCTTTTCTGTTACTTTCCTTTTTTTTATATGAGGAATATGAAATGCATTTACCTCTTATTTCCATCAACAACATCTCAAAAAACAACTGATCATCAATCAATAGCTGTAAATCATCATCGTCAATCAAGTCAATATTGTCCACATTATAAACAGGTAAAGCATATTGTATCTTTACATCAACAATAACCTTCTTCACTATATTTACAAATTCCATGTCTGTCAACAGTGAATTATTAAACTTCCAAAAGGGTCTATCACGTTTAACAACATCAGTTCTAAAACTTACTCCAACAATTGAGTGATCAGAATAGTAACCTGGTGTAATATCCGCTTTCACAATCTCAAAACCTAACTGCTCTGACACAAGGAAATAATCAAGTCTGCTTCGCTGTGAACTATGAAACCGCCTCCATGTATACTGTCTCATATTAGCATGTAAGGCTCTATATATGTCAATGAGATCATACTGCTCCATAAAATCAACAACTTTTCTCCTACTATTGACTTTATAAGATTTGGCCGGGTAGTTTGTATCAACATTGGGGTTTATAACAACATTCCAATCACCTCCGATAATAATTAACTCATTATCCATCTGCACAATTCTCTCAAACAGTTTATCAAAAAAAGCAGGACAATCAGCATTACTTGGGCCATAAACATTTGCAAGGGTCAGACGTTTTTTCAAAATCTCAATATCAATCAAAATATACCTTCCATCATCATCTTTGACAATATTATGAATCTTATAAATCAAAATTATTTTTAAACAATACAGCAACACCTCTACTTGCATAATCATTACCAGCAACAATGCATTCATAGCCCCACTGTGACCTAATCCAATTTTCTTGGTGACTTTTCCAGTGCGTTTCTTGTAGCAAGAAAACATTTCCATTCTGCTGTCTTAAAAAGTCAAACACATCTTTCTTTTTCTTGAAGTCTCCAAGTCCATTTACATTAAAGGAACAAATGTGTAACTCTTCATGGACTACCATTGTGATCAAACACAAAAACCATTATACTTTTTCATCCAAATAAATATTGATCAAGTGCAAAAAGTGTATTGTAGGCCATCCTTTTGAGAGAAGGGGACGTGTGGTACAGCAAAGACAGGGTCTCACGTATGCAAACAGGGAGGAGACATGGCAAAAGCATCAACCTGAGTGTCACTGTCACAGTGTAGCTCCTGTAAGCTTGCATTGTACAAAAGGAAGCCCTGACCACATTCAACACAAATACACAAATATATATGCATGTAAGCAGCCCTGACCACATTCAACACAAATACACAAATATATATGCATGTAAGCAGCCATTTCTCACAAATCGAGCAGAAGAGCATAGCAACAGGTCGAGGCAGTAAAAGCGATAACACTAGGACCAGGAGTTTTTAAAAAAAATTGCAAACATTGGGAGACAGCACACAAAAGCAGTAGTGATACAACCAAACTCTGGACAATACATCAGCGAGCAAACAGAACCATTACCCATAATCGACACAGGCATGAGAAATATAGAACCATACATCCAGCATATTGATGGTAATAGACACATCATAAAATCGCGACCACCAGCTCAACACACTAACAGGGGCACGAAGGGGGGGCCAACAACGCGGCACGAATGACACGAATACCAAACAACAAAGAGAACAAGCAAAAACGGAACAAAAGTTACAACAAAAAAGAGTAAACAGACATGAATACAAGTAACACATACCTTCGGATCTTGCCACTGAGCTATAGGACGGAGTATGTTTCCAGGAACTTTATTGAACTTTATCCAAGTACTTAAAAGTACACAGTTGTAGTCGATCGATTAACGCCATTTTGGATTGCACCGATCACGTGGTTTTTCGTGTGGCGACTGGAAATATTTTCACCGAAGCTACTCTCAGTATGTATTATGTACGGCTTAGTAACATGGCTGGATGACAAAACATTTGATGTAGAATGAAAACAAGTGACGGACCACTCTCCGTCCTGTAATGTTGATCAGCTTTCCTTTCACTGCGTGTCGTTTCTTGTTTAGTTAGCCTAGTGTGTCCTACGTTTATTCTATGTTAGGGTTTTCTAACATATTTTGTCTTGGTGTTCATGATAGCTTTGGTGATTTTTTCTTGATTTGCCGCCATCTTGTTTCGGCCGCCATTTTGACGTCCATCTTTGATGTTTATGTTTTTAGGACACCTTTGATGTTTAGTTTGATGTTTCGAATTCTAAGTTTAGTTTTTTCTTTTTATCAGTTTCCACCGCTCCGCGCTCCGCGCTTCTCGCTCCGCGCTTCTCGCTCCACGCTCCACGCTTCACACTCTACTGTTCTGCGCTCTCACTCAAGCTAGTCATATCTACTCCACATTTTAGCATCAATTCACATTCTAAACTTAGATCAGTTTTTCCGCCACGCTCCTATATAAGTTACTTAGCTCTCCATAGGTTTATGTTTAGCTTTTTATATATTGATATTACGAGCTGATTCCGGATTCCTATGACATTGACAAGTATGACCATATCCACAATAAAACTTTAATTAATTTTCCAATTCTAGTGTTCGTTTTGTTTTGTGAGCGCGTCGGTTCTTTGTAGCACCAAAATTACATCCTCCAGAATTTACATAAGTCATCTTAAAATCTTACAGCAACTCAAGGGCAAGCACAGTGGAAACTATGATATTTTTTGGAACATTTTGGATTGTTTTCGACAAAGAACTTTATGAATTTCTGTAGGCCTGTGATTAGGGCCACTGACTTTTGAACTTCTTATTCTTACGAATCTTGTGAAGAAATCATGAACCTTTTGTCTTAAAGGAACTGTGTTTCGCATCTAGCGAACGATATTTTAATTGATTTGTCGGGCCCAGAGCAGAGCAACTTAGGCATTATTTTAGGTTTGTTGACCATAGCATTGCACACTTCGTACTAAGTATTTCCTTCCCCTCTAGTGAGTGACCCGAGGTGTGCCGTTTTGAATTTTGTTTCTCTATATTTTATAGGGCGGCCCTATGCTCCACAGGGAGTCTACAGGAATAAGTCAAGTCAAGTCATATTTTATAGGTCTTTGTTAACCTCTACGTTTTCACTTGACTTAAAGTATGGATGAGAAATTACCTTCTCGTGAGAGTACCGAGCGATTCCCTTACACTTTGAAATTAGAGAGGGATGAACATTTTGCTTCGGACACTGATAGTCGTAAGAATGAAGGCGACCATGATGGCGCTCAGGGCGAGCCTCTAGCTGAATCCACTCAGACCCAAGACACTTTGAATTCAGATAACATTCATTCTCCCACACAGGAAGATTTAGGAACTGAGCCCTCCCAACAGGCTGCAAGTGCAGAGCATCTCGCTCAACGAAGTAGAGAAGAAAGAGGCCCCGCCATTGTTAGGGCTAGACTTAATGCTGAGCTGAGGGAGCTGTCAGACAAGTACTGGGCCATAAGCCGAGCTCATAAGAATATGATCAGCGAGTTGTGCACAGCCTTTAGGGAAACACCAGACAAAAGGAGAGTCCTTAAAGCTCAAAAAATAACCCTCTGTGAGCGCCTAAACGAGCTGAATGTAGCGAACTCGAGGCTTCGTCAAGTGGCTGAAAGTGATGTAGCTATAGAAGAGGATTTGAGCGATATGCACATGCAAACGGAGACGCTCAAAGAACAATACCGCAGTCTCTTTCCCAAGTTAGACCCGTACGCCTCCAGCTCGGACTTGACTTCCACAGTCGCTTCTGGAGGTGCTAGAGAGGTTTCTCTAGATGCTTCTTTGGCGGTTAGCGCAGCGAGATTTAGGTCCCAGCAAATGGTCGCAGATGAAAGGGCCAGACTAGAAGAGACTCTTTTGCTTTTAGAAAGGGAATCTCATGCTTTGACTGCTGAGAAGAATGCAGAGATGCAAAGGGAGTGTGCTTTAGCTGCTGAGAAGAAGGAAAGAGAGTGTGCTCGTTTAGAGAGAGAAGCTCAAGATGAAAGGTTAGCTTTGAAGAAAAAGGAAAAGGAAGTTAAGACTGCACTAGAGAGGGTGGAGAGAGAAGGCAAGATGCAAGAAGAGCATGAAGTTTTTAAGATCATTAAAACTGACATAGAAGACCAGCAAAGGGCTAGAGAAAGATTCATGCCCCAACTACCTCGTGACAGCCCCATTGATAGGTACCTAGGTACTCACAACACCCTGCATGTAGGTACACACACAGAGAGCATAGGAGATGTGGCGGTAGGGTATGATAGGCACACACAGCACACACAAGACACACATAAGCCTGCGACAGCCGACACCTACGCCCGCCCGCGTCACCAGCCGGGAGCCATCACCCTCGTCTCTGCGCAACATCAGCCTGCGGCAGCCAAGCCTGGACTCCCGCCACTTCAGAAGCCCACGGAGGTCAGGGCTTATGCCCCTTCGCATCTCCAGTCGGCCGCCGAGGATATCCGCGACACTCTTCGAGGCATCTCCAGGACCCTTGCCCAACCTTTCTCCGCTTTTCACCCACTTCCAGCAGCAGTCACAGCCACGGCTCCTACCACTACGACGATGACCACAGCCACCACGATGACGACAAGAGTCGGAGGCCAATTCGCGACCTCCTTTCGGCCTCAGTTTGTCAAAGCTGAGATTCCAAGCCACGGAGATCATCCTCGCCAGATCTACGCGCCTTCCCGCTTCCCTCACAAACCCCTCAATCCATCAGCGAGACCTTTTCCCAGGCCTTTCCCTGGTCCTTTTCCTGCCATGACCTCCCGAGAGTCTCCGACCTACGTGCCAAACTTTGCATATGGGCCTTCTGTCATGCATCCTCCCATGCAAACACAGCAATATGACCACGCTGCAAGCTTTGCTCCTGACACTCACTACACACAGCATGGTTTTCAAGAGGCTCCGGTCACGAGTCCTTCAGACGTCTACTACGGGCAAGATGTATACCTTCCTCAGATGCAAGGCCAGCCAGCGCTCTCCGAGGGTTCTGCCCTAGCTCGTACTCTAGCTGAGGCTCTCCTGATCAACAGGTTACCGACGCAGGAGCCCACTACATTCTCAGGAGATCCATTGACGTACCCTCTCTGGAGGTCCTCATTCACTCTTTTGATTGAGCGGCAGGGCGTTTCTGCAGAGGAAAAGCTCCTCTACTTGGAGAAGTACTTGGACGGTCCGGCGAAGGATGCGGTCAAGGGACTCTTTCTGATCAGGGATGCCCAGGCCTATCAGCAGGCCCTTCAGACGCTGGAGGAAAGGTTCGGCAGTTCTTTCGTCGTTGCCAGAGCCTTCCGAGAGAAACTAGATGCATGGCCGGTAATCAAACCCAAAGATGGACAAGCCCTCCGTGCCTTCTCGGACTTTCTTGGACAATGCCTTGTGGCGAGCCGAGTGATAGGCCAGCTACAGAATCTGGAAGACCAAGCCTATCACAAGACACTCATGAGCAAGCTTCCAGATTGGTTGGTGAGAAACTGGGTGCGGAAAGTACACAAGACCAAGAACGAGAAGAAACGCTACCCTACCTTTGAGGAGTTGTCAGCTTTCATCAAGACAGAGGCAGACATCCTTTGCGAGCCCCTTTTCTCCTCCAGCAAATCTGCCGCCTCTTCCACCTCACAGACCGCCAGTTCAGCAGTCCCCAAGAAAACATCGTACAGTACGGATTGTTCTACTGCATTTGCAGGTCAAGAGTGTGACAGATGTCAGCACCACGCTAAAACTGTCCTGAGTACGAACTGCGACGAAGTTTGTCCCTTTTGTACCGTTCGTTTTCCGACCAGCTCTTTTTCTCATCCTCTACTCAGATGTCAGAGGTTCGATGAGATTCCCGTTGAGGACAGGAAACACTTCATGTACGAAACGTCCTTGTGCTTCTCCTGTGCCAGAAAGACTGACCATAGCATTTAACCATGCAAAAACTGAATTGGTGAACTTTTGTACACAAAGAACCCCTGATATCGCAGATCTAAACTTTGGCAATACCATCCTTGAAAGTTCCCAAAATCACAAACACTTAGGAATAATAATACAAAACAACTGTAAATGGGATGAACATATAAAATCTCTTGTTGCAAAGTGCAGAACTCTCGTAGCTTGCTTGCGTACATACAAATATAGACTGAGCCGAAAATCATTGGAAATTATGTATAAATCCTTCATTCTACCACACTTTGATTATTGCGACATAATATGGGACAATTGTAGCAAAACCCTAACAGATGAACTCGAACAGTTAAACCTAGATGCAATACGAACAATCATCGGAGCTGTCCGCGGAACCAGTCACTTTAAGCTTTACGGAGAATCTGGACTCCAATCATTATCTGAAAGGCGTAACCGTCATAAACTAACAATGTTCCATAAAATTACTCACGACAAGACCCCCCCCATACCTACAAGCAGCACTCCCACCTCTCGTAGCAGCCAACAACCCCTACCACAGACGCCGCCCCTTAGAACGAAGTATACCCCCACATCGAACAGAAACGTACAAAACATCCTTTTTTCCTTCGACAACAGTACTCTGGAACCAACTACCTGAACAAATACAGTTAACCGACTCCCTCGGGGAATTTAAACATTACTTAACAAAAGACGACACACAAATTCCCGTTTACTTCTACAGTGGCAGTCGACAAACACAAATAATCCACACAAAAATGAGACTTAATATCAGCGATCTAAAGAAAGACTTAGTTGAGCGACACCTTGCGGAAAATAGCGTATGCGACTGTGGTGATGGAACAGAAACTGCAACACACTTCTTACTAGAATGCCGTTTACACTTAGCTGCAAGAAACAACACAATCAACAAACTAACCAACAACTTCATACACACAGATATTCTACTTCATGGAAACCCCTCCTTGCAAACAAAAATTAACAAAAAAATCTTTTTAACAGTGCAGGAATTTATTGGACAGTCCGGCCGTTTCGAACAGATAAACATGTAAAGTGAAAACAAAATCGATACGTCTACTCGTCTCTCTCTCTCTCTCTCTCTCTCTCTCTCTCTCTCTCTCTCTCTCTCTCTCTCTCTCTCTCTCTCTCTCTCTCTTTCTCTCTCTCTCTCTTTCACTCTCTCTCTCTCCCCCCCTCTCTCTCTCACTCTCCCCCTCTCTCTCACTTTCCCCCTCCCTCCCTCCCTCTCTCCCTCCCTATCTCTTACTCGCTAATACCATCAATATTATATATGTATTCTAAAACTGATTTTTGTTTTGATGTACAATTTTCATTCAATTTTCTTTTCATGTTTACTTGCTTTTCATTTAAACTGTACCCTCCCCAATCACACAATTCACCTCCCTCTCCTTCCTTCCTTTACTGTCTTTCTTTATCATCATTATGCAACGTTCATTACGTTGTTAATAGATTTGGTTTATTGAGACAAATTTTTCAGCCGTTACCGCCTTATGTTGTACTGTCATGCAGGAACACCACTATAAGCTCCTAGCTTGTTGCTGTTTCTGTGAACTTTGTATACATGTCATGATTGTAACCTTTGTTAAAATAAACTTATGTTTAAACCAAAGACTGACCATAGAAGTGTAGACTGCACTACCAGGGCGATATGCGACAAGTGCCAAGGCCCACATCTCACTATGCTGCATGGAGTGCCCAGCTACAGGAAGAAGATTCCCAATCAGCAACGGAATGCCCAGGGACCGCCAAATTCTTCCAAGTTTGTCTGTCTCAGTCAAGATGCCCGTGTTTCTGCCTCTGGATCAGCATTCGCGACGACCAACAAGTCAGACAGACCAGTCAGAGCTACCATGATTGTTCCGGTCAGAGTTTCGACGAAGGAGAATCCCACGGTAGAGCATACGACATACGCACTGCTTGACACCTGGGGCCAGTTTCATAAGCCAGAAACACAGTCGACCGACTGCAGTTGTCCGAGATAACCACAGTAATCCGACGTAATCGGGTTTCACGAACAAAATTTCGGTCGACTGACTGCGGGTCGTCTCACCGGAAGTCGGCCGAACACGGTGATGCTCTCCCCCCAACACTGTGTTCGGCTTACTGCGGTAAACCGAAAAAAAATGTAATTATCCGCACAGTCAATGGCAGAATGCTCACACTTGTTTGGATTGTGAGCCAAACCTTGTGATTGTTCTTCGAAATGTATCTATCATGACGCAGTAATCCAGGAGACAAGTCTGGGTTATGTCTTGAAGACGTCACATTATGGCGTAAGAGGGTTCGACGTCACGCGAAGGAATTACTGAAAGTCTCGGTCATTGTTATTTTGAGCGGGCCGAGACTTGTTTTTTCTTCGAAATCGGCCATTTCCACGTGCGAATGAGCAAACGGAAGTGGTAATGTTGCTAAATTTAGCCCTCGACTTGGCCATTCGGATTACTGTTCAGTCGGTCGACTGCGGTTGTCCGCGGGTGACGGTGATTCGCTCATGAAACGCGCTTTTCGGTGACCCGGCGATCAACCACAGTCCATCGACTGGGCAGTCGATCGACTGTCAGTCGGTTCACTGCTATCTTATGAAACTGGCCCCATGTCTTGCATATCCTTCGTTACTGAATCTTTGAGTGACAAGCTGAACACTCATTCTGAGCCAGCGTCATTGAGGCTGAACACTATGACTTCTCAGAACACTCATATCGAATGTCAGAGAGTGACCGGATTGTGTGTCAAGGCCCTCAACTCCAATGTTTCCCACAACTTGAAAACACTCTACACGGCGGACCATCTCACCAATGACACTGAGAACATTCCCACATCAGAAACCGCTCGCAACATCAAGCATTTGAGCCATATTGCCAGCGAGATTGCCCCATTGCTTGAAGGCTGCACTCCCGGGTTGTTGATTGGCTACGATTATGCAGAGCTATTCATGCCAGAGAGAGTCGTCAAAGGAGACCCATACGCCGTTCTCACACCGTTGGGTTGGACCATACTGGGACAAGTGTCGCCGAAACAGTCTGTCCATGACGTGATGCACGTGTCTCTGACAGAACAGTATTGTCCCAGCGAGTACGAAGGTGAATCAGTCACTTTCGTATATCGCACGACACTCGCCGAACCCAGCATCTCCGACCCCCTCCATGTCATGGAAAGGATTTTGACCAGACCACGACGAAGAAGACCACGACAAAGAAGACCAGTACAAAGAAGACCACAACGAAGAAGACCACAACGAAGAAGAAAGTGGCTTCTTCCCCAACGAAACGTTGCTGTCGGAGACGTCGTCGTGCTACGTGACGAAGCCGTATGCAGAGCAGATTGGCCTCTTGGACTCGTGACGGAGGTCCGCCCCAGCGACGATGGACTCGTGCGAACCTGCAAGCTGAAGACTGTCAAGGTCACCTCGAAGACGAGCCATTCCACTTTCTACTACTGGCGCCCTATCTCCAAGCTGACCGTGCTGGTGAAGGCAGACCCGGACACCCAATGACTTTTCCAGTGAACTTTACTGTTTCGACAGACCGTCTGTGCATGTTTTGGTCTGACGTAATCCGTTCGCCTTTTTTTGACAGGTAGCGCTGTTTTGATTTTGGGGAGAAAATTTCGTCTTAATGCAAATATTTTTTGTGACTTTGTGGTTTCTCTCCATTTTGTATATATGTTTTTGGTTCCGCTTTTTTGGAACGAAAGCTCTTGACAGAGGCAAGCGCTTAATGAATCGGTTTTGTTTAGTCCTTCCCGCGTGCGGATACCTGTGCTTATGATTAAGAAGACGGAAGATGTTTTTCATTTGTATTCTTCTGTAGGTTGCGACTACAGTCATCCATACTGAGTTTGCAGTTTATGTAAAGGTGTAAGAATAATGTTGACACGATATGTTGAGAGTGACGGACCGACGAAATATGATGTTACACTTGTTGAAAGAACACGTGGGATTTTTTAGAGTGGGACTCAAAGAGAGTGCGTTTCGAACAGCTACGTTTTGGTTAATGTCAAAAGGATTCTGTAACGTTTCGGATTTTTTGTATTTTGAACCACGTATGAGAGTGCGTTTCGAACAGCTACGTTTTGGATAATGCCAAAAGGATTCTGTAATGTTTCGGATTTTGTTTTTGAACCACGCATGTATTCCATGATTTTTGCTGATTTTTTATGTCGACTTTTGTAAAGACTAAGATGTCTTCGAGGGGGGAATGTGAATGCCCCTGCTAAGGAGCCTTCTGTGTATTTAGATTCTTTTTGTTTTGCTTGTGTTTTTTAGTCATGCTTCTAGCTTGACTCGCATGCGACTTTCCGTGGTGGTGGCTTCCCCTTTTTCTGATCTCCTTCTCACCTCTTTTCTTTCACTTTTCTTTCCTTATCTCACTTTTGCCCCTATTTGTTCCCATTTTGCAACCACCTCTGTAGGTTCGCGTGCGGGTCTAGCTCGCTCTTTATCTTTTATTTTTCTTTATTAAGTATGAGCGTCCTGGTACGACCTTTGTTTTGTTTTACTGACATTAAATATTGTAACGAACAGATTTATAAACGAGAATGTGGCAGGCGTTTTTCTGATATTAATTTCATGTGCCTGTATGGCTCACGCTGGACTTTGCTAGCCTATGAAGATTTTCCCCGGAGAGCACGGGACGCATGTTTTGCAGCAGTATAACCGTAGTATCGCGTAGTAACTTTTAGTTCACCTCTGTGGTGGATAGCCTGTATTCGTTGTCACTTGCTGGGAAGCCGTTCAGGGAACAACATGTGTTTTAGTATAGATAGGGTTTTTGCTCTGTTCCTGGGACCAGTTTTATCAAGTTAATTTGTAATGTTCTGTTTAGTTGCTCGCCTTGAGCCTGTTTAGGTTATATTGATGCTGTCAAAGGCGAGTATCCATTTCTGACTCCATGTTGCTCTTATTTACCGAATTCGTGTAATTTTCGTTTCGAATCTTTGTTTGTTATGACTTCTTTCCGTCTCTGTGTCTTCTGTCCGTTTCTTTGTCTTCTTTCCGTTTCTTTGTCTTACGTTTTTATCTATGCAAGGTAAGAGCTGAGACTGTTCTGGTTTATTATGATTTGACTTTAAGCCAGTTTTTGTTTGCTAACCTTCTGTAAGATTTTGGTTCATGTTTGCGAGTTGTATTTGTATTTCTCCGTCCTGTAATGTTGGTCAGCTTTCCTTTCACTGCGTGTCGTTTCTTGTTTAGTTAGCCTAGTGTGTCCTACGTTTATTCTATGTTAGGGTTTTCTAACATATTTTGTCAAGTTGGTGTTCATGATAGCTTTGGTGATTTTTTCTTGATTTGCTGCCATCTTGTTTCGGCCGCCATTTTGACGTCCATCTTTGATGTTTATGTTTTTAGGACACCTTGATGTTTAGTTTGATGTTTCGAATTCTAAGTTTAGTTTTTTCTTTTTATCAGTTTCCACCGCTCCGCGCTTCTCGCTCCGCGCTTCTCGCTCCATGCTCCACGCTTCACACTCTACTGTTCTGCACTCTCACTCAAGCTAGTCATATCTACTCTACATTTTAGCATTAATTCACATTCTAAACTTAGATCAGTTTTTCCGCCACGCTCCTATATAAGTTACTTAACTCTCCATAGGTTTATGTTTAGCTTTTTATATATTGATATTACGAACTGATTCCGGATTCCTATGACATTGACAAGTATGACCATATCCACAATAAAACTTTTAATTAATTTTCCAATTCTAGTGTTCGTTTTGTTTTGTGAGCGCGTCGGTTCTTTGTAGCATCAAAATTACATCCTCCAGAATTTACATAAGTCATCTTAAAATCTTACAGCAACTCAAGGGCAAGCACACTAAGTTCTTGTTCGATTTCTGTCAACAGACTTTTGGCTTCTGGGGATTTACCCCTAATCAATGCGTTCTCACATTCTTCCAGGTCATCATTTTCCTGGTCCTCTTGGACAATCAAAACATCACAATCAGACGTTTTTGTTCTTTTCTGTCTGGCAACGTGTGCCTCAGAATCATCAGATTCAGAGCTTGCATCTTCTCTCAGTCGACGTTTCAATGATTCAGCAATCATTGTAGCAAACTTATCAAGCTTCTTTTCAAATTTATCGTCTAAACTCTGGACCAGAGCTTTCACAGAGTCTGGTACAACCTCTGTATTAACAGCCTGTTCAGTGTCACTGAGACTGGGTGGAACGGACCGAGAGTCCGCCATTACTGATGAAGGTCTGAGAGCCGGTCAGTGCCAGACTTTGGTCGAACTGTATAGCGACCACAGGGCTAGAAAATTCACTGAAAGGACCACCCTGATAACAATGAACAAAGAATTTGACTTAAAAATAACACTAGGATCACTAAAGTGAAATGAAAGTTTTACGCCCTCACGGCAAAGCCATTAGGGGCATGTTACACGGGAAAACCCGGCTTTGTATGAAAATAAAAAATAAAAATGCGGGGGAGGGGGGGGGGATGTAGACAGCTGGCTGCCGGCTGCTAGAGGAGACCTGAAATGGGCTTGGGACCTGGTTGGGTCGTCTTGGGTCAGTGCTGAAATGGTTACTTTTTTGGCTGTTGGCCGAACGGACACCCGGGCTTCATATTTTTGCATGCATGTATTCGTGTTTCCAAGGCCTGAGGCTTTCGCTGTGACCCTGGGATCTTTATCGTGCGCATGCGTGCACACGGGGGTGTTCGGACACCGAGGAGAGTCTGCACAAAGTTGACTCTGGGACACACATCCCGCGCCGAACTTGGGGGTTGAACCCACGCGGATAGTAACAACCGGTTTTAAAGCCAGCGCCTCTACCGACTGGGCAAACTCCCCCCCCCCCCCCCAATTTGTTGGGGTCAAGAAGTTCCATGGAGGGCGGGGGGTATGGAGTAACACATAGTGTTTTGCTCAGAACATTCCCACCCATGCAGAGCCGCGCTATGGGTACGCATTACCGTGAAGCTGGCAGTCAGTGCTACCAAATGTCGTCTGTGTCTACCACTCGGTGGTGACTTAATGTGGGTCTATGTAAGCAGATGCCAGCGCAAGCAATCTGATGCAGAGTCAGGAGGCGGTTTGGTACAAGAGAACCTTAGAGGCCACAGCCTCGGCCGTCTAAGGGATCTGTGTGTCTGGAGGCACATTTGGTTTCTGAGGTTCAAGCGGAGCTGTTGCCTCTGCTCCCAAGTTCCCGTGTCTGGAGGCGTTTTTGGTATGGTAGCAAACCTGTAGGTTGGGGCCTCTACCTTTCAGGATGCCAGGACTACAAAATGTGTGTCTTGGGACACATTTAGCTTAGGATTCCAGAAGTGGATCTGTGCTGTGCTGGGTCTGCTGCAAGCACACTAGAACCAGCTCGCAACAGTTGAGGTGAACAAATTGGTGACCAAGACCATCATCGGTTTCTCTCCGAGTGATGGGTGTGGGCGGAGAAAGTCTCCCAGACTGAGAGCATTCTCCCTTCTGTAGCGGATGAGACTAGACATCTCTTCCTTGAGAGTGTCACAACCTTCAAACACGTGTGTGAGGTGTCCAGTCTTGCCACACTGACAGACTACCTTGTCCCAGTAGATGCGGCTGCTGACCGTGCGCAAGCGACGCAACAGGCTCATGGGTCTCGGGGGGAGTGGGAGGTGGTGCCCTTTCCTATTGTAGGGGAGGTGTATCCATCCTCTCTCTTCACATGTTTGTGACCGTGTCTGCTCTCTTTCCTCTCTTTTCAGCTTGGCTGGCAGCTGTGGGGCTTCTTGGCAGGAGAGCCGAATGTCCGTCACTGGCATGGTTGACATAGCTGCTGCATTGTCCGCCATTTTGTGTCCCCTCATTCCTGTGCCATGAGGGAAACATCTGTTCCTTTTGTATTAATTTGGTTGGCCAAGAAATGAATTTCAGTTTGCATCTCTCCTCTGTTCTTGGTACCATGTGCAAGTGCTTGCAACGAGGATTTTGAGTCCGTAAGGATGACCACCCCCAGGGGTGGGGTTGGCAGATCGTTTATCAGTGTGCAGGCCATGTAGATAGCAAATAACTCTGCAGAGAAGATGCTGATCCCCTTGTTTAGCTTGTATTTTCGTGTTATATCAAGTCCAGGAATCGACAAGGCACACCCAGCCTCCCCTGACTGCAGGATCGAACCATCTGTGAAGACCTGTAGGTGGCTTTTAAATCGTTGATCGATCTTTTCTTTTGCAACTGTGGCTAGCAGCAATGGGTCTTCTGCCTTTTTGAGGCCGTCTCCATAGTCTATGATCAGATTTGGGGCTTCAAGCAGCCATGGAGGGTAAGGAAGAGTACCACCTGTGACCAGCTTTTCCTTGGACAGGCCACTCTGTTCCCATATGCCCTTCACATGGTTGTATATTGGGAGCACTGTTTGAGTCTTGGACTCAAGAGCTTTGTATTGCATGTGGTCGGTATCTCCCATGTCTGGGGTAAATACTTCCACTGCCGTGTTTGGGACACAGTGTATTCTGACAGCCAGCTGTGCACATCTGAGGTGGCATTCCTCTTTCAGTGGCAGCCATCCCACTTCCTGGTAAAGTAGGGTGGAGACTGCCGATCTGGGGACCCCCAGCGCCACTTTGAGAGCAGCTCTTTCTACTCTTTCAAGCTTTACCCACTGACTGTCAGGAGCTGCAAAGAAAGCCTCTTGGCCATAGCTGAGGCGCGACCGAACAAGGGCACGGACAAGATGGATCAATGGTTTTCCGGCTGCCCACGACTCTCTGCTCAGAACCTTTATCAGGTTTAGAGAGCGTTGAGCTTTTCTCACAAGTGAGTCTATGTGTGGGCCCCAACTGAGAGAGCTTGTGAATGTCACTCCCAAGAACTTGGTTTTATCTGCTGGCACCAGCTGCACCCCATTTATGGTGATGGAACATGTCCTTTTGACAAGCTGCACTCCTGTGAAAGCCATGAACACGGTTTTTTCGGTAGATAGCTCAAAGCCATTCGTCTGCATGTAGTCAGCGATTTGGTCGACTTTTTCTTGGTACCGCCCCATTTTTGTTTTGATTGTTCTTTCTGACTTGCAGTTGACTGCTTCCCAGAGGGCCATGTCATCGGCAAACAGAGACAATGAGGCCTCCTTGAGGTTCAGATTTGCTGCATCGTGGACCATGATGCTGAACAATATGGGGGCTATGATGCTTCCTTGAGGCACCCCCATATCTAGGACATGTGTTTGAGAGATGGACTGCCCCACTCTAACAGCCATGGACCTGTCTGTGAGGAATTCCTGGACAAATTCCAGCAGGCGCCCTGAGATCCCCATGTTGGACATTTTCTGAATTAGCTTTCCATGCCAGACCGTGTCAAATGCTCTTCTAATGTCGAAGAAGGTTGCCAGCACTGTTCTGCCTCGTGCTTTAGCCTTCTTGATGTGGGCTGTAAGTTTTACCACATGCTCCATGCAGGCTCGACCCTTTCTGAAGCCTGCCTGGCAGAGGGGAAGAATGTTGTTCTTTTCAAGAAAGTGTTCTAGTCTGTTTTTTACAATTCTTTCGTATACCTTGCCAAGGTGAGGTGTGAGTGAAATTGGGCGGTAGCTTGTCGGCAGGTGCCGGGGTTTACCGTCTTTGGGAAGAGCAATCACCAGAGCGTTTTTCCAGGCTGAGGGAAGTTTTGAGCTCGCCCAACAGTGCTGGTAAAACTGTAGCAGCACTTCCAGCATGGGCTCAGGAAACCGGCGTATCATGTTGTATGAAATGGGGTCTAAGCCGGTTGCAACATTTCCGGATTTGATTCCTTGGATTGCCTTCCTCAACTCATTGATACCCAGGTCCTAGTTTATCGGCAGTGAGTTGTCTGCTGCTGCTCGCCCGAATTTATCTTCTTTCTTTCGACGGTAATCAGCGAGCGACTGTGGCATATGAGCTGCCTGACTGACTTTTGCAAATGTCTCAGCCAGCACCTCGGCCTTCTCAAGAAGCTGAGAGAGGGTGTCCCACAAGGCGGAGTGATCTCCCCTACCCTCTTCCTCGTCTACATAAATGACATCACAACAACGGTGCCAAAACATGTCTCGAACACCCTGCATGCGGATGACTTTGCAGTCTGGTGTGCAGAAGAACACACCTCCACAGCAACACACCGTATCCAGAACACCATCAATAGCGTGTCCAGCTGGTCAGAACACTGGGCATTACAGCTGAACACTACCAAGACGGTCAGCACTCTCTTCTCACTCTCCACCTCCAAGGAAAAGGTCCTGCTGAAACTGAAAGACCAAGCAGTCCCACAGGTCGACACGCCAACGTTTCTGGGAGTCACCCTGGACACACGTCTGACGTGGAAGCCGCAGATTGAAGCGACAGAAGGAAGAGCGATGAAGAAGCTCTCGCTCATGAAGAAATTGGCAGGAACCCAGTGGGGCGCAAACTCTGGCATTCTGAAACAGGTCTACACAGGCGCTGTCAGACCGGTCATGGAATACGCCTCCTCAACATGGACCACTGCCTCCAAAACCAACAAAGGAAAGCTGGACAAAGTCCAGAACATGGGGCTAAGGATCATCCTCGGTGCCATGAAAAGTACACCCATCCAAGAAATGGAGAAAACAGCAGACCTGGAACCACTCGAGGACAGACGAGAGTACAAAGCTGTCCTCCAGGGAGAGAAGATGAAGAGACTGACCACTCACCCACTTCACCAAAACCTCAACAAGGGCACCAAGAACAGGCTGAAACGAAAGAGCCTCAAACATCAGGTCAAGGACCTCCAAACGGAGTATGCTGAAGCTCTGGAAGCCGACCCCAACTGCTGTGAGACACTCGTCTCAGACGTCTGGGCCCCACGCAAGAGCTTCCATGAAGTCAGAACAGATGTACCAGGACTGACAGCAAAGGGCGAACAGTCACCACATGTCCAGAAGGCCCTCGCCATGGAGATGATTCAGGATCGCTACCCACATTGCACCTGGACTCACGTCTACACAGACGGCTCCTCAGAGAACGCCGTAAGGAATGGAGGCAGTGGCGTCTACATCCGTCGCCCAAACGGGACCACCACCTCCCTCTCCGTCCCAGCTGGTGACCTGAGCTCGAACTACAGGGCCGAGCTCCACGCCCTCATCACTGCAGCAGAGCACGCAACAGGGGAAGACCGCAGTCGGCAAAACATCGTCCTCCTCACTGACTCCCTGTCCGCCCTCCAGTCCCTTCTGTCTGGCCCCACTGACCTCCCCACCAGGCAACTCGACAACTGCCTCAGCACCCCGTCTCAACACAACAAGGTGGTGCTCCAGTGGATACCGGCTCATGTCGGCATTGCCGGCAATGAAGAAGCGGACAGGCTGGCAAAAGGAGGTGCGAGACTTCCCCAACCACACAACTCCACCTCGTACAAAGAAGCCAAGACTCTTCTACAACGGAAGAAGAAAGAAAACTGGAAAAAGAGAAACGGAGACTACAACCCGCAGGAAGACCCCATCAACAAACTAGACCGGAGAAGCCAAACCACCATTTTCCGTCTAAGGACAGGGCACTGTGGACTGAAGAAACACCTCAAGAGACTGGGCCTTGCGGATGACGCACACTGTGAATGTGGCTCGGAAGAGCAAACTCCGGAGCACATTCTCCAGAACTGCCCCCATCTAGAGACAATACGCCAGAAGTTCTGGCAAGAAGAGACCAGTGTTGGAGCCAAACTCTGGGGTCCTGCCGACGAACTGCGCAAGACTGCGGACTTCCTGGCAGCCACTGGTCTGAGGATCTAGCACGGCCACCAACATCGAACGCAGAAGAAGAAGAAGAAGTGTGTGTGCTGTGCACCATTGTGTGGACTTTCAGGGCTGCACAGTCATTTTGTTGGCTAGATTTTGAAGAAGAAAAGAAGAAGAAGACATTTATTATTGTTTAAAACGGTTTTTGTGTATTCAACTGAGATTTATAACTGAATACAAAACAGAAAGAATCATTTATATGTCTTACAATTTCGTTCTTCAGCACGGAAAAACTACCATCACATTTCAGTTAGTGCATACTGATCTCAATTCAAGGGTGGAGAATGTTACAGCCCAAAATACGTTTCATGGATTAGCTTTGGACACCTTAAGGTACAACTCAAGGAGGTCGTCTTCAGTCAAAAGACCTCCATTCAAGAAACAAGACATTTGTTTAAAGGCTTCTTCTTTAGTGCAACTGTTCTCCGTCTGCTCTTCTGCAATCTCTGTCACCGTCAACTCTTTGATTGAGTTCCCGTCTGTTCTCTGGGCCAAGATACCATCGTCAGTGTCGTCAGTGTTCTGGTTGTTCGGAGTTGCAGCTGACCTTGAAGACCCTTCGAACGTGACCTGAGAAACGTTATGTGAGCTGCGGTATTCTGTTTTGGGATGCCTTTCAACAGAACTACTTTGCGAGCACCTAGTTTTGATGGAAGGCTTTGTCGGATGAGTAGTGGGTGATAGTTTGATTGGAGAATGTGTGTGTCTATTCCACATTATGTTTAATGTGTACAGAAACGGGTTAAGGGCTGAGTTGAAAGGCAAGACAAAGATTGCCATGGCAACGTTGATCTCACTGCGGATGGAGACACCCTTGCGGGCCAGAATTCCCAGTAGACCGATAGGAAACCAGCAGAAAAAGTCTGTTATGACCACGGCCAGAAGTCGGATGGCGAGGGCACTATCTCTGACCGCCGTGTGTGAAGAGACTAGTTTTCGTGGGAGGGAGGGTCGAAGCGTCCAAAATATAAGCAGCTGACCCACTGCAATGAAAATAAACAGCACAAAGTTGAAAACAATCATAACACCAAACGCATAATCGGAACCTCCGAACTGTTTCCTGGTGATGGGCAGAGGGATACAGATACCAGTCTGGCTGTAGAATTCCCAGTGTGACGCAGCCGGGGAGAGCGGGACGGCGGCCAGCAGAATGCCAACGACCCAGATACATATGCAGGTCACGTTGGCCTTCCACCGACCTAAGTGGAAGAACTCGAAAGGAAAACGGAGCACAAGAAAGCGTTCCAGAGTGATGACACATATGAGTAGGGCCGACACTTCACTGGATAGAAGGGAGAGGAAGCCAGCCGCCTTGCATGCAGCACTGTGTTTCCACTTGATGTCGTTCCAAAGGTAGTTGCCCTGATACGTTCTGTCGGCTATACCGATGATTGCGAGATACACGCCCATAAGAAAATCAGCACCACACAGATGTGTGACGAAGATATCGTAGCCCATTGCATTGGCCTGCTTGTCAATGAAAACGCGGTATATGAAGCTTCCAGCATTCCCAAACAAAGCTAGGACAGCGTACAAAGCGAGAAAAAAGCGGTACGTCTCATCTCGTAATAGGTCGTCACAGGACGACACTTCGTCCTTCGGAGCATGACAGTCTATGCTCCCGACACTCGGTGGCCGAACCCTCGGACAGCACAGTTTGTAGTTGTCAGCATGGATCGTTCGGAGCCGCGTCAGCCCGTCAAAAAGCCCAGGGGAAAAGGTGTTCATGGGGCATCCTTGGAGGTCAAGGACACGCAGCCTTTCCAAAAGACGGAACCCCGTCTGTGACACTGTGTCTAGGCCCGAACTAGACAGGTTCAGAATCTCCACCTTGGGAAATGTTTGAGAGAAATTGTGGCTGAGCGTCAGCATTGGGATACCGGACAGATTGAGGACATCAACTTTAGGGAAAGAAAAAATTGTATTGTATAGAGAACGGATTGACACGATAGGATTATGCGCCAAGTAAATCCGGCGTAGGTTGGGCAGCTGCCTTAACATTTCTCCTGACAAGCTCTTAAGCTTGTTGTAGCTGAGATCAAGACTATGTAAGTTAGGACAATTCATTTCACCAATTTGTGTGATGTTACAGTTCTCGAGACCGAGGTGAATCAACATTGTATGGTATACAAATGAACTTAGCCTAGTTTCTGTGTTTTTAACGTCTAGATAACGTAGGTCTTGATCTCCCAAATCATTGAACTGTTCTGAACAGATAAAGGCCAGCCCATAGCAGGTACAGTTCTTAGGGCAGGACAACGAGCCACACAACAGTTCATCATCATGCTGCGGGCACTGGAACACGCCGTCACACAGGTGTGTTTGGTGAAGGCAGATCTGTGAAGCGCGACAGCGATAGAAGTCTGGACACGAGTAGTTCTCACAACCCTCCTCATCCTCCCGCCCCGGGCAGTCGTTGACTCCGTTGCAGCGCACGTAGACAGGAAGACAGTAACCGCCATTGGGCTGCGGGCACAGGAAGTGGGTCTCTCCGCACGCCGCATGGTCAAGAGCAGTGACGATGAAGTTGCCAAGGCCTGTGAAGTCGACACGAGCCGGCGGGCTGAGCTGGTTGGGCGTGAAGTCGCTGGGTAAAAGGAACTGCCGACACTTACTCTCATCACTCTTGTCTATGCATTGATAGACTTTGTCACAGAGTTGTTTTTGTGGAATGCACTGCACACAACAGAGACGAGCAAACCATTAAAACACCCCACTTCGCAAACATGTAAACTAATGTAGACCAATCAACCGTATTGGGGGGGGGGGGGGGGTAGAGAGAGAGACAGAGACAGAGAGAGAGACAGAGAGAGAGAGATACAGAGAGACAGAGAGAGAGAGACAGAGACAGAGAGAGAGAGACAGAGAGAGAGACAGAGACACAGAGAGAGACACAGAGAGAGACAGAGAGAGAGACGGGGAGTGAAAGGGTTGCAGGCAATTTTGAAAGGAAATTCATCTTCAAACAAGTCGCGTAAGGCGAAAATACAACATTTAGTCAAGTAGCTGTCGAACTCACAGAATGAAACTGAACGCAATGCCATTTTTCAGCAAGACCGAATACTCGTAGCATCGTCAGTCCACCGCTCATGGCAAAGGCAGTGAAATTGACAAGAAGAGCGGGGTAGTAGTTGCGCTAAGAAGGATAGTACGCTTTTCTGTACCTCTCTTTGTTTTAACTTTCTGAGCGTGTTTTTAATCCAAACATATCATATCTATATGTTTTTGGAATCAGGAACCGACAAGGAATAAGATGAAAGTGTTTTTAAATTGATTTCGACAATTTAATTTTGATAATAATTTTTATATATTTAATTTTCAGAGCTTGTTTTTAATCCAAATATAACATATTTATATGTTTTTGGAATCAGAAAATGATGGAGGATAAGATGAACGTAAATTTGGATCGTTTTATAAATTTTTATTTTTTTTACAATTTTCAGATTTTTAATGACCAAAGTCATTAATTAATTTTTAAGCCACCAAGCTGAAATGCAATACCGAAGTCCGGGCTTCGTCGAAGATTACTTGACCAAAATTTCAACCAATTTGGTTGTAAAATGAGGGCGTGACAGTGCCGCCTCAACTTTCACGGAAAGCCGGATATGACGTCATCAAAGACATTTATCAAAAAAATGAAAAAAACGTTCGGGGATTTCATACCCAGGAACTCTCATGTCAAATTTCATAAAGATCGGTCCAGTAGTTTAGTCTGAATCGCTCTACACACACACACACACAGACACACACACGCACATACACCACGACCCTCGTCTCGATTCCCCCCTCTACGTTAAAATATTTAGTCAAAACTTGACTAAATATAAAAACCAAATAAACAACAACAACAACAACAACAACAACAACAACAACAACCAACACTTGAAGGCCAGAAGAAGAAGAAGAAGAAGAAGAACAACAACAACAACAACACTTAAAGGCGAGAAGAAAGTGGTCTTTGAATATATGTAGTTTACTGTTTGACTCTCAATAACCGTTTACCTGCTTACGATCTGCACATACTGATTGCGTGCAATCAGGGTAGACGCAGAAGTCTTCATCGCTCTTGTCACAGCAGTCCGAACGGTGATCACACACGAGTGTGTACGGTATTAATTCCACTCCATTTCTGCACGTGAAATACGGCATGGACGGGGTAAAGTTGTCAGCGCAAGCCTGGACCTTTTGGGGGTTATCAGCCGAGCAATTGCTTGGGACATCGCAGGCCAGGAATTTGTGCGTGATGTGCCAGTCAGAACAGTTTGCCATGCCCTTCATCGTCCATGCAGAGTGCTTGGGCAGAGTAATCCCTGGCTTGTCGAGGTTGTTTCCCTTGGATGTGGACGACTTGGGTGTTATCAGGCACAGGAAGCCTGCGTTTCGCGGCTTGCCACAACTCACTGTTTTTAGCGAGTCGTTGGCTTTCCGTAACGCCGCACACAAAGGAGGGAAAAAGTAGCCGACAGTTATATCGAAACGAACAGCCAAGGTTTGGTCCGACCACAGCCATGCCGTCTGGTACCTGCAACAGATGGGCAAACTCGTTGAAATGCGTATGAAACTATAGTCACAAGGAGATGGATAGGCTTCAAACTAGTGACTGGTATTGGTGCAAATTTTTACTGTGCACGAACAAATACACTGTAAGTTTCTTCCAAGGTTAATTATCAGAGCCGAGGCGTGCCAGAAGGTTACCAGTCTAGTAACGCTGCGGTGTTGGATTGGTTGACATTGATATTTGTTGTGATTTCAGCGAATCAGACCCCTCTATTTGTTTTCTCCCGTTTGGGTGGCACCCACTTTCGGTTCGTGCACCTTAGTCCTGAAGGAAATAGTTAAGACTGGAGTTTACCCCTGAGAACATTAAGTAGAATTAAGAGTAGATCATTCCCCCAATGGATGTGTCCCAAATTAAAAGTAGATCATTCCCCCAATAGATGTGTTCCAAATTAAAAGTAGATCATTCCCCCAACGGATGTGTCCCAAATTAAAAGTAGATCATTCCCCCAATGGATGTGTCCCAAATCAAAAGTAGATTATTCCCCAATTGGATGTGTCCCAAATCAAAAGTAGATCATTCCCCCAATGGATGTGTCCCAAATCAAAAGTAGATCATTCCCCCAATGGATGTGTCCCAAATCAAAAGTAGATCATTCCCCCAATAGATGTGTTCCTAATTAAAAGTAGATCATTTCCCCAATGGATGTGTTCCACATTAAAAGTAGGTCATTCCCCCAATGGATGTGTCCCACATTAAAAGTAGGTCATTCCCCCAATGGATGTGTTCCAAATTAAAAGTAGATCATTCCCCCAACGGATGTGTCCCAAATTAAAAGTAGATCATTCCCCCAATGGATGTGTCCCAAATCAAAAGTAGATTATTCCCCAATTGGATGTGTCCCAAATCAAAAGTAGATCATTCCCCCAATGGATGTGTTCCACATTAAAAGTAGGTCATTCCCCCAATGGATGTGTTCCACATTAAAAGTAGGTCATTCCCCCAATGGATGTGTTCCAAATGAAAAGTAGATCATTCCCCCAATGGATGTGTTCCACATTAAAAGTAGGTCATTCCCCCAATGGATGTGTTCCACATTAAAAGTAGGTCATTCCCCCAATGGATGTGTTCCACATTAAAAGTAGATCATTCCCCCAATGGATGTGTTCCAAATTAAAAGTAGATCATTTCCCCAATGGATGTGTCCCAAATCAAAAGTAGATCATTTCCCCAATGGATGTGTTCCACATTAAAAGTAGGTCATTCCCCCAATGGATGTGTTCCAAATGAAAAGTAGATCATTCCCCCAATGGATGTGTCCCAAATCAAAAGTAGATCATTTCCCCAATGGATGTGTCCCAAATTAAAAGTAGATCATTCCCCCAATGGATGTGTCCCAAATCAAAAGTAGATCATTCCCCCAATGGATGTGTCCCAAATCAAAAGTAGATCATTCCCCCAATGGATGTGTCCCAAATCAAAAGTAGATCATTCCCCCAATAGATGTGTTCCTAATTAAAAGTAGATCATTCCCCCAATAGATGTGTTCCAAATTAAAAGTAGATCATTCCCCCAATGGATGTGTCCCAAATCAAAAGTAGATCATTCCCCCAATGGATGTGTCCCACATTAAAAGTAGGTCATTCCCCCAATGGATGTGTTCCACATTAAAAGTAGGTCATTCCCCCAATGGATGTGTTCCACATTAAAAGTAGGTCATTCCCCCAATGGATGTGTTCCAAATGAAAAGTAGATCATTCCCCCAATGGATGTGTCCCAAATCAAAAGTAGATCATTCCCCCAATAGATGTGTTCCACATTAAAAGTAGATCATTCCCCCAATGGATGTGTTCCAAATGAAAAGTAGATCATTCCCCCAATGGATGTGTCCCAAATCAAAAGTAGATCATTTCCCCAATGGATGTGTCCCAAATCAAAAGTAGATCATTTCCCCAATGGATGTGTCCCAAATCAAAAGTAGATCATTTCCCCAACGGATGTGTCCCAAATCAAAAGTAGATCATTCCCCCAATGGATGTGTCCCAAATCAAAAGTAGATCATTTCCCCAATGGATGTGTCCCAAATCAAAAGTAGATCATTTCCCCAATAGATGTGTTCCAAATCAAAAGTAGATCATTCCCCCAATGGATGTGTCCCAAATTAAAAGTAGATCATTCCCCCAATAGATGTGTTCCAAATTAAAAGTAGATCATTTCCCCAATGGATGTGTCCCAAATCAAAAGTAGATCATTTCCCCAATAGATGTGTTCCAAATCAAAAGTAGATCATTCCCCCAATGGATGTGTCCCAAATCAAAAGTAGATCATTCCCCCAATGGATGTGTCCCAAATCAAAAGTAGATCATTCCCCCAATGGATGTGTCCCAAATTAAAAGTAGATCATTCCCCCAATGGATGTGTCCCAAATCAAAAGTAGATCATTTCCCCAACGGATGTGTTCCAAATCAAAAGTAGATCATTTCCCCAATGGATGTGTCCCAAATCAAAAGTAGATCATTCCCCCAATAGATGTGTTCCAAATCAAAAGTAGATCATTCCCCCAATGGATGTGTCCCAAATCAAAAGTAGATCATTCCCCCAATAGATTTTGGTTTAAACTGTTTTATTCATTTGTGCATTATTTACAAAAAACGCATATTGAGTAAACAACAACAAGCATAATGCTTATAGTGGTGTTTACAGTTAGAAAATTACATATAAATGGCGGCTATTGTACAGTTTAAATGAAGAGCAAGCAAACATGAAAGGAAAATTGAATGAAAATTGTACATCAAAACAAAAATCCGTTTAAGAATACATATATAATATTTATGGCCGTTAGCGAGTAAGAGATAGGGAGGGAGAGAGGGAGAGAGGGAGGGAGAGAGGGATAGAGAGAGAGAGAGAATACAAGAGAGGAAGAGAGAGAGAGAGAGAGAGAGAGAGAGAGAGAGAGAGAGAGAGAGAGAGAGAAAGAGTGAGAGAGAGAGAGAGACGAGTAGACGTATGGATGTGTCCCAAATCAAAAGTAGATCATTCCCCCAATGGATGTGTCCCAAATCAAAAGTAGATCATTCCCCCAATAGATGTGTTCCTAATTAAAAGTAGATCATTTCCCCAATGGATGTTGTCCCAAATTAAAAAGATAGACAGCATTAATAAAGAACTGATTGAGATCGGATTTTTCCAGCTCAAAAATTGTATGATCTTTCTTTTTCTTTTATTAAATTATTCAGGGTTGATTCTTGTGTAAGAGAGTCTAAAACAACCATCCTCACGTTTCATTCATTATCTTGTAGATTTAGAGAGTACGTATTACATGTTTTGTACATGTCTTGCTGTGTCGTACCAGATGCTGATGTCTGCTATTTTTAGTGGAGATCATCTCCAGCAAACAGTTTCATGCTGTAAACTCTGATATTTGACGAGCCAAACTTTGGTCATGTCTGCTGATTATCAACACCTTCAAATGTGTGCTTCAAAAATATCTGGAAAAAAAATCAACTTACAGGTTTTATGATCATGACCCCGCTCTGACTCCAAAATGTGACGAGGGTCAACAAAACTACGGTCATGTCGGCAGATCATCAAACCTTTTTTAAACTCTAGCTTCAAAAAAGCGCCTGAGATAACATCAACGTTAAGGTTTTTTTATAATGAACATGACCCCGCTGCGACCCCAACATTTGACGTGGGTCAATCAAACTGGGGTCAAGTTGGGAGATTATCAAACCCTAGAAGTGTGCACAGTTTCAAAGGTCTAGCTTCGAAAACATCCGAGATAACGTCAACGTTAAGTTGTTTTTAATCATCGAACATGACCCCGCTGTGACCCCAACATTTGACGAGGGTCGATCAAATGAGGGAAACGCAGGGAGATCATCAAACCTTAGAAGTGTGCAAAGTTTCCAAGCGCTAGCTTGAAAATCATTCGAGATAACGTCAACGTTAAATGTTTTGTCTATCGCCGGCCGGCCGGATACTGCTTATCAGTACTAAGACTCACGGAGTACTCAGGTGAGTCACAAAATCGTACTGTGAAAAGGACGAAGCTTGCATTTTACGAGTGGAAACAATGTCTAATTATGCTAAGTACTAAGACTCTAATGATTGCTGGGATGAGTCAATACAAATCATCCTCCGGAGCCAGTTCCATGGACTCGCAGTGGTCACAATAACGTCCGATTTAAATCTGTTTCATGAAACTGCAGTTGACCGGCTGTGTTGCTTGCCTATGACATCGGCCTCTGATACAAGTATTTTAACTCAGACAAAAACCTGTGTATCACTAAAAAAAAAACCATAACAACGTACATTTCAGGTTCCTTTGGAGTAGCCAAACTCAGACCAGCGAAGACAGCGTTGTTTTTTTTCAGAAGAAAGTCTCCGGAAAAATGAAGTTCTTGGGTGGAACTGAGCCCGGCCAGGAGTCCTTTATAGTTACTGCATGTTTCGTTGGCAGCGTCCCAAGATATGGTGGCGTCCGGTTGGAAGAATCGGTAGCAGTTACCTCCCAGACGCCTTATGTTGGGTCCACACAGCTCTTCCGTGGGGCAGTCTATCTGTGGCATACATTGGCTGACTCAAGCACAAAGCACACCTTTTGAACAAAAAGAGTCCATGCTCATACGACTCAACTTCGACATACCGTACAAGACTCAAAAACAAATTGTCTGGCATAACATATATACGTACTCCCACAAATTCCTTTCACTCCAGCCTTTCATTAAAAGCACACATTAAATATATATTGGAACATTCAATTTCCTACTTTTTAATCAAAACTTGACCCTTTTTATTCTTCTTTTTTGTTGTTGTTTCTTTTCTTTTTTTCTTTCTTTTTTTTGGGGGCCTCAGTTGCATGCAGGCTGCTTCAAGTTCAACCCTGAGTTGTTTTGCCTTTGTTTTTTTGTTTGTTTGTTAGGCATTCTTCTTCATTGGTCTTATTTCAATCACATCAAGTAATCATAAAATATTTTTTAATCTTAATTCAAAATCAAACATACAAATGATATCAATTGGCGCACCATATCGATATTTACCAATACACATTTTAGCGACAATAAACAAATGATATATATCTAACATACCACTTCAGTGGAAACATTTTCATCTGGTGGGAATCCTAGCAACACTATCTTTGCTGTCAAACTTACATACGCCAAATGTTCTATTTACTCTACAAACCACGTTCAACCAAATACCACGAATCTTCTGGCAGAAAAAAAGATATGTTCTATATAATCTGTCTCATTATAACAATATGTACAATAAACATTTTCAACGATTCCCATTTTAAACAGAATTATATTAGTGGGGTAAATATTATGCACAATTTTCCAATGTAATTCTCTCAATATGGTCTCAGGGGAACTTTCTGAACAATTGGCCAATGCCAGGGGGTAATTTCAACATCAAATTTGTGCAGCCAAAAATGAAGACAACATGGATTCTTATACTCCAGACTTAATAAATACTGTAAATACTGGCGGCTCGAAAGAACCCACACAAAAATTGCGAAAATTCTGATTTTTCAGAAACAGTCACGCGACCTAAGGTTTGTTTAACAAACGTTTTCACTGCATTGTGCACAACTTTATATTGCATAAATAGTGAGGGAAAAAAACCAATAATCTCCCCTACTTGCTGGAGTGTCAAGCAGTCGTTACCGACCATAAAGTCAGCTACGTAGGTTATACCGTGTTGTGCCCATGTCTTACAAAATAGAACACATTTCTGATGCATAACCTTATTGTTATTCCAAATACATTCAGAATACAAATCCTTACACATCATATCCTTATCATTCTGAATCCAAACTTTTAAAACTTCTTTCCAAAACAACGATTTTATCATTTCAACTCCCTTTATCCTTTTCCAATTCACTCTAAATTTAAAACATACAAAATCTTCTCCAAACTTTGAAAACCAGAAAAATGGTACAAATATCTATCTATCTTCCACTGAGGACGTTTGTAATTTCGACGCCCATTCACACAAAATGGACGACTGAATGAATGTTAAATCAACCATTTTAATGCCTCCTTTTTCATATGGACTTTTCAACACGGATCTTTTAACCTTTTCAAAGGCTTTTTTAATTGACGTCTTTCCTTTTCCACAAAAACCGAAATAAGAGGGTATTTACTCTTGACCCTACTGTGACCTTGATATTGGACAAGGTCGACAAGACTTGCGACATGTCTGTTGGCAATGACACTCTGGAAATGGCTGAAATGGCTAAAAGTTCCAAAGCTCAAGGCCGGCCCCCCTGGAGACGAAATCTGCTGAACACTATTAATCGCATAGTCCTCAAGGCTGGAATCTACCCCTTCTAAAAGTGACAAACTGTTGTTTTTCAAGTGCATTTTTCTGTAAGTTCAAGGAAAGACTTGAGAACGATTCCTGGTAAAACGTGTGCAGCCGTCAACTTGATGGGCTTACCTTGTCTCGCCCGTCGCTGCAGAAGGTGCGAAAGGAGCAGGCAAAGTGCTGTTGGAAGGCGGAGTAGTAGGGCACGGAGCAGTTCCACAGGTCTCCACCAGCCTCCTTGCGGGGGTACTCCGGGGCTTGGTGGTACGAGTACAACAGCCTGAACCCCGTCCTGTACTTCTTCCCATGACGTGTATAAACAAAATATACGCTATTCTCAAAAAGAGAAGTGGACTGAAATCTAGTAAATTCAGAGTCGCACTGTGTCTTCTTCAAAATCCCTAAAAAGTCGAAGCAGTCTTGTACCAAGTTAAAGCATAAGTCCTGGCTGACGAGACTGACCATGATCACGTGGTCCGCTGGCACGTGCAGCAATGCGACTTGAGCTGCGTCATTAGATGTGTAGACAGGTCCACCTTGTCCCCAGTTGTACGTCTGTACGTAGCCTGCAGGTTATTAAACGATTACGTGAGATTAGTATCATTTTAGCGCACCATATGACTATTTGACCAATCAGGGTTGATTCTAGGACTAAGTGACCTGCTAAATATTATAAGCGGTCAGGCCGGGACCCTTTTTGTTTATCAACCTCAGGGGCGGATGAGGGGGGGGGGGGTTCTGGGGTTTCCGGACTCCCCCCCCCCCCCAGCCAAAAAAAAAAAATGTTATGGTGCATTTCTTTATTTTACATTGAGTTTTAATTTTTGGGGTATTAATCAGTGACAAAATCTGCTGCCTGAAACTGGTAATGATCATCCTCAGAATGCACCAGATTGCACCATTTTGCATCCTTTTTTTCAAAATTTTCCGGGGGGGCATGCCCCCGGACCCCCCTAGCAAGCTATGCGCTTCGCGCCGTCGGCTAGGCGCTTCGCGCCTTCACACCCATATCTTCACAATATACTTTTGGAAACCCACCCCATAAAATGAACTGATCCGCCCCTGAACCTAAAAATAACAGCGACAAACAGAAATTTGAAATTAAAATATCGAAACTTATTCTAAGAAATGACATATTCTATTTTCAACAATAAAATATATTGACATGTTAAAGGTCCTCGTCTACATTTTCTCACAGAAATTGACATTTGACAGCTAAAATGCTGAGTCTAGTCACTAACATTTTCAAAAAAACACCCCCTTCCGATCAGAGAGGACGGAGCCAGGGTAGCCGTTTGAAAATTCATTGTAGTAATTTAGCATAGTAGGATATCCTTTTTTGGAACATAATGTAAACCGGAAGTTTTCAAAGTGCTCAACCACCCAGAATTTCTAGCGGCGAGCAGCCGCTTCCTTGACGAAAGTTCGCTGGTAAGTTCTTTTATCAATTATGCAATACATTCTTGTCGTATATGACTTTTAAGTGGCTGCAAACAAGGCCATAATGCAACAAAAGTTTCAAGCAATGTGTTTGCTCTGTTTACGTACTGTGTTCGTCATTCGTCGGCATGAAATCTTAGCTGAGTTGTCGCATTTCAGGGAACCTCTGAAAAGTCAATGTTACGCTTACAAAATTGCACATTACGGTACTTTATGTTTTATGGCGGTTAACAAAGAGGCTCTGCTGAATGATTCGGTTCAGGAATTAAGGCTGTAGGATACTTTTGAAAGTACGCTGGAGTAGCCTCCCTTCCCGGATTTAAAACGGGTTTCGTGTCGTAACAGATTATCCACTCATTAGCCATATCCGTATGCAAAATAATGAAATAAACCATTGTTGTGTACAAAAGCAGAAGAATTGGCAACGGCTCTCAGACACACTGAATTCAAACCAACCGATGGATGGTTTTCTCGTTGGAAAGTTCGCATACGTCTCGAACAGTGAAAAGAAATCGGCCAGGGGGTTTAAAACGGCCAAAGACAGAATAACTGCGCTGGTGTGTTGCAACATGGTTGGGGAGAAGAAAAAGATGATGGTTATTGGAAAGTCGAAAAAACCGCGCTGCTTCAAACACGTTGAACCAACATCTCTTCCTGTTGATTACCAGGCTTCCAAGAATGCCTGGATGACAAACCCCAATTTGGACCAGTTGGCTGTTGACGTTTTCTCTAACATCGGTTAATATGACCAGCCGCTTATTATGACCATTTTATCCCGGTCCCAAAGTGGTCATATTAACCGGCGACCACTGTAGTACCTAAACTGCGTTAGTGTACATTAACCTTCTGATTTTGTCTGATCAGAAAACCAGTGCCCATCCTGACCCTGCTCGACCTATCGTCGGCTTATGATACTGGATATCATGACATTCTTGTTCATCGTCTTGAACATGATTTTGGATTTACAGGGAAGGCCCTTAGCTGGTTTTTGTCCCACCTGTCTGACAGAAACCTATCTGTAACAGTAAACGGCATAACACCCAAGCCTGTGAAGCTCGAGTTCGAGGTCCCTCAAGGCTCAGTTCTCAGGCCCATACTTTTTGTCATATAATCACAGCCACTGTAACAAATACTGTCCAATCACTCTTGTCCCCATCAATAGCCATTTGAGTGATCTGCGTCATTTAATGTTGGTAAATGCTATCAAGAGTGTGTTTCATAAGGTTAGTATTGCTGTTTTTGAGAAAGATGTCATCGTTCTCTGAAACTCCTGTAAGGCGGAGTTGGGCTTTAACTGTGTGTATGTGTGTGTGTGTGTGTGTGTGTGTGTGTGTGTGTGTGTGTGTGTGTGTGTGTGTGTGTGTGTGTGTGTGTGTGTGTGTGTGAGAGAGTGTCGGAGTGACTGTGTGTTACTGTTTGTCGGATTTTATACGTGAGCCTTGAAGGCTTCGTAACTTGTTTTTCAAATGTTTACATGACTAGCAAATGTACGCCAGCGTAGAAGTAATAGTAGCAGCAATAATTGGTATAATTCAGTGTCCTGAGAACCCTGAGACTTTTGCTGTTCGAACTCTCGCCGATAGCGACGAAATGGTTAGAAAGCAAGCTTAGCTGGCTATCGACTGAACTACATCCCCGCCCTAAGATTAATACCCAGTAGAAGACTTAGTAGTCGTAGTAGAAGCAGCAGCAGTTGCGGTTCTTACCTTTAATGCCCCAACTGCAATTAACTTGGAAAAACGACGTGGGATCTGCAACAGCGGTAACATATTAAATCTCTTTGCAGGTTAAAATAATAACATGCTCAAATGAACACATTAATTTTAAGAAGGCTACAATTAATTTAAGCAAGCACACGCATTGATAAACTCAGATCGCCGACCAGATAGACAGAAGACAGACATACCAGTACCTTGGACACACACACATATATATATTCATTTACTACTCAGTCGTCATAAAAAAAACTAAGCAAATGCGTTTGAGTGCAGATCTTTGTACTAAGGCCGTTTATTGTAAAACCTTTTGAATGTCTAGAAAGGCTACTCAATTCCCTACCATATCATATGGCATATGCAGCGAACAGATTAATTTTACATGAGGTAGAGTAATATAGTAGAACAGACAACACAGGCTGACCCCCAACATCACATTCACAAAAGCAAGGTTCCCGCATTAAAATAGAAAAACATTAGAACAGCTGAAAGTAAACAAGGTTTTGCATGTTAGTGGAAAGCACAATCAAATACTTGTAAGTTGTATCCAAAACATGCAATTTTGTTCACCTATCTTGTCTTGACTTGTATAGGATCAAACTTTTTGTATGTGTGGCCGAAAACCGCCTCGAAACATAGCTAACTTCTTCAGAAGCATGGAAATAGCCCCCCCCCCCCCCCCCCCCGCACGAATAATTGTCTGAAACAGACCTGTCATATTCATACCACCCTGAGAGGCATGTAGAAATCTGTTCAATTTTGTTGCGTTTGATGGCAGTGGTTCATTCCCGTGCCTCACTGGCGCCTCTGGTAGATCACAGCTGTCTGGGTACACTTGGTGGATCCTTGTGAATGTTTGACAACCATCCTGCTCCACACTCAGCGATAGGCTTATACCAAGAAAAAAAAAGAAGATTCGGACCAAAAGAATTCGTGTATGGAGACGTGCCATGCTAACCTAATTGTGTTGACGTAGAAACATGATGAAAGCGCGTTTTGACGTCATTGCTGTTACGTTTATTTAGGAAGAGAAAGTCTTGGTCGCGAAGACCTTGAGTCTTGAACAGACAGAGCTAATCCTCACCAGCCCAAACTTCATTATTTTAGGAACCTACGCTAACAAGATGGAGCGAGCTTGCATTCAAAGTTAGCTTAGGCAACGAAGGTTCGATGACGTCATCCAATAGTCACATCACAGAAGGAAATGTACACAGGCTGAACGTAGCCCATTTTAGCTCGACTTATTAGACAGAGAGTCTTGAAGAGAATGATAATAACAAAGTTTTTAACAGAGTGCAGACCTCAATGATCGTGAGAACGCACAATTTATTGTTTTCTGATGGTTATAACCGGAAGTAGCTTTCGATAATGGGGCAGACAACTCCCGTAAACTCTTCAAGTCTTACTTCCCTTCTTTGTTGCCATTAGTTTCATGGCTGACGAACTTCGGAACAGCTGTTACTTTTCGTTTATGTAATATTTAGGGTTTGCTTTACGTGCAAAATAATGAAGTATGAAGAGCAGATGACAGAAGAGCACCAGATATCTTACGTGTATGTCTTATAATTTGGTTTGGTGAACGTGCTTCGATAGCTGCATGTGAACGTAAGTAACATCTGTTCGTCAGCCATGAAACTAATGTCAACAAAGAAGGGAAGTAAGCCTTGAAGGGTTTACGGGATCCCGGGAGTTGTCTGCCCCATTATCGAAAGCTACTTCCGGTTATAACCATCAGAAAACAATAAATTGTGCGTTCTCACGATCATTGAGGTCTGCACTCTGTTAAAAACTTTGTTACTATCATTCTCCTCAAGCCTCTCTGTCTAATAAGTCGAGCTAAAATGGGCTACGTTCAGCCTGTGTACAATTCCTTCTGTGATGTGACTATTGGATGACGTCATCGAACCTTCGTTGCCAAAGCTAACTTTGAATCAGTGCAAGCTCGCGCCATCTTGTTAGTGCAGGTTCCTAAATGACCAAACTTGTGCAACTAACTTATTCACCCCGCATATCCGGTTGAAGCCCGCGTCGCCGGAATGCGCACGGCGAGTGTCTCTTCTTTCGTGTCAATCCCAGACCCGATAACCCCTTTATTATTTAGTGTGTATATATGCGATTGTTTTCCCGAAGTCGTGAACGAAGTGTTTGCTTCGTTTAACACGATTTATGGTGACGAACAGTGTTTTCATTTCACTTCGAGTGTGACTTCTCAACGTGATTAAGCAAATATGTGAGCTTGAACAATGATTGTAACTTGAAAAAAGGGATTTGAGGAGTAGTCTTGTATCTTTGCAGTACGTCTTTTGGCTGCCAGTGTCCTTGCATGGTTGTTCACAGTTTTGCTATTCGTACACGTACCCATGGATTGACCGGTTAGTACCGCGCCCAGTTACTTTTTCAGCCGGTCATCGACCGTGTCAACCTCATGTCATTGACCGCGACGATTTACTTTCTCTGAAAAAATGAATTTACAGCGTGTGTATGCATCTTTTGGAACTTTTTTCCAAGGAACTTTGAAAGTGAGATGTGTAAATGATTATTTCCCTTCTTGGAAATGCTTTCGATTTTCAATGTATATTTTTTTATTACGTTTTTTTTTTACTATAAGTATAAGAATAAACAATTACAGATTGTTAGGCTTCCTTTTAAAACTGTGAGGTTGCAGTCCTGGATTGATGCCTTACCGAAGCTTCGCTTAAGCCAACAATGTCATTTTAGTTTACACTGTCGACAATATGACGGATCGATCGAAATTGGTTTCCTCTGCGCACACACTACTGTTTAAGTTCGCTTACCTGCAAGGGTAAAGTCCCAAGAAATGAACTTCTTCTTCAGGGTTTAACCTGGAAGAAAAGACAATGGGACATTTGTCCCCCTCAACCAAATTCTGATGGGACATTACAAAGTCGAAGGCAAAACGCACAAAGCAGGCTAGGCGGTCCGAAAATGCTTTTATCGAAAGATGTAAAATAGTGCTATTGAGGGCCAAATGATGATATGAGAATTTGCCAGTGTATCCAGTTGGTGTGTGTGTGTGTGTGTGTGTGTGTGTTTGTCTGTGTGTGTGTGTGTGTGTTTGTCTGTGTTTCGATCGATATTGCTTCTGTTGACAGTTTCAACAGAGATAATCGCGCAGGCACAGAGATGACGGTACCGGAGATGACGGTACCGGAGATGACGGGCGCTCGCACTTTGCCTGACGACAGAGCCAGAAGACACCTGACGGCTCTGTTAATGATTTTGTCGTAGTATGCTCTTGTGAGCGAACACCATATATCACAAGATGGAACATTAATTGTTTCTCTTTTGCCTGAAAAAAGCCGGTAACGGAGATGACGGTTATATGGCACCCCCAGGTCTATTGTTTCTCGTTGTTGCCTCTTGTCTGGACTCGGACGCACTTCAGCTGTAAAGTAAGACTTGTTCATAAACCAAAAACGTATGAAAGTTGTTTTAAGGATATTCGTGTGTTAAAAGTCTCTAAAACTTGGCTCACATGTAATGGCACCATTCATTGCAAAGTGTAAAACGTTGATATTTGTTTCTATGGCGTTACAGACGTTTACAAAATGTTAACGGAAAACCGTTACAACGTCAATTCTCGGGATCTGTTTGATCTTAGTGCTGGATGAGGGTAAGGAGGAGGGTCTTTGTCATCGTGAAATTTGGAGAGGTGTAGTTTTAGATTCATTGCATATCAACTGCAGCTACACAGCAAAAACACAATAGACTACCATAATTTAAAAAACCCGGATTTCGTGCCGTTTTCCGGGATTGTGGTCGCTATATCTTTCTCACGCTAGAGCAGCTCGACTGTGCGGCGGATTGAAACGAAACGTGTATGGCCTGTGAGGCTAGACACAAAATCAACTTTCTGGTGTAAAAAATGTCAAATATCATTCAGTTTAAGTCACCGTTTTGACAATTGAAAATGAATGAACCATGCGCCATTTTTGAGGGTAGGCGTTGTCAAGAACCTGTGACATCATACCCACATATTGCTCAGATCCAAGAAACACATTTTTGAGCAGAAGAAAGGCAGATCTTCAAATACACATATGTTTCTTACAAAAAACGTGAGTTTAACCTCACGGGTCTGGTTGACGCCAGGACATGTTATGACAGTAAGCGTAGAGTGCTGCCCTGTCACGTAGTCTCAAACCAAATTGGAAATCCATAGCATCATCATTATAATCATCCTCATCTCATTAATCATCCAAAATTATAAATTGTCCTTGCTCCTGTGGCCCTTCATGCCCGGAGCTCTCATGGTGACCTTGGTCTAAGTGTTCCTGATTCATCCTTCCCTGAATAGTAGTTATGCTGTCAGTCTTTAACGTGTGACGTTCTGGGAGGGGGGGGGGGGGGTTGACGGAGGGACGTAGTGGCGGTCTGCTCTCTGGAGGGGACGCCCACTCAGTCTGGCTCCGCGACTTCTTTTTCTATTCTTTATAATATTTTGTTTCTCTTTTTATTGTTTTCATCCTCTCTTCTCTTGCTTGTCCCGACCACCCCGTCCTATCACTGCAGCATGGCTCCGCGACTTAACAATCAATGTCGTTGGTAGGGGGCATAGTAGGTAGCGGGCTGCGTCCGTTGACTCGGGACAGAACCACTACTGAACACTGTCGAAGTGACTCGGCAGAAGTGCAGTGTCATCGTCCGAAGGTACCCCACCGCAGCGACCGACATCCCTCCCGGGAGCGTCTGTAAAATCGGTAAGTCTGGCAGTAGAACGAAATTCAGATGTGGATGGAGCCGTGAGTGCGGTGTGAGAGCACACCGGGACAAGCAACAGGTGTTAGGACAGCAACAGGTGTTAGGACAGCAACAGGTGTTAGGACAGCAACAGGTGTTAGGACAGCAACAGGTGTTAGGACAGCAACAGGTGTTAGGACAGCAACAACACAAAAAGAAAAGACAAAAAAAAGAAAAAGTACGTCCGGACAGTAATGGAGATGACGTTTTTGGTAATATTTATTTCTCCCAGAACTAGGAGTTCTCTCTATCTATCTCTCATATCTAAATATGCGGAAGGGACATACAAAATCAACAACCAACCCAACTCTCTCTCTCTCTGTCTCTGTCTGACACACACACACACACACACACACACACACTTGAGATCTGACCATGCAGGGGCGGATCCGGGGGGAAATTTTGGGGTTTCCGGACTCCCCCCCCCCCCCCAGCCTAAAAAAAATAATTAAAAAAATACAGGAATAAATTTGTAAATAAAAATAAAATGATGGCTCAGATTGCTCCATTTTCCCTGTTTTTATCCCCGGACATTTTTCGGGGGGACATGCACTCAGACCCCCCTGGGAGGTTCGGGCCCTTAACTAAAACGCTTCGCGACGTCCATTTGTCCCAACAAGATATTTGGAATAAAGTTGACAGCCTGTTACACAAATATTCTTAAAATCATAAAATAATTATTTTTTCATCAAGACAAGATCAGTACACTTCGAATTGTTGAAAGTTTGAAAAAAGGGAGCCCGGAAGCAAGGTCGTGTTTGCTAAGCAGACGAATTTTCTGCATATCGCTTGCTTCTTTGAAGCCAATCGCCGCCGATAAGTTCGTGTGACTCACAGTCGTTTGTTGCATTTTAGATTCAGAGGTACGTGCTATTGCAGATACAACAAGTCGCATTGACACACACACGCACACACACACGTACACACGCGTACATTTACACATTGACAATAACATGCTTCCATTTGAAACTTCGAGGTCTTCATCGGAGATTGACGCCCTCCCAAAGTCTAACTATTGAAGCCCGACGGAGAGCGTCAATCCGCGATGAAGACCTCGAAGTTTCAAATGGAAGCATGTTAATGTTATTGTAATTCAATCTGACGACGATCTCTTTCCTGCTTTCATGCGGTTGTAAACAGACAGAATTGGTTCTGTTCTGTTCACACACTACTTTCAGTCCACCTACCTGCAAGGGTCAAGTCCCAAGAATTATGTCTCTGTATTCCTATCGTATCACTCTGCTCCTGTTTTGTTTTCTTTCACACCCATTTTCCCTTCTTTTTTGACGGGTTTCTGGACAGCAAACTCTAAAAAAAATTCTTGTCATCACAAAAGCGATCTTTGGAATTGACTGACGTAGTCCGGAAGAATTCATGCATTAACATGCATCAATCACGTATTCGACGTCATCACTTCGCATACCTTATGGTCTCAGTATTTCGTTGGCCTTCATATTTCCTACTTGTAAAATGACCCTCAAAGCTAACCGAGACTAGTTGAGGCCGAATCAATGCGCCTCGCCAGCAGGTTGTTAATGGATTTTTTAGCGAGTGGTTATCGACAATTAATGACCAGTAATTTTTAATGAGTTGGGGCATTCTGACCAATCACAGGATCTGTTTCATTAAAACGCAAACTTGATTGAATTACAATTACACATTAACATGCTTTCATTTGAAACTTCGAGGTCGTCATCGTCAATCCACGATGAAGACCGAGAAGTTTGAAATGGAAGCATGTTAATGTTATTGTAATTCAATCTGACGACGATATCCTTCCTGCTTTCATGCGATGGTAAACAGACAGAATTGGTTCGGTTCTGTTCACACACTACTTTCAGTCCACCTACCTGCAAGGGTCAAGTCCCAAGAAATATATGTCTCTGTATTCCTATCTTATCACTCTGCTCCTGTTTTGTTTTCTTTCACACCCATTTTCCCTTCTTTTTTGATGGGTTTCTGGACAGCAAACCCTAAAACAAATTCTTTTCCTCACAAAAGCGATCTTTAGAATTGACTGACGTAGTCCGGAAGAATTCATGCATCAACTTACGTCACGTATTCGACGTCATCACTTCGCATACCTTATGGTCTCGGTATTTCGTTGGCCTTCATATTTCCTACTTGTATAATGACCCTCAAAGGTTTGTTGACAGACCAGCTTTTTTGTTGGTCCAAGGGAACCATATCGTCTTTTGTTTCATCTTTATCGACCAAGGCCGAAGGCCGCGGTTGATAAATATGAGACAAAAGGCGATATGCTCCCCGAGGACCAACAACAAAGTGCTGGTCTGAGACAACAAGCTACCAAACATCGTTTTTGTCATCATTTTGGTTGTGTAACAAAATGCACAATAACCCACAGGGAGACGAATTTTTAGAATCCAACTCCGGGCCACAAAGCATCGTCACAGTAGCACGAGATAACACGTCAAACTTGTATGTGACGTCACACGTAGCTTGTTGACGCTTTTCTTCCAGTCTGAAAATGTACAGAGCTGCAATCATACCTGTGAATTCAGTAAGTGTTGAGCATATTTCTTTTCTTTTAACTGTTTATGACTTTTCGTTGTGGATTTTGCGATTACAGAGATAAGTTGCAAATTGACCATGAGTCGCCGCGGTAATTATCAACATTGATTGGGTCTTTGAGAGTGAATGCTTACAATCGTTGTCCTCGGAAACACAAATCCAAAGCCACGATGGTTCCACACATCAACAATCAGCCTGATTGGCTTTTACTTTGACAATCCACGTTTCACATGAAAGCTCAAACCCATTCACCACCTCGAGTTATTGCATGGGGAACATGAAATTTATTTACCAGGTGTTTGTGAATGAAAACTCGTGAAAATGATGACAATGGCTTTTATCCTACATACGTGAGAGAGACACCCGTGAGATCTTTATAGAAGAGATCGAGGTTCCAAAACAAGCGTCTTCAATTTAGCTGCCTCGACTGCAAGACATTTTCAGTAAAATACATGTAGGTACAGTATGTAGGATAAACAAAATACTGTGTCGTACGAGTGGTTATCGACAATTAATGACCGGTAATTTGTAATGAGTTGGGGCATTCTGACCAATCACAGGATCTGTTTCATTAAAACGCCAACTTGATTGAATTACAATTTTAAATACCGCAGGTGACACAATCATAAATACAATTACAATTATCAAGAGATCAATATAATCATCAAATCAGTTATCAGATCATTATCAAACCAAAGTTGAATACTACGTATCACACCACTGATTATGTAAAGCCGAGCGGTCTTAGCTTCACATTTAACTTTAACTATCTGTGTCTGTGTCTTAGATGTTATGTGTTTGAAAGTCATTTGTCAGGATGGCAATCACACGACAGGAGGAACAGACACACAGAATATAAACTCAAGAAGAGGCAGGTGAAGTTCAAAATTGTATTGAATCAAAACAAATCATGAAAACAACTCAATAGAATGCATAGGTTCTTTGCAGAAAGTATATCTGTACATTGGTTCACTCTATTCCTGTAATTTTCCTACTGCTTAAGGCAGGTCAAATGGAGACAGGGACATTACTCTTCATACACAAAGGGAAGCCACTGAGTTGTGTCGCCATTTTTTCCTGGCAGGCTGGGAATTCGAACACATCGAACAGGGAACGCAGAAGAAGAAGAAGAAGAAGAACACGTCGAACATTCGAATGACGTGAATAGAACAAACGTCACATTTTTCAGGCAGCGTAAGTGAATGACGTCAGAAAATGACGACACCGCCAGAAATAAAAACAATGCGACACGCCTCCCAACCACGAGGTCAAAAACACGTGGGCATCTAATGAAATCGGTACAAAGCCGTTCTCTTTGCCAGTGACATCGTAATAATCACCAAAGCTAACATTGAAGCTCCGGTAGCAGGTAAGAGAGTGTCTCCCAACCCGTGATGCTCACAGCGTGATTGCATCAGAATACCACATGTTAAAACCGGTGTTTGAACTAGAATAACAGCCAGTAGTATTAAGAACAAGTGTCTTGTGTATGCAGCCCTCTTTCTACTGTACGCTGGCAGCAGATAATACAATAATTGAAGTCCTTCGAGGCATAAGGGGCCCATAAGGCGAAAAATTGCTTTAATTCCACCCTCAAAAAGTCCCAGCCTTCAAACCGTAACAAATAACAGTACGCACTATTAAGCAAAATTATAAACCAAGCCTTGATTATTAATTTTTATTATTACACTTGTATCAAACAAGTGACCTCCACCTTTTGATTGGCGTTTTTATTACATTTGAATCGGACTTGTGGCCTTTCAAAGTTGCGGTGACCTTTGACTTTCAACAGAGGTCATATGTAACAGTGGTTTTTAAAAACATAATTTAGTTGGCTCATATATCTGAGACAAATGATCGGACAACAGCCCTTTACATTATCGTGACACATATTTTTCTGAGGCACACTGGACAGTAATAGTGCAAAGGGTGGGGTTAATCAAGGGAGTGAACCCCCCCTAAAAACACTACCAACCTGTCGTTTTTTTGTTTTTTTTTAATGCCGTTTTGATCGCTCTTGCGTTTACAACCCATCTCATCAAATCGTAATTTATTTCCAGGCTACCAGCAATAAAATACCTCAACATGAGGAACAAATTTAAAATAAACTCTGGCAAAAGACGTGACGTCACAAAGTTTGAGTATGCGCAACATTTTCGTTTACCAGTGCACTTCGTTACCTGCCCATTGCTGCTTTTGGTGATATTTTTTAAATGACTATTCCTATGCAGATGTTTGTGTAATTGGCCGTTTTCAAAACATACCCATTTTTCGATTTTTCGGTCAAAAATTCAAAACGGGCACTGTCTTCCGAGACTCATAGCTCCGAAACGAACCCACTACCCTATATTTTTTTTATGCTGAATGCATAGCAGACAGATCGAACTTAAAAAATAACCAACTTTTGGGAGAAACCAATTTATATTTAACGGGTCCAGTGAACTACCTTAAAAAGATATTTTAAGTCCTAAAATGGCTGAACATTTGCTAATTAGCAAATTACGCTACTGAAAAAGAAAACTCTAGTCTGGTATACCATTTAGACACTTAAGCCAGGTTGCCAAGATTCCCCCGAACCTCACCCTTCCATGACTGTCCCCGACGTCACAGCTAAGGAACCAATGAAAACGTCGCTCCGTGAGACCACAGAACAAAATGGGGAGGGAGGTGGAGAGTTTCGAGGCTGCTGTCAGCCTCCTTACAAGCTACAATTAAAATCCCTCAAAAATACATAAAAACTCCTCCACTAAGAAAACTACATCAAAAACGCTATAAAAAAAATACATAAATGAAATGGAAATTCTACGACGCATCATTTGATACCAAACACTCATAGGTGATCAACACTGCGAACAAAGTGCAAAACCTCTGACTATTACCTCGCAAAATAGTCATGTCACACACAAAAAACCGTATGCAGTTACAAGTTAAAGGTCTTTTTCTACAATTTTATACCGACATCGCCATTTGACCATTAAAATGCAAAGTCTATTATCTACAAATATCAACAATACACCCCCTTTCGATCAGGAAAGACGAAGCCAGTGTAGCCGTTTGAAAATTCATTGTAGTATTCCAGCGTAGTACTCATAGTAGGATATCCTTATTTGGAAAATGCCAAGCACAAAACTCCTCTCAAATCCCGTGCATTTCGTGCGTTTAAAAAAAAGCGTGGACAGCGCTCCAGTTTGGGCGTGGCTATAAGCATAGTGACATGAATTTGATTGGTCAGTATTTTTAGGCAAAGCACATGTTCTCAGCATTCAGAAAACAAAATATTGGAAGCGTGAGTCACGCTACCCAGAAATAAAATATTTTTTTACATATATTTTTTTTTCTATAAAGTTTTTGCCCATGGTTCATTCATCATTTGACATGATTTTGTATCGAAATCTAACCATAAGGTTATTGAAAAAAAAAGCAAAAATATAGACGACCACCTTTAACCACAATCAAACGCATTGTATATTCAACAGGCTTCTCGTATGTAGATGATAAACATAAAACCTACATTCTACTAAACAAATTAATACAAAATACATATCTGTATCGAATACATGGGTAAAAGAAAGATAGAAAAGCTACAGAAGAGAGAGAGAGAGAGAGAGAGAGAGAGAGAGAGAGAGAGAGAGAGAGAGAGAGAGAGAGAGAGAGAGAGAGAGAGAGAGAGAGAGACTCGAGAGAGAGAGAGAGAGAGAGAGAGAGAGAGAGAGAGAGAGAGAGAGAAAGAGAATGTGTGTATGTGTTGTGTGTGTGTGTGTGTGTGTGTGTGTGTTCGTCTGTGTGTAACAAGTATTATTAACAAAAGCACAGCATCATAAAAGTAAAGGATCATATCAAAAAGGAAAAGGGGGTTGGGGAGGAGGGAGGCGAGAGATGGATGTAGAAAAGACAATGCCCTCGCTGACTGCCCTCGCATACAAAACAAAGGCGTAGGGGGGTAGCGACACGAGAGGTGACCGAGGGGTTAAAAAAAACAATACAGAAAGGTTACACAGGGAGAGGGAGGAAAGGGGTTCACAGACTGGCCCCTCCGTCCTCCATAACTTGAATCCAGTCAGTTCGGCGCCATCGTGTCAGAGCCAATTAAATTCTATCGCGGGAGAACAATGAGAAAGGACTGGACCATACTTATTTTCAAACCCTTTACAAAGGGAAAGAACAAATCCGATTTTAAAGTGTGAATCTTAACTCCACACAGTTTCAATTCAAACTCAGATAATATATTCTGCTCTCTTCGCCTTCTCTTCTTCTTCACTCTATAAACTTTTAAGAAGAAAATTGCATATGGAGAAAAGACAAATTATTCCTGTAGTCGCTTTTCTCCACAATTACATATCAAAGCAAAATAGCTGTTCTGCTAAGCCAAGGCGAGAGATTGCGGTGGGGGTACTTCCGCTGAGACAAATTCACTAGCTATGGTTATATACACCTCGGTGGGTACTTCAATCATAAAGAGAATAAACGCTACCGGCTTAATCAGTACAGCCGCAGTAACTGTTATTTTGTTCTTCATATGCACCACTGGGCTTTGCATGCTCATTATATTTAGTCAAGTTTTGACTAAATATTTTAACATCGAGGGGGAATCGAAACGAGGGTCGTGGTGTATGTGTGTCTGTCTGTGCGTGTGTGTGTGTGTGTGTGTGTGTGTGTGTGTGTAGAGCGATTCAGACTAAACTACTGGACCGATCTTTATGAAATTTGACATGAGAGTTCCTGGGTATGAAATCCCCGAACGTTTTTTTCATTTTTTTGATAAATGTCTTTGATGACGTCATATCCGGCTTTTCGTGAAAGTTGAGGCGGCACTGTCACGCCCTCATTTTTCAACCAAATTGGTTGAAAGTTTGGTCAAGTAATCTTCGACGAAGCCCGGACTTCGGTATTGCATTTCAGCTTGGTGGCTTAAAAATTAATTAATGACTTTGGTCATTAAAAATCTGAAAATTGTAAAAAAAAATAAAAATTTATAAAACGATCCAAATTTACGTTTATCTTATTCTCCATCATTTGCTGATTCCAAAAACATATAAATATGTTATATTCGGATTAAAAACAAGCTCTGAAAATTAAATATATAAAAATTATTATCAAAATTAAATTGTCCAAATCAATTTAAAAACACTTTCATCTTATTCCTTGTCGGTTCCTGATTCCAAAAACATATAGATATGATATGTTTGGATTAAAAACACGCTCAGAAAGTTAAAACAAAGAGAGGTACAGAAAAGCGTGCTATCCTTCTTAGCGCAACTACTACCCCGCTCTTCTTGTCAATTTCACTGCCTATGCCGTGAGCGGTGGACTACGAGTATACGGTCTTGCTGCGTTGCATTGCGTTCAGTTTCATTCTGTGAGTTCGACAGCTACTTGACTAAATATTGTATTTTCGCCTTACGCGACTTGTTTTTCATTATCACGGGGCACTGGCTCTACGTAGTCCAAATCTGAAACAAAGTGAAGTACAATTTATCATTAAAGAGTAATGTCAAAGGCAACCATGGAGTAAGATTCGCGGATTAATTTTTACAACTGAGGGGCAGGGGGGGGGGGGGGTGAGAGGGGGACGGAGGGGGGGGGGGGAGGGGGGGCGTGGTTTCAAGAGCCGGCGCCAGAAGGTACCATTGAAGCTTGTCTTGTCACTAATCTCTTCTGCTTACATGTATTGCAAATGCAACGTACACACGCGTCAAGTTCTGAAGAAATGGGCTTTTACGTGTATCAGTGGCCATTCATTTTGTTCTCACCGTTTAGGCAATCATGTTCTGTTTTCTTGGGATGCATGCCAGGTATGTTATTGTTTCTATAACCTGCCGAACTGCACAACATGAGCAACAGGATTTTTTTCTCGTGCGCATTAGGTGTGAATTCTTGTGTGAATACTCAAAGTTTTAACAAATGCTTAGATAACTATAGAATCTGCCTAAACTGGCCCCTAAAGCTGAAAACTCGGCACATTGTACATACCAGCATTCTCCTCGGGTGTTGGCGCACCCTGGCCAAGTTGAGAGTAGTCAGAACGTTGACCGACGTCGGACATGTTCAGACCGTTGTAGAGATGCAAGTAGCCTGAGAAACGAACATAACACAACAATGCTTGCTTGCTAAATTAATGAATACATGAGTACTCGTAGTTTCGTCAGTCCACCGCTCGTGGCAAAGGCAGTGAAATCGACAAGCCAGAATAGTGCGGTAATGGTCGCGCTGAGCGGGATAGCACGCTTTTCTGTACCTCTCTTCGTTTTAAGTTTCTGAGCGTGTTTTTAATCCAAACATATCATATCTATATATTTTTGGAATCAGAAACTGACAAGGAATAAGATACAATTATTTTTAAATCGATTTCGGACATTTTATTTTTGTCATAATATTTATATTTTTAATTTTCAGAGCTTGTTTTTAATCCAAATATAACATATTTATATGTTTTTGGAATTAGAAAATGATGAAAAATACGATGAACGTACTTTTGGATCGTTTTGTAAAAAAAGTAATTTTTATTACAATTTTTAGATTTTTAATGACCAAAGTCATTAATTAGTTTTTAAGCCTCCGAGCTGAAATGCAATACCAAAGTCCGGCCTTTGTCGAAGATTGCTTGGCCAAAATTTCAATCAATTTGATTGAAAAATGAGAGTGTGACAGTGCCGCCTCAACTTTTACAAAAAGCCGGATATGACGCAACGTCATCAAAAGTATTTATCGAAAAAAAGAAGAAAAAAAAACTCCGGGGATATCATTCCCAGGAACTCTCATGTCAAATTTCATAAAGATCGGTCCAGTAGTTTAGTCTGAATCGCTCTACATACACACGCACAGACAGACACACATACACCACGACCCTCGTCTCATTTTCATTTCATTTTTTCTCATTTTCATTACTTTATTGTCCCATCGCTGGGAAATTCGGGTCGCTTCCTCCCAGTGGAAAGCTAGCAGCAACGGAGTCGCGCTATCCAGGTGTCTGCGTGTTTAGGTGTATTCAGCCACCTGCACTTATGGCAGAATGACCAAGGTCTTTAACGTGCCATTGTGATGACACGGGGGTGGGACATGGATACCGTCTCTGGGTCTGCACATTAAGTTGACCCGTGTCCGTCCCGGCCCGGATTCGAACCAGCGACCTTTCGATCACAAGTCCAGTGCTCTACCACCTGAGCTACCGGGCCCCCTAGTAGTCGCGTGAAGCGAAATTAATACATTTAGTCAATATCGATTCCCCCTCTATGTTAAAACATTTAGTCAAAACTTGACTAAATGTAAAAGCAAGAAAGGTAGGTTGTCGGAACGTTTGTTATTGTTTTTCTTGTTTTTGATTCTGAATTTTGGAACTCTGGCAGTCTATTTGCTTTGGATTTAATAAATACATTGATTTATTGATTGATTTATTCAATGTGTGTTGCTTTTTGTGTTGTGGGTGTTGTTTTGCACTAGTCTTGTTGCTTTTGCGTGTATGACCGTTTTAACCGCGCGATTTAGGCAACCAAACGCCGATGTCGGGGAATACTTGCTTGGTTTGGTATTGTTGTGTTTCTATAACGTTTCTATATCGTTTTCAACGCGTACTTGGTCTTGCGCTAGTGTGTAAACACGAAGGGGGATAAGGCATTAGCAGGTCTGCACCTAAGTTGACATATGAGATTGCAATAACATCCAGTTGATCTCACCGTCTCAAATCTTCTTTTTATATTTAGTCAAGTTTTGACTAAATATTTTAACATCGAGGGGGAATCGAAACGAGGGTCGTGGTGTATGTGTGTGTGTGTGTGTGTGTGTGTCTGTGTGTGTGTGTGTGTGTGTGTGTGTGTGTGTGTGTGTATGTGTGTGTGTGTGTGTGCGTGCGTGTAGAGCGATTCAGACCAAACTACTGGACCGATCTTTATGAAATTTGACATGAGAGTTCCTGGGATTGATATCCCCATATGTTTTTTTCATTTTTTTGATAAATGTCTTTGATGACGTCATATCCGGCTTTTCGTGAAAGTTGAGGCGGCACTGTCACGCCCTCATTTTTCAACCAAATTGGTTGAAATTTTAGTCAAGTAATCTTCGACAAAGCCCGGGGTTCGGTATTGCATTTCAGCTTGGTGGCTTAAAAATTAATTAATGACTTTGGTCATTAAAAATCTGAAAATTGTAAAAAAAAATAAAAATTTATAAAACGATCCAAATTTACGTTTATCTTATTCTCCATCATTTGCTGATTCCAAAAACATATAAATATGTTATATTCGGATTAAAAACAAGCTCTGAAAATTAAATATATAAAAATTATTATCCAAATTTTTTTTTCGAAATCAATTTAAAAACACTTTCATCTTATTCCTTGTCGGTTCTTGATTCCAAAAATATATAGATATGATATGTTTGGATTAAAAACACGCTCAGAAAGTTAAAACGAAGAGAGGTACAGAAAAGCGTGCTATGCAGCATAGCGTAACCACTACCCCGCTCGCGCGCTCTTCTTGTCAATTTCACTGCCTATGCCGTGAGCGGTCGACCACGAGTATACGGTCTTGCTGCGTTGCATTGCGTTCAGTTTCATTCTGTGAGTTCGACAGCTACTTGACTAAATATTGTATTTTCGCCTTACGCGACTTGTTTTTTTTAACATTGTGTCTATTCTGTTTCAGTCCCAGGTTGTACATGCTGTACAGGGGCAACTGTCAAGGACGCGGACCAGTTGTTTCTTAACTGAGCAAATCGCTGTCCCTTGTGTCATCCACAACGTGCAGTTTACAATGGCTTGTCTGACAATAAAGAAAAGATATCGCACCAATGTTGTTCAAAGGTATAGACAAGCAAAACACCGAAACAAACAAACAAATATAAAAGCGACAGAAAAACACACAAACAAGCAAAATGAACAAAAGCAAAGGTCAAGCTTTTATTGATGGGATAAGACCATCACTTTTATTGATCGCATTCCAAACATCAACTCCCTGACAGCTTGCTGTGACGAGTGGACATTTTTTTCATGAATTAATATCCGAACTATTTCACGAGGTAGCGCATGCCTTTAACCTGCTAGGCGTGGCAGGGATTCGACCCTCAACCTTCCGCACAGGAGGCAAGCGTCTTGTCCACCATGCCATGCCATTGCGATACAAAGACGAGAGAGAGAGAGAGTGAGAGAGAGATAGAAGAGAGAGAGAAGAGACAGAGAGAGAGAGAGACAGAGAGAGAGAGAGAGAGAAACAGAGGGAAAAAGAGAAAGAGAGAGAGACAGAGGGAAAGGGAGAAAGAAAGAGAGAGAGGGAGATTATAGAGAAAATCAGAGGGAAAGAGAGAGAGAAAAAAACAGAGGGAAAGAGAGAGAGAGAAAGAGAAACAGAGGGAAAAAGAGAAAGAGACAGAGACAGAAAGACAGAGAGAGAGAGAGAGAGACAGAGGGAAAGGGAGAAAGAAAGAGAGAGAGAGGGAGATATAGAGAAAAACAGAGGGAGAGAAAGAGAGAGAGAGAGATATAGAGAAAAACAGAGGGAGAAAGAGAGAGAGAGAGGGAGATATAGAGAAAAACAGAGGGAGAGAGAGAGAGAGAGAGAGAGAGAGAGGGAGATATAGAGAAAAACAGAGGGAGAGAGAGAAAGAGAGAGAGAGAGAGACAGAGAGAGACAGAAACAGAGTGAAAGAGAGAAATAAAGATAGAGAGCAAGGAGAAACCAACCATCGTCAGCATAGTCGAGGTTGTCTCTTCTGACTGACTCTTCTTCTCTTGGTCCTGAAATATGATGGGCATACCATATAATTAACGATGAACCTCAGAATCAAACAAGTCGCGTAAGGCGAAATGACTACATTTAGTCAAGCTGTCGAACTTACAGAATGAAAATGAATGAAACGCACTGCATTTTATTTACCAAGACAATACAGCTTCGTCAATCCCCGCGACAAGGAAATCGCTGACTTTTCTCGTGCAAAACGATGTGAAATTGACAAGCCAGTACAGCGCGGTAGCATATTGTACTAAGCAGGAAAGCGCGCTTTTCTGTATTCTTTTTAACTTCCTGAGCTTTTTTTTTTATCCAAACATAAAATATCTATATATTTTTTGAAAAAAATCAGGGAACAATACAGAATAAGATGAAATCATTTGTGGATCGATTACTAAAATTTTAATTTTAATTAGCATTTTGAGATTTTTCATAAACAAATGCATTAATTAATTTTTAAGCTTCGAAGCTGAAATGTAATCCCATAGTCCGGGCTTCGTCGAAGATTGCTTGGCTAAATTTTTTAATTAATTTGATCGAAAAATGAGCCTCAACTTTCACAAAGAGCCGGCTATGACGTCATTTATCAACAAGAGGCGAAGCCTTCAAGGCTCACGTAAGAAATCGACAAACAGTAACACAAACTCAATCACTCCGTCACACACACACACACAGTACACACACACACACACACACACACACACACACACACACACACACACACACACACACACACACACACAGAAAGAGCATAGGTGAAACTGTGCAAGAAAGCGAGACACTAGATCTAGATCTGTCTGTCTGCATGTAACCATGTTGCCTACTTACATGGACACGACTGCCAAATAGTCTCGGCCCGCTCAAAATAACAATCACCGAGACTTTCAGTAATTCCATCGCGTGACGTCTAACCCTCGTACGTCATAATGTGACGTCAATGTAATATGACGTCTTCAAATGTTAAAGTTTCTACCACAGACATACATACATACATACATACATACGCACGCACGCACGCACGCACAGACAGACAAAAGTTAGCATCGCATAGGCTACACTTCGTGAGCCAAAAAATGAAAAACACGTCTGGGGATATCATTCTTTCTTTCTTTATTTGGTGTTTAACGTCGTTTTCAACCACGAAGGTTATATCGCGACGGGGAAAGGGGGGAGATGGGATAGAGCCACTTGTCAATTGTTTCTTGTTCACAAAAGCACTAATCAAAAATTTGCTCCAGGGGCTTGCAACGTAGTACAGGGGATATCATACTCACAAACTCTTATGTAGAGTTTCATGAAGATCGGTCCAGTAGTTTTCTCTGAATCGCTCTATACACACACACACACACACACACACACACACACACACACACACACACACACACACACACACACACACACACACATACACTACGGCCCTCTCTCGATTCACCCTCTATATCAAAACTTGACTAAATGTAAAAAGGAGGTGGAAAACTCATCCCCTTTTGCATAAAAAAGTGATAGTACACTATTTACTACCCCAGAGTTCTGAGTTGACCCAGAAAGATGAAGGCTTGATAGTATCTGGTACCTTACCAGGATATCTCTCGCGGCTTGACCTATCCTGGCCAAGGTTAGAGAAGGCAGAAGGTTGACCAACCTCGGCCATGTTCGGAACGTCGTAGTGATCTGCATAGGCTGCTGAATACAAAAAATTAAAGTTTGTTTCTTGGTTTCATTGTTTCTTTTGTTGTTCCTTTCTTTCTAACTTTCTTTATTGATTTATTGATGAAATTATATACGTACATGTATTTTTGCAGGGAAAGAGACAGACAGACACACAGACAGACAGTCAGACAGACAGACAGACAGTCAGACAGACAGACAGAGACACAGAAAGAAAAAGATAAAGCAAGCGGCCAAACTAACCGGTCGTAACAGAGTCCATGTCATCCCTTCTGGCTGCCTCCTCTGCATTTGGCCCTGTATGAAATACGATTCAAATGTCATGTCAGTTAAGCCATTACGCCTCCTCAGTGAACAATGAAACAATGTTAACTAAATGCAAGGTCTTTGTCAGCAAAGGAAATCAAGACATCCTTTTTCAATGCACTTGGAATTATCTGAAGTTTAAGGGATATCATCCTCATACAGACTTACACGAAGGCACGCACGCGTACGTCTGCATACACACGCATGTACGCTCACACGCGCGCACGTACACAAACACGCACGCCCGCACACACACACACAAGCACGCAATCACGCACACACAAACACACACACATGCACAAACACACGCACGCACACATACACACACACACACGCACACACACGCACGCACACACATACACACACACACACACATATACACACACACACATAAACACACACACATATATACACAAACACACGCACGCACACATACACACATACACATACACACACACGCACACACACAAATACGCACGCACACACACACAAACACACACACACACACACACACACACACACACACACACACACACACACACACACAGTACCTGCTGCTTTGTTCAATCTCTGAGTTCCTCGCCGATGGAAGGTGAAAACAAAGCCCAACACCAGCACAAGAACTGTAAACATGTGTATAATGAAAGGTTAAAGGCACACTCAGCTTCACGTAAACCGTCCGTTTGTGGTCACAGACACTGTCGAGGGCCGAACCTACGTTGGGTGAGGGGGTGGTTTCCAAATTGTGGTAGGCGTACACTAGTTGAGGGTGCGAAGCACCCGAACCTCCTAGGGGGGTCCGGGGGCATGCCCCCCCCCCAGAAATGTCAGCACTTCAGCATCTCATGCACATTCACATTAATCCTTTTCAATTCTGGCAACATCTTTACCGGTTCAGGTGTGCAAACCCTTGGATAGCTTCGGCGTTAGTGTGACATGTATAATGTGAGCACGAGATACACAGGTAAGGTAGTACGGCACAGGTGAAAAAATTACCTGCATGTTTATAGAGGACTGGTAAGGGGGACACATTTTATTCATTTTAAGTAGTCTTTCTGTAGAATAAATTAACCATAGGAAAGTAAGGATTTAAATAAATGTAAATCGAATTAGGTATACTTTTGACGTACTTATTATGTTTTTATCAACATTGCAAAATATGTGTAGATCGCGGATATTTTCAAAAACCATGTTTCAGGCGTACCGCAAATGGACAATAGGTGCCCTCCGTAAAGAGCGAGCATTTTTCAAAGAATTTCTGTCGTGCAGTCAGAACGGATTTACAATGAGACAAATCGTACGCCTCGTTTTGGCGCTGGAACTAACTTTTAAAATCTAAATGATAAACTGACAGCTTGCTATGTCACAAACATTCTTAAGTCATATAAAGAATTTTTTTTCATCAAGACAAGATCAGTACAATTCGAAGTTTTGAAAGTTTGAAAAAGGGAGCCCGGAAGCAGTACACGCAAGGTCGTGTTTCCCAAGCAGACACATTTTCTGCATAGCGCTTGCTTCTTTGAAGCCAACCGCGACCCATAAGTTTGTGTGACTCGCAGTTGTTTGTTGCATTTTAGATTCAGAGGTACTCAATACCGTGCTATTGCAGATACAGCGAGTCGCGTTGAAATCACAAACTGACGACTACATTGTGAAAAAAGGAAAATGGATCACATGGGTTCACTATTGCTAAAAACAAAATTGATAAAAAACCCGCGAAATCTGGTGTGTGGTTTACACAAACTAAACAGCCATTAAAATGAACTGTGTCATTTAATGCTATCAAATGCTATTGCAAGTGTGTTCCAAAAGGTTAGAACTGCTTTTTTCCGGAGAAGATTTAAATCGTTCTGTTAACCATTTGAGGCAGACTGGGGCTTTAATGTAATGACAAACGAATGTGTAAGCGATGCATAACAGACTACTACGATAGCTACGATGTGGTATAATGGAAGTATAGGCGACGGGAATTGTTCAAATAAGCCCTAGCCTAGGACTGTTGAAAATCGCACAGCAATAAACATGGATAACTCTGATGAACTATGGACAGATCGTGGTATGGCAGGCCTTCAGCATTTTACTCGCCATGGCGAGTAGAAACATGTAACTGGCGAGTAGAAATGTTCATCTACTCGCCAAATGCGAGTAAAGTTGCTGAAACAAATGGTTGGTTCGGCTAGTAAAGTATGTTCTCTGGATCGGAACCACTAGCCAAAGGCGAGTACACCATTTTGTTTTAACTGTCAGGGCTGTATGGAGAATAAGGACATTACAACCAAACAAGCTAGTCACTCACCAATGGCCAATACGCAGGCAAGGACAACAGCAGCAATGACGCTACCAGAGAGGCCGTCGTCAGGATCGTTGTCCCCCTCGGTGGGGTAGATGTTGCAGAACTGGCCTTGCCAGGGACTGAAGGGTGCACAGTCACACACCACCGTGCCGTTGTCCAGTTGACACGCTGCGTTCTGGAAACAGGGGTTGGGAACGCAATCCGAGGTGCACGTGCCAGGGTTGTCGCTTGGATGGTATCCTGGTGCACACCTGTCAACAGTGTAACCAGTGATTTAGGCAAATAATGATGGTGACCCGGTACGTGTCCTGCGTCTCTCTGTCCAAGGTGTCGGGCTCTGTGTTGGTCAGCACCAGACCTGAGCCAAGGTCAATGGTGAGGTAACCTGGCTTGGGATCGCCCGCGCCATCCACGATGCTGCTGATCTCATAATGCACTGTGCCGTTGTCACCGAAGTCATAGTCCTCCGCCAGAACCAGAACGACCGATATAGCTGCAAAGCAACATTAACTTATCAATATTATCTATAGCTGGTAAATATTATTAATAGCCGGTCAATCTTATCTATAACTGACCCCATTGAATCAGTGACGAACCTAGGAGTATTGTCGTTCTCGTCTCTGGGCCCGACAGAGACGCTGGCATAGCCCGTGTTGGGATTGGTCAGCTCGTCTGTGGCCGCCACCGTGAACTGGTAGATGGCAAAGCCGTTGTGCTGGTCACGGTCAAGCGATCTGGTGACCGAGATTGCCCCGCTGATAGGATCTATGATGAAGTGATCGATCACTGCAGCGTTACCCTCCAGGTGGTAGCGGATCTGGTTGGGGCGGTACACGTCGGCGTCTGTGGCTCTCACCTGGTAACAGAACGCGTCCACAGACAGACACAGACACAGACACAGACACACACACACACACACACACACACACACACACACACACACACACACACACACACACACACACACACACACACACATTAGCGATATTCAAATGCTTATTCCATTTACCTGTTAAGTGCTCTACTCGGGCTTCCTTTCTCCCGGTCGATTCCTGTGACAACCCCTCCCTGTCGCTGGACAGTGGTTAAGTGTAACGATATCTTCGTTGCGATTCACAACATCAACTCTCTCGGTCAGTGAGCTGAATTCACAGTACGTGCACCACACTTCACTACGTCACTCTATTATCTCTGGTTAGCGCTCTAAAAGCGTGGAGGATATCACTATCAAACTTTGCCTGTTAGTGTTATTCGTGATTTCCTTCACAACATCATACTTTGTGATATTGTTCCTTATAATTATTTAAGGAATTTCAGATACAGAGCCACTTCAGAAATCTGTTTGTTTGTTTTTGATAGTGAATAAAAGGCTGGATTTACAGCAGACGAAGTTCGTACCAAAAGCGCTCAGCAGTAAATATTCCCAACTCAGCAAATGTAACATTCAATGGTTAACCATGCACCAGAAGTTGTCTGCTGATAACACATGCATGAAATAAATACTCTTATGGGTATATTTGTGTTCTGGTATTTAATTTGATCGATTTTAGAATTTTATATATCCGCAGCATGAAATTTCAAGATGGCGGCTTCCGCAACATTGGGTGTTTTGATTTGAGCGAACACAACGTTTCTGAAGGTAAGTTTTCAAGAATACGCCCAATGTCACATCATGTTAATGTTTAATTCTCCCCTGGGGTCTGTTATTCATCGGGCGAAGCGCTGAAATGCAGAGACTTTGTTTAATCTTGCAATAGCTCATTAGATCTATCTGTTGATTACAAGTAAGGAAATCATGATCGCCACGCTGGTGATTTTAAACAGATTAAACGAACTTTGAATAAAAGGCGAGGAGAAAGACATTGTTCATGGCATAATAATTAGTCCTGCCTACGTTAAGGACTTCCATAAGTCTCTAAACGGCTGAGGTGGGGAGGGGTAGAGTCAAAAACTGAGTGAGGGTAGGCCAAATAGTAGGATGACCAGCTGGAGATAAAAACACTCCACTCCCCATGTCTTTACAGTGTTGTGATCAAACTTTCAAAGACGGTAGGTTGCAGACAAAAGCATACAGTGTATGCTAATCAAATGAGATAAGTGGTTTTAAAAAATGAAGAGGTACCGCGCTCTTTGAGTTTTACAATTTTGGTTTGTTGCTTGTTTCTCATCCTTTTGCTTATTTTAAGTTGACCGTGTATTGGAGTGAATTTTATTTTAACAGGATATACAAGAGTTACACCACATGCCGGTTCCTGGTAACAAGCGTTCTGCGTGAATATGGTATGAGCAATTATACCGGTGCCACAGAAGGGAGCTGATTTCACCAGTACAATCAAAGTTTGTTACCTAATACATCCTGTCTAGCTTAACAGTAAGCTTTTTTTATTTTCATTAATTGGAACATGTTTGCACATAATTTGTAAGCGACCTCTGTGAATTTGGTGGGGTTACCGTACCCTCACTATGGTCAACATTCTGTTTGAAGCGAATAAATACAAGCGGTCAGAAAGATTCCAGAATCAGTTGGGTCACTGGAAACTGTTTTTTTTTAAAACCTGAAACAGTAAGAATTATACGAATTCATGAAATAAAATTTTCTTTCATTTTGGTCTGTTGTGTGAAGGCTTGCTACCCCGGCTTTGACCGACTCTCTGAGATAGTAAACATTATTCAAATACATTCAAATAAAAATGTCACTTTTCATCTTTTGTGTGAAGGGTACCCCAGGCTGATTTCCTGCACCATGGATGTAGAGGAGGCCAGACAGTCACCTTCTCATTCCAGCTGTGTTGCGTTTTTTTCTGCTCGTGAAGTGTATCGCCACATTGCCAAAGCCATTGGCCAAGAGAAGTCACCCTGTCTGCCCATTTTGCATAGCCTTACAGGCTGTGACACGTACTATGTCGTTCTTCAATGGTATTGGGGAAACAGAAGGCTTAGGAAGTATGGCAAGCATTTGAAGACGTCACTTAAACTTTCTTCAGGTTGTCTGCTCCTCTTTGTAAGCTGAGTACCACTGACAAGAACTTTTTGGTGTACATCTGTAGGACAAAACCAGCAACGTACTGGGTGTGAACAGTGCTAGACAGTACCTCTTCAGTAAAAAGTGCTGCCAAATTGACCATAATCCCCTTACAAGTGAGGTGCTGGATGCTGCTGCAGGAAATGAGATTGAGTAGAGACATCTACCTATTAGACTACCCAACTCTGTGGGCTAGCAGTTCAAGGCTGGAAAGTGGGAGTCATTCTGGACGAGCTTTCAAGAGGTGTCCTGTGTGTGCTGAGAACTCATGAAGTGTGCCTGCAAGAAGAGCTGTACAACAAAACGCTGCAAATGCTGCAAAGAAGGACTGCAGAGCACTGCTCTCTGCAAATGTGCTTGCATGCCTGTGAAAACTGTCAGCATCTAAACTGTGCAAAAATATTATTGCACCCATTTTCATACCCCAACTCAAACATTTATTCCTGTGTCATTTTATTCAAACTTTCTATGCCATTAAAGGCTCGCATCTTCGCTATCTGGCACATTTTGGTTTTTTTTTTACAAAAGAAGGTGTATTTACAGGCGTCACTTGAACGCCGTCAAAATAAGGATACCCTTGACGTGACAAAGGGATGTGACAAAAACTTCGGGACCTTTTAAAAAGCCAACGACAAATCCTGAGGCACAACTGGGTCACTGTTGTATACGAAGAGAAAGTCAACTTGATTATCTATCCAGAACAGGTTGTTTTATTTCGCCATCTTGCATATTTTTAGTGTTGTGCAATTGTTCCTACTGATGTATGTGTCGATCTCACGGATGAGATGTTTATGTGTCAAATTAATTTGAGGGATACCCAAGTCAACTAAAATCCATGTATTTTAGCAATGACCAAGTGGGTTGCGTTGAAACTTTCAGGAATGTGTGTCTACACACGAGGCGTAGTTCAACCGTTTGAGTACATTTTCGAATCTCCACAAAATAATATTTTAAAAACTACCACAGGTTTGTTGACAGTACTTGAAACAACCATCTGTCATAAATATGGGATGTAAAGTCAGACTTACATCCCATATATACGACAGATGGTTGTTTCAAGTACTGCCAACGTTTCTTTTGAGTATGGCTACTTGCCGGAATGTGCTAGTTGTGTAAACACATGAGAACAAACAACGTTTTCTAAGTACATCGATTATGAATTTTAGTCGACTTTTGAGTTGATACATTACATTTTTATCCCCGAGTACGCTAGTACTTGGGCTCAACAGACTTTAATCGTGTGTGTGTGTGTGTGTGTGTGTGTGTGTGTGTGTGTGTGTGTGTGTGTGTGTGTGTGTGTGTGTGTGTGTGTGTGTGTGTGTCTCGACTTAACAGCTTATTGCTGGGAAACTACCGGGCGCAGTTCGTTCAAAAGTTGATACACTAACTTGATAATAGGTCCGATTGATCGTATTAAAACTTCATAATGTTACCTGGGACCTAAATGCGAAATAAACCACAAAAACGACTTGGCGGTGGGACGAATTCACACGGAGCAACAGCCAGCCATTGATAGTCAGTTGAGGTTGCTAGGATGCGATTCTCTGATCGTTGGGATTGACTCCAAGATGGCAGCAGTCAAGAAGCCACGAAGATAGCACTGGCGTATTTTCACCTTCCGTGGACGGGTTTTCACATTCTTTCAAACTCCAAAGGTCCACTAACTGCAGGTAAAACACGCTAGTACCTTTTAACATTATTAATTCACAGGGAAACACAGGTATTGTTCATTTTTCCATGTGTTTGTGTCAGTCTGTGAACTTTTGTTTCTGTGTTTGTTTTAGAGAAACAAATTGAATGATGTCGATTGAAATCAATACTTGATGATAACAGATATTGCACGTGTGTGTTGCAGAAGGTGTAGGTGTACATGTGTGCACAACGCGTGTGTAATGATGTCGAGTGGACACTGCGGGGAAGGGCAACGTCAGCGGTTAATTACGGAAGAAACCACCAACGTCCCCAAGTGCTACAAAGATCGAGTTCTATTGTGATAAGTAGCCTACACTTTATATTTTGTAAACATTAGCTCACCATTCATGACTTCATCTGTGTGAACCAAGATACATTTTCCAACGAGAAAAAGAATAAACGTTCCGCTCATCGATACCAAACGTCAACGAAATAAGATGAAGAAAAACAATGTTATCACGTGTGTCTGATATCACACTGGCAAAATCATAAACCATGAGACTTACGTTTGAAGATTCCAGAAGAAGAAGATTGATGTCTGCGAGAGTGATTGTCTGCATGTTTTGAAAGTACAGAGTTATTAAATTTCTTTATTTACTTCTTTGCACTTGTCTCTGTTGCACACTGATCAGCCCTAGAAACGAGAAGCAGACGTCACAGCACGTTTCTGGCAGGTTTGAAATAGTCAGTAAGTGCAGTCTTCGTTGCTGCATAGTCTGCTGGCTCAGGGTCAAACGTAAAGAATATGTCTTGAGTTTCTGCGCCTGAACAATGTAGAAGAAGTTGACGCTTTTGCGTGTCATTACTGCACCCGATTGCAGCGGCAAAAAGTTCAAAACTTAGCAGCCAACGCTCCCAGCGCTGGTGCACGGCGGCGGATTCACCATGTGAATCAAACGTTTGCACTGGTGTAACGGTTATCGATATAGCTCTCGGCTGCTGCATAGTTCTTAGAAGAATGACTCACGTTTATCCTCGTCGCCCGGTAGCTCAGTTGGTAGAGCACTGGACTTGTGATCGAAAGGTCGCAGGTTCGAATTCGGGCCGGGACGGACACGGGTCAACTTTATGTGCAGACCCAGAGACGGAAGCCATGTCCCACCCCCGTGTCATCACAATGGCACGTAAAAGACCTTGGTCATTCTGCCATATTATAAGTGCAGGTGGCTGAATACACCTAAACACGCAGACACCTGGGTAGCGCGACTCCGTTGCTGCTAGCTTTCCACTGGGAGGAAGCGACCCGAATTTCCCAGCGATGGGACAATAAAGTAATGAGAAATGAGAAATGTAATGTCTTGGGGTTGTTATGCGGACAAAACCAACGGACTCAAGAAGGGTGAGGTGCAACGGTTTATTCGATGACCACATGTGGACTGGGTGGCCGAATGGTAACGCACTTGCGCTCGGAAGCGAGAGGTTGCGAGTTCGACCCTGGGTCAGGGCGTTAGCAATTTTCTCCCCCCTTTCCTAACCTAGGTGGTGGGTTTAAGTGCTAGTCTTTCGGATGAGACGAAAAACCGAGGTCCCTTCGTGTACACTACATTGGGGTGTGCACGTTAAAGATCCCACGATTGACAAAAGGGTCTTTCCTGGCAAAATTGTATACGCATAGATAAAAATGTCCACCAAAATACCCGTGTGACTTGGAATAATAGGCCGTGAAAAGTAGGATATGCGCCGAAATGGCTGCGATCTGCTGGCCGATGTGAATGCGTGATGTATTGTGTAAAAAAAATCCATCTCACACGGCATAAATAAATCCCTGCGCCTTGAATATGTGCGCGATATAAATTGCATAAAAATACAAAAATAAAATAAAATAGAAATCCCTGCGCTTAGAACTGTACCCACGGAATACGCGCGATATAAGCCTCATATTGGTTGATTGATTGGTGGCAGTCTTTCTGTCCGGAACTATCCGTGCGCATGACTGATCCAAACATTGAACCCCGATAGTACATAGGTATCGTAGATACAATGAACTGGTCAAAGGGAGACAACAGCATGCTAGTCATTATAAGTGTGTCTGTCTGTCTGTTTGTGGTCGCCATACCTCAGAGATGGCAAAAGGCAGGAACAAGATAGCGTGCATGCACACTGCCTAGGAGCAGCAGAATTTACTAAAATTTAAACTGGAAACGTACGGAAAGAAATCCTTTTAGTAACAGGCCCCTTCTGTTTGGAATTCACTGCCCGCTGACCTTCGCAGTTGCTCTTCCCTATCCCTGTTCAAATCAAAACTAAAAACACACCTTTCCGCAAACATTTACCGTGAAATACATTTTCAAGCCTGGTCCGTTCCTGGTGGTCACTTTTGTCCCATGTACTGTACATAGTTTTTTACGTACATGTTTTGCGCGCGCGTGAGTGCGTATGTTTGTGATAATGTATTATTGTGCAATTTGCTTTATGTAGTGCGTGTGTGTGTGTGATAATGTATTATTGTGTAATTTGCTTTATGTAGTGCGTGTGTGTGTGTGATAATGTATTATTGTGCAATGTGCTTTATGTAGTGCGTGTGTGTGCCCATGCGTGTGTTTGTGATAATGTTTTATTGTGCAATTTTCTTTATGTAGTGCGTGTGTGTGCCCGTGCGTGTGTTTGTGATAATGTTTTATTGTGCAATTTTCTTTATGTAGTGCGTGTGTGTGCCCATGCGTGTGTTTGTGATAATGTTTTATTGTGCATTTTGCTTTATGTAGTGCGTGTGTGTGCCCGTGCGTGTGTTTGTGATAATGTTTTATTGTGCATTTTGCTTTATGTAGTGCGTGTGTGTGCCCATGCGTGTGTTTGTGATAATGTTTTATTGTGCATTTTGCTTTATGTAGTGTGTGCCCATGCGTATGTTTGTGATAATGTATTATTGTGCATTTTGCTTTATGTAGTGCGTGTGTGTGCCCATGCGTATGTTTGTGATAATGTATTATTGTGCATTTTGCTTTATGTAGTGCGTGTGTGTGCCCATGCGTGTGTTTGTGATAATGTTTTATTGTGCATTTTGCTTTATGTAGTGCGTGTGTGTGCCCATGCGTGTGTTTGTGATAATGTATTATTGTGCATTTTGCTTTATGTAGTGCGTGTGTGTGCCCATGCGTGTGTTTGTGATAATGTATTATTGTGTAATGTGCTTTATGTAGTGCGTGTGTGTGCCCATGCGTGTGTTTGTGATAATGTATTATTGTGTAATTTGCTTTATGTAGTGCGTGTGTGTGCCCATGCGTGTGTGTGTGATAATGTATTATTGTGCAATTTGCTTTATGTAGTGCGTGTGTGTGCCCATGCGTGTGTTTGTGATAATGTATTATTGTGCAATTTGCTTTATGTAGTGCGTGTGTGTGCCCATGCGTATGTTTGTGATAATGTATTATTGTGCAATTTGCTTTATGTAGTGCGTGTGTGTGCCCATGCGTATGTTTGTGATAATGTATTATTGTGTAATGTGCTTTATGTAGTGCGTGTGTGTGCCCATGCGTGTGTTTGTGATAATGTTTTATTGTGCATTTTGCTTTATGTAGTGCGTGTGTGTGCCCATGCGTGTGTTTGTGATAATGTATTATTGTGTAATTTGCTTTATGTAGTGCGTGTGTGTGCCCGTGCGTGTGTTTGTGATAATGTTTTATTGTGCAATTTTCTTTATGTAGTGCGTGTGTGTGCCCATGCGTGTGTTTGTGATAATGTATTATTGTGTAATGTGCTTTATGTAGTGCGTGTGTGTGCCCATGCGTGTGTGTGTGATAATGTATTATTGTGCAATGTGCTTTATGTAGTGCATGTGTGTGCCCATGCGTGTGTGTGTGATAATGTATTATTGTGTAATGTGCTTTATGTAGTGCGTGTGTGTGCCCATGCGTGTGTGTGTGATAATGTATTATTGTGTAATTTGCTTTATGTAGTGCGTGTGTGTGCCCATGCGTGTGTTTGTGATAATGTATTATTGTGTAATGTGCTTTATGTAGTGCGTGTGTGTGCCCATGCGTGTGTGTGTGATAATGTATTATTGTGCAATGTGCTTTATGTAGTGCATGTGTGTGCCCATGCGTGTGTTTGCGATAATGTATTATTGTGCATTTTGCTTTATGTAGTGCGTGTATGTGCCCATGCGTGTGTGTGTGATAATGTATTATTGTGTAATTTGCTTTATGTAGTGCGTGTGTGTGCCCATGCGTGTGTTTGTGATAATGTGTTATAGAGCAATGTGCTTTATGTAGTGCGTGTGTGTGCCCATGCGTGTGTGTGTGATAATGTTTTATTGTGCAATGTGCTTTATGTAGTGCGTGTGTGTGCCCATGCGTATGTTTGTGATAATGTATTATTGTGTAATTTGCTTTATGTAGTGCGTGTGTGTGCCCATGCGTGTGTTTGTGATAATGTTTTTTTTAGAGCAATGTGTGTGATTGCACGTTAAATAATGTTTTGTTGTCGTAGTATTTTGATTGTACAGCGCTTTGAGCAGGGTCAAACCCTGGATAGATGCGCTATAGATATATAATGCATTATTATCATTATTTATGTGAAATTGGGTTTAAAGGTACTGAACTTGTCAAATCCAGGTGCACGGAGCCCCTGGGGCTTTTAGTCATACCTCAGGCAGCTATCCGTTAGAAGAACTACCAAGTTTCATTGACTTGCACCCAAAGAGTCAAGAACTGCGATTTTTTTACGAATTAATTTCGTACTCGGACCCGGCTGGTCTTGACCTATTTTTAGATCTAAATTTAGATCAGGTAGATCACCACATCATGCACAAAAAGACACGTCACTAGCAAACTATGTCAGACGTCATCATGAGTTTGTGTAAAACAAAATCGACGCCGGAATCACTCAGTTGAATCGAACTCCGACCAAACACCACGTAATAACTAGGTTAATTTATGCACTCGCGTGAACAAGAAACTGTCGAGCTTCACAGATGTCGTCGTTGGGTAGTGTTGGGTTTGTTTTACTACCATAGGAGGATTTTTGAACTGTAAATGCACTCAGCTGCAACAAAAACGCAAAACGAAGGCTGTGAGCTGCACTGTGCCTTTAAGTATCTTGATTCATTGGGTTTTTTTTTAGAATATGAACCTGCCCTTTATTGAATTCAGGATGAATTATATAGTGCAAGGCCAGTTCAGTGCCTGCTGTTCACCTATAACAAGCACATAATGCCAGTGACGTAAGAGACTCTCTTTGGCTCCTACGAGGAGAAGAAATGAAAAAAAAAAATAACTTGACATTTCAGGAAATGTCCAGAAGCAAAGGAATGTAACTCTTACTTGGTTATACACTGAACGGAGGTTACTCTTATGCAGGCATGCCTGATCATTATTTACAGAATCTATAGAGCCCAATCAAGACCTGCTGCTCAAGTATCTAGAGTGTTCCTACGGAAGCGAGATAACTCATGTCACAGTTATTCTAAAGGTAAACTAATGTTGAGGTTAATATTTGTACATTGTCTCCTAGACTTTTAATTCAAATGTTTGAGCACACGCTTTCATTTATTCTTATCCTTACTGGAATAAGATTATAGATGTTTCTGAGAGGAGGGGGGGGTGGAGGGAGGGGGGAGGGATCAGAAACACAGGGGAAGAAATGAAGAAAGAAAAATTAACCGGACAGTTCAGGAAATGTCTAGAAGCAAAGGGATGTAACTCTTACTTGGTTATACTGTAAGTTGGAGGGAGGTAACTCTTATGCAGGCATGCTTCAGGGCTAGCAGTCAGGCCCGGCTTCTAAACTTTGTGTCATATTCATATCTATAAGTCAACCATCACGTGACCACAATTAGTGCTACCTCTTCATTAGTACAAGTTTTATTCACAACACGTCAGAGATGGAAATGTTGTAAAGACCTTGCTTTTATACATGTCGTCTTCAATAAACTCCTACCCATATTTTATAATGTCCTCTTCAATAAACTCCTACCCATATTTTATACATGTCGTCTTCAATAAACTCCTACCCATATTTTATACATGTCGTCTTCAATAAACTCCTACCCATATTTTATAATGTCCTCTTCAATAAACTCCTACCCATATTTTATACATGTCGTCTTCAATAAACTCCTACCCATATTTTATACATGTCGTCTTCAATAAACTCCTACCCATATTTTATAATGTCCTCTTCAATAAACTCCTACCCATATTTTATACATGTCGTCTTCAATAAACTCCTACCCATATTTTATACATGTCGTCTTCAATAAACTCCTACCCATATTTTATACATGTCGTCTTCAATAAACTCCTACCCATATTTTATAATGTCCTCTTCAATAAACTCCTACCCATATTTTATACATGTCGTCTTCAATAAACTCCTACCCATATTTTATACATGTCGTCTTCAATAAACTCCTACCCATATTTTATAATGTCGTCTTCAATAAACTCCTACCCATATTTTATACATGTCGTCTTCAATAAACTCCTACCCATATTTTATACATGTCGTCTTCAATAAACTTCTACCCATATTTTATACATGTCGTCTTCAATAAACTCCTACCCATATTTTATACATGTCGTCTTCAATAAACTCCTACCCATATTTTATACATGTCGTCTTCAATAAACTCCTACCCATATTTTATACATGTCGTCTTCAATAAACTCCTACCCATATTTTATACATGTCGTCTTCAATAAACTCCTACCCATATTTTATACATGTCGTCTTCAATAAACTCCTACCCATATTTTATACATGTCGTCTTCAATAAACTCCTACCCATATTTTATACATGTCGTCTTCAATAAACTCCTACCCATATTTTATACATGTCGTCTTCAATAAACTCCTACCAATATTTTATAATGTCCTCTTCAATAAACTCCTACCCATATTTTATACATGTCGTCTTCAATAAACTCCTACCCATATTTTATACATGTCGTCTTCAATAAACTCCTACCCATATTTTATACATGTCGTCTTCAATAAACTCCTACCCATATTTTATACATGTCGTCTTCAATAAACTCCTACCCATATTTTATACATGTCCTCTTCAATAAACTCCTACCCATATTTTATACATGTCCTCTTCAATAAACTCCTACCCATATTTTATAATGTCCTCTTCAATAAACTCCTACCCATATTTTATACATGTCGTCTTCAATAAACTCCTACCCATATTTTATACATGTCGTCTTCAATAAACTCCTACCCATATTTTATACATGTCGTCTTCAATAAACTCCTACCCATATTTTATACATGTCGTCTTCAATAAACTCCTACCCATATTTTATACATGTCGTCTTCAATAAACTCCTACCCATATTTTATAATGTCCTCTTCAATAAACTCCTACCCATATTTTATACATGTCGTCTTCAATAAACTCCTACCCATATTTTATACATGTCGTCTTCAATAAACTTCTACCCATATTTTATACATGTCGTCTTCAATAAACTCCTACCCATATTTTATACATGTCGTCTTCAATAAACTCCTACCCATATTTTATACATGTCGTCTTCAATAAACTCCTACCCATATTTTATACATGTCGTCTTCAATAAACTCCTACCCATATTTTATACATGTCGTCTTCAATAAACTCCTACCCATATTTTATACATGTCGTCTTCAATAAACTCCTACCCATATTTTATACATGTCGTCTTCAATAAACTCCTACCCATATTTTATACATGTCGTCTTCAATAAACTCCTACCCATATTTTATACATGTCGTCTTCAATAAACTCCTACCCATATTTTATAATGTCCTCTTCAATAAACTCCTACCCATATTTTATACATGTCGTCTTCAATAAACTCCTACCCATATTTTATACATGTCGTCTTCAATAAACTCCTACCCATATTTTATAATGTCCTCTTCAATAAACTCCTACCCATATTTTATACATGTCGTCTTCAATAAACTCCTACCCATATTTTATACATGTCGTCTTCAATAAACTCCTACCCATATTTTATAATGTCCTCTTCAATAAACTCCTACCCATATTTTATACATGTCGTCTTCAATAAACTCCTACCCATATTTTATACATGTCGTCTTCAATAAACTTCTACCCATATTTTATACATGTCCTCTTCAATAAACTCCTACCCATATTTTATACATGTCCTCTTCAATAAACTCCTACCCATATTTTATACATGTCCTCTTCAATAAACTCCTACCCATATTTTATACATGTCGTCTTCAATAAACTCCTACCCATATTTTATACATGTCGTCTTCAATAAACTCCTACCCATATTTTATAATGTCCTCTTCAATAAACTCCTACCCATATTTTATACATGTCGTCTTCAATAAACTCCTACCCATATTTTATACATGTCGTCTTCAATAAACTTCTACCCATATTTTATACATGTCGTCTTCAATAAACTCCTACCCATATTTTATACATGTCGTCTTCAATAAACTCCTACCCATATTTTATACATGTCGTCTTCAATAAACTCCTACCCATATTTTATACATGTCGTCTTCAATAAACTCCTACCCATATTTTATACATGTCGTCTTCAATAAACTCCTACCCATATTTTATACATGTCGTCTTCAATAAACTCCTACCCATATTTTAGACATGTCGTCTTCAATAAACTCCTACCCATATTTTAGACATGTCGTCTTCAATAAACTCCTACCCATATTTTATACATGTCGTCTTCAATAAACTCCTACCCATATTTTATACATGTCGTCTTCAATAAACTCCTACCCATATTTTATAATGTCCTCTTCAATAAACTCCTACCCATGTTTTATACATGTCGTCTTCAATAAACTCCTACCCATATTTTATACATGTCGTCTTCAATAAACTCCTACCCATATTTTATACATGTCGTCTTCAATAAACTCCTACCCATATTTTATACATGTCGTCTTCAATAAACTCCTACCCATATTTTATACATGTCGTCTTCAATAAACTCCTACCCATATTTTATACATGTCGTCTTCAATAAACTCCTACCCATATTTTATACATGTCCTCTTCAATAAACTCCTACCCATATTTTATAATGTCCTCTTCAATAAACTCCTACCCATATTTTATACATGTCGTCTTCAATAAACTCCTACCCATATTTTATACATGTCGTCTTCAATAAACTCCTACCCATATTTTATACATGTCGTCTTCAATAAACTCCTACCCATATTTTATACATGTCGTCTTCAATAAACTCCTACCCATATTTTATACATGTCCTCTTCAATAAACTCCTACCCATATTTTATAATGTCCTCTTCAATAAACTCCTACCCATATTTTATACATGTCGTCTTCAATAAACTCCTACCCATATTTTATACATGTCGTCTTCAATAAACTCCTACCCATATTTTATACATGTCGTCTTCAATAAACTCCTACCCATATTTTATACATGTCCTCTTCAATAAACTCCTACCCATATTTTATAATGTCCTCTTCAATAAACTCCTACCCATATTTTATACATGTCGTCTTCAATAAACTCCTACCCATATTTTATACATGTCGTCTTCAATAAACTCCTACCCATATTTTATACATGTCGTCTTCAATAAACTCCTACCCATATTTTATACATGTTGTCTTCAATAAACTCCTACCCATATTTTATACATGTCGTCTTCAATAAACTCCTACCCATATTTTATACATGTCGTCTTCAATAAACTCTTACCCATATTTTATACATGTCGTCTTCAATAAACTCCTACCCATATTTTATACATGTCGTCTTCAATAAACTCTTACCCATATTTTATACATGTCGTCTTCAATAAACTCTTACCCATATTTTATAATGTCCTCTTCAATAAACTCCTACCCATATTTTATACATGTCGTCTTCAATAAACTCTTACCCATATTTTATAATGTCCTCTTCAATAAACTCCTACCCATTTTTTATAATGTCCTCTTCAATAAACTCCTACCCATATTTTATACATGTCGTCTTCAATAAACTCCTACCCATATTTTATACATGTCGTCTTCAATAAACTCCTACCCATATTTTATACATGTCGTCTTCAATAAACTCCTACCCATATTTTATACATGTCCTCTTCAATAAACTCCTACCCATATTTTATACATGTCCTCTTCAATAAACTCCTACCCATATTTTATAATGTCCTCTTCAATAAACTCCTACCCATATTTTATAATGTCCTCTTCAATAAACTCCTACCCATATTTTATTATGTCCTCTTCAATAAACTCCTACCCATATTTTATACATGTCCTCTTCAATAAACTCCTACCCATATTTTATACATGTCCTCTTCAATAAACTCCTACCCATATTTTATACATGTCGTCTTCAATAAACTCCTACCCATATTTTATACATGTCGTCTTCAATAAACTCCTACCCATATTTTATACATGTCGTCTTCAATAAACTCCTACCCATATTTTATACATATCGTCTTCAATAAACTCCTACCCATATTTTATACATGTCGTCTTCAATAAACTCCTACCCATATTTTATACATGTCGTCTTCAATAAACTCCTACCCATATTTTATACATGTCGTCTTCAATAAACTCCTACCCATATTTTATACATGTCGTCTTCAATAAACTCCTACCCATATTTTAGACTCCCTCGTTTTAAGATCTAACTTTCAAAGATGTGTGGTGTTCCGCTGTACCTGGGATGTGATGTCCCTCCGGTCGATGAGAGGACACCTCCTAATAAAGGACACAGTTAATTGTCCATTTCTAGGCTTATACACTCGTAATTCCTTACCAAAATATACCTGTTGTGACAGGTCACCTGCAATGTAGTGACGTTTTCTTTTGGTTCAAAGGTTGTCCGTTCACCACAGGTATACTGTACATTGCTAGTGGCTAAGGTCAGACAGAGTAAGTCAGTACAGGCCACTTACCGTCAGGATCTGTCTGGGCACATTGTTGTCGTTTTCCGTGATGTCGTTAAAGGAGTACTGACTCTCGCTAAACACCGGGATGTTGTCATTGACGTCCAGAACAGTGACGTCAACGCTGGTGGTGGCAGTTAGAATCCCGTTACTCGCCTCCAGCTGCAAGCTGAAGCTCTGAAACCATTAACAGAAAAACATGAATGTTTTTAGTTTTGTTTTTAGTGTTTTTGTTTGTTTTCGACGGGTGCAGTGGCGTATAGTGGATAAGACATCGGCCTCCTAATCGGAAGGTCGTGAGTTCAAATCTAGTCCGCGGCCGCCTAGTGGGTTAAGGGTGGAGATTTTTCCGATTTTTGCTATCTCCCAGGTCAACTTATGTGCAGACCTGCTAGTGCCTTATCCCCCTTAGTGTGTACACGCAAGCACAAGACCAAGTGCGCACGGAAAAGATGCTGTAATCCATGTCAGAGTTCGGTAGGTTATAGAAACACGAAAATACCCAGCATGCTTCCCTCGGAATCGGCGTATGGCTGCCTGAATGGCGGGGTAAAAACGATCATGCACGTACAAATCCACTCGTGCAAAAACATGAGTGAACGTGGGAGTCTAAGCCCATGAACAAAGGAGGAGGAGGAGTTTGTTTTGTTTTTGTTAAAACGATATTAGTTCATTGATAAACTTGTTGATTGAATTTTTTTAGAATTTGATTGACAAAAAAACAAAAGAAGTTGAGTGATATAAGCATTTTATAACAAATTTGTGGAGTGGGAAGAATGCTGTTTCATATTCCACAGTTCACACTCCAAAAGCAACCATTCCTTTTCTAATTACAAATATTCTGCAACAGATCTATTACTCACAGCAAATTATGTCTAGTACACAACGCTGAGTTACCCGCCGTTTGACTGAAAGGTCTTACAGATAAGGATGCCAAGAAAGTTGAAAACTCAAATACGACTGATTAAATAACAGGGAAAAGAACTTGCACTTCATTTCATGCAGCGTTGCACTGTCATTCTGCGAACTTCTTACATTTGAAACTAAGTGTACACAAAAACACAAAAACACTCAGAAATCCCCTTAAACGATAAAAAAAAAAAAGCAAAACAACACGTTCTAAAATTGAAGCAACTGTTCTTAGTGCTTTTGTACAAACAATTGTGTAAAGGAAATAATGTCTGTAGGCCTACCTTATCTCCGTTTTCGAAGTCGAGGTTTCTTAGCAGGAAGAGATTGCCTTGTTCATTGAAAACACCGAACGCTTCTGGATTTCCATTGCCTGATGTTATCCTGTACGCGTGCCGACCTCGGTCCGCTGTTGAAGCAAGCACAACCAATACATCAAAGTCAATACATGAACTTGACTTGATTACTCCTACGAAAGCGGCGTTTGGCTGCCTGACACATCTTGCTTGTTTGTAGGGACTGTTTATATAACTGTTCAGTGTGATAAGCAGTGAATAATGCTAATAACAAAAGAGCTGGCACAAATATATACGCACGCACGCACGCATGCACAAACACACACACACACACACAAACACACACACGCACACACACACACACACACACACACACACACAAACACGCGCACACACACACAAACACACACAGAGACACACACACACACGCACGTACGCACACACGCACGCACACACACACACACACACACACACACACCCCCCCCCCACACACACACACACACCCCACAGACAACATCATCATTACAAATCAGAAATTCACGAGAGGCAACTTACACTCATCGGCATCGGACACAGAAACTGCAGGTAAGATGGGCTCACTGATGTGATAGCTTTCATTGACGACGATGTTGTAAAGCTGCTGCTCAAAGAAGGGAGGGTTGTTATTCACATTCGTTATCTTCACATGTTCCATCACAGTAGCTGAAACAAGAAAATTTGCTGATTCAAATCAGCAGGTTCCCAGACGTTCCTTCATGTAATTTTTAGGTGAATGGTCAAAGTGGTTTCTTGCACACACTCAGTCATCTTGCACAACAATGCAACACAAAGGAACTTAGTCGATAAAAGGGGGCCGACAAATGGTGTGTATTATGGGTGTGGGTCTGAAACAAACAAACAAACAAACAAACCATGTGAACCCCAAAGTCATGCGCCCACACGAACACACACACACACACCCACGCGCGGGCGCTGTAGAACACACACATCATAATATATAGTAAATACTTCAACACAGTGTGCGTATAATGTTGTATTAATTTTGTTTAGTTTCACTTTCAAAGAAACCACAAAAAAGAAACCAACATGAACAACTTCAGAGCTCTTACTTTGATTACAAACTGCATGATTTGGATAATAGTTGATCGGTTTGATCTAATGCTGATCTTTTGCAGGCTTTAGTTTTTTTTTCAGCGGCATAATTCAGTGCTTCGTCTCGTATCGAAAACAAAAGCAGACGACAAATTTAGTCAGATGGAGTTGTCTCCCGTACTCCTGAAGCATGCACTGATCTAAAAATAATCCACTATTCAGTTTAGATCAGTGCGCTGCACCCAAACGGTTCGGGAATTCCCAACAAAAGAAAAGATCCGCACGCGGCACTTGCTGAACACGAGAGCGTTCGGTCTTTTAGAAGATTTGTATCTTGAAATGAAAATTAACGAATATCGCGCTGTCCGAAGGAATGGAGTACATATCGGACAATGACCACGCTCAGGCTAAAACGATAGGACGTCTGACCGACATGCGGCAATGTGAATCGGACATTTGGGGATTTTCATCGTTGTATGTCCCATGTCCGACGCCTAACGACATCCCTGCCTACATTATTCTGATTGATCACAACCAAACCTACTATCATTGGACACATCCAAATGCAAGCGCCTGTTCTTGACAATTTCCCTGTGACCTAAAAATAAAACCAGTGCAATTTCCTCGGTCGGGCTTTGCCACAGAAACTCACGGTTTGGCCTGTAGGTAAAATGTACAATGTATTTTCTGATTTGTGCACAAAAGCTATTTTTCTTTTTTCTTTTAATTTAACATAACAATGTTTAATGTCACTGTTTGTTTAAAAGAACATGGTCACATATGTAAAAAAAAAATGTTAAATTAGAAAATAAATAACATTTTGGTTCATGATTTTTCCTACACCTGTGCTGAAAATAAGAAATAAAAATGTCGGTATATAAGTCACTCAAATACAGGTAAGTATGAATGGCTCGGTTTGAGTTTGTTACGGTTGACCCTGCACAATTCGTATGGTTTTGTTGAACAATTTTGTTAATGAACTTCACAACTTCCTGTGTTACACAAACTCAGTGATGACCAATTTTGCCTTCACCCCTCCCATAGGATGACGGATTTCACAACTTTCTACAGATGAACAACAATGTTGCCTTCACCCCTCCCATAGGGTGACGGATGTCACAACTTTCTGTGTACACAAACTGATGACGTATTTCACAACAAAATGGCGCTGCCCATGGTCAACCTCGAAACTAGTTCCGGTTCCGGAATGTCACCGTTCACACAGGCAAATGCCTCCGCATAACCCAGACCTCCGGATCTGGGAATAACAGGATATTACTTGAGCACACACACACACACACGCACGCACACACACACACACGCACACACACACACACACACACACACACACACACACTCACACACACACACACACACACCACACACACAAAAGTAACTTACACTCATCAGGATCGGACACAGAAACTGCAGGTAAGGTGGGCTCAATGATGTTATAGCTTTGGTCAAAGAAGGGAGGGTTGTCATTCACATTCGTTATCCTCACATGTACAGGGTGACACAAAAAAAACAGAGCCCACCAAAAGTTTAATATTTTCTGAAATAATCAGCCGATTCTTTTATTTTTTCAGGTGAGCCAAGCTGAAATGATGTTCTAACAGCCCACCAAGTTTGAGCTTCAAGATGTCATGGACAACGGAGCATAAGACATTTATAGTCGAGGCCTATTTTCGGTCGAATTCTATCCAGACTGGTCAGCCGCAGATGTGGGATCGCTCTTACAGCTGCTGTTATTGCTGCCTTAAGATCAGGGATGGTCTGGGGGTTGTTGCCATATACCCTGTCCTTGAGGTACCCCCACAGATAAAAATCTGGGGGGTTCAAGTCCGGTGAATAGGGGGACCACTCTGGGTCACATCTGCGGCTGACCAGTCTGGATAGAATTCGACCGAAAATAGGCCTCGACTATAAATGTCTTATGCTCCGTTGTCCATGACATCTTGAAGCTCAAACTTGGTGGGCTGTTAGAACATCATTTCAGCTTGGCTCACCTGAAAAAATAAAAGAATCGGCTGATTATTTCAGAAAATATTAAACTTTTGGTGGGATAGATCTGTTTTTTGTGTGTCACCCTGTACAATGACAGTAGCTGAAATAACAGGATATTACTTGAGCATGCAGTTTGCATTGATTCAAGCCAGACACACATACACACAGGCACACATACACACAAACACACACACACACACACACACAGACACACAAACACTCCCCCTTCCACACACACAGACACACAGACACACAGGACGCTGAAGTCAATCTACCTGTGTTGGGACCAGGGTTGAAGTTAGACAGAGTTGAAGGAGCACCATCCTCAGCCTTGACCTTGACGAAATGAGAATTGAACGTCTCTCGGTCAAAGAGACGTTTGGTTCTGATGATCGCCGTGTTAGGTTGTTGCCCTGTCTCAATAGTGAAGTTTTCTGAGCCCTCCGTCACGCTAAAGGTCAACTGTAACATGAAGGTCAAAGTCTCGCCAGTTTACCATCTTTGTTTTTTCTATTTTTTTTCTTTCTGTTTATAATATCTGTGAACACTGATCCATTTTATGACTGCGTCTTTTTTTTAGACAAGATTGTTTGCGTTTGTTTGGAGTTCTTTACATCGGGGTTCTACTGCACATCCAAATCTTGTTAAACTCATGTACATATCTGTCAGTCTGTCTCTGTCATTCAAGACTCTCTGAGAGAGAATGTCCTTCCAAGGGTAATAGTCCAAATATGTCTCTAAACAGTTCAGTTTCTTTTCAATTTCCTACTATATTTCTTGTATCAACACCTTTGCATCATGATCATACGCGAATCCCCCCCCCTCCCTCCATCCCCCAATCCCCTTACCTCCTTATCCCCCTTTTCCTTCCCTCCTTATCTCCCTTCTCCTTCCCTCCTTATCTCCCTTCTCCTTCCCTCCTTATCTCCCTTCTCCTTCCCTCCTTATCCCCCTTCTCCTTCCCTCCTTATCCCCCTTCTCCTTCCCTCCTTATCCCCCTTCTCCTTCCCTCCTTATCCCCCTTCTCCTTCCCTCCTTATCTCCCTTCTCCTTCCCTCCTTATCTCCCTTCTCCTTCCCTCCTTATCTCCCTTCTCCTTCCCTCCTTATCCCCCTTCTCCTTCCCTCCTTACCCTTCTCCTTCCCTCCTTATCCCCCTTCTCCTTCCCTCCTTATCCCCCTTCTCCTTCCTTCCTTATCTCCCTTTTCCTTCCCTCCTTATCCCCCTTCTCCTTCCCTCCTTATCCCCCTTCTCCTTCCTTCCTTATCCCCCTTCTCCTTCCCTCCTTCTCCTTCCCTCCTTATTCCCCTTCTCCTTCCTTCCTTATCCCCCTTCTCCTTCCTTCCTTATCCCCCTTCTCCTTCCCTCCTTATCCCCCTTCTCCTTCCCTCCTTATCTCCCTTCTCCTTCCCTCCTTATCCCCCTTCTCCTTCCCTCCTTCTCCTTCCCTCCTTATCCCCCTTCTCCTTCCCTCCTTATCCTTCCCTCCTTATCCCCCTTCTCCTTCTCTCCTTATCCCCCTTCTCCTTCCCTCCTTATCCCCCTTCTCCTTCTCTCCTTATCCCCCTTCTCCTTCCCTCCTTATCCCCCTTCTCCTTCCCTCCTTATCCCCCTTCTCCTTCCCTCCTTATCCCCCTTCTCCTTCCCTCCTTATCCCCCTTCTCCTTCCCTCCTTATCCCCCTTCTCCTTTCCTCCTTATCCCCTTCTCCTTCACTCCTTATCCCCCTTCTCCTTCCCTCCTTATCCCCCTTCTCCTTTCCTCCTTATCCCCCTTCTCCTTCCCTCCTTATCTCCCTTCTCCTTCCCTCCTTATCTCCCTTCTCCTTCCCTCCTTATCCCCCTTCTCCTTCCCTCCTTATCCCCCTTCTCCTTCCCTCCTTATCTCCCTTCTCCTTCCCTCCTTATCCCCCTTCTCCTTCCCTCCTTATCTCCCTTCTCCTTCCCTCCTTATCTCCCTTCTCCTTCCCTCCTTATCCCCCTTCTCCTTCCCTCCTTATCCCCCTTCTCCTTCCCTCCTTATCTCCCTTCTCCTTCCCTCCTTATCTCCCTTCTCCTTCCCTCCTTATCCCCCTTCTCCTTCCCTCCTTATCCCCCTTCTCCTTCCTTCCTTATGCCCCTTCTCCTTCCTTCCTTATCTCCCTTCTCCTTCCCTCCTTATCCCCCTTCTCCTTCCCTCCTTATCTCCCTTCTCCTTCCCTCCTTATCCCCCTTCTCCTTCCTTCCTTATCCCCCTTCTCCTTCCCTCCTTGTCCCCCTTCTTCTTCCTTCCTTATTCCCCTTCTCCTTCCCTCCTTATCCCCCTTCTCCTTCCCTCCTTATCCCCCTTCTCCTTCCCTCCTTATCCCCCTTCTCCTTCCCTCCTTATCCCCCTTCTCCTTCCCTCCTTATCTCCCTTCTCCTTCCCTCCTTATCCCCCTTCTCCTTCCCTCCTTATCCCCCTTCTCCTTCCCTCCTTATCTCCCTTCTCCTTCCCTCCTTATCCCCCTTCTCCTTCCCTCCTTATCCCCCTTCTCCTTCCCTCCTTATCCCCCTTCTCCTTCCCTCCTTATCTCCCTTCTCCTTCCCTCCTTATCTCCCTTCTCCTTCCCTCCTTATCTCCCTTCTCCTTCCCTCCTTATCCCCCTTCTCCTTCCCTCCTTATCCCCCTTCTCCTTCCCTCCTTATCCCCCTTCTCCTTCCCTCCTTATGCCCCTTCTCCTTCCTTCCTTATGCCCCTTCTCCTTCCTTCCTTATCTCCCTTCTCCTTCCCTCCTTATCCCCCTTCTCCTTCCCTCCTTATCTCCCTTCTCCTTCCCTCCTTATCCCCCTTCTCCTTCCCTCCTTATCCCCCTTCTCCTTCCCTCCTTATCCCCCTTCTCCTGGCCCAATACAGTGGAACCTGTACTCCAAACTGCCCATTATGACCACCAAAAAGGATCCTCTATTTTGTTCTGTATAATTAACCTTTCCATAACAAGCACCTGTCAATAATAACCACTTTTGGTCCTTCATTTCGGTGGTCTCTAGAAACAGGTTTGATTGTACTGACCACATTGAAGGGATTTGTGAAATCTGCATCTCTTGCCACAATGATCGCTACTAACGTTCCGGACGGTTTGTTTTCCGGAACTTCTACTGAGTAGCGTCCATCGCTGAGTCTTTGGAACTCTGGCCGTTGGTTGTTGACGTCGATCAGCTGCACCTGGGGGTTAACGACCGTTGTCAACGTCACAGATCCATAGTTCTGTTCAACACAACAACACAACTGTTCGCAGGCTTCAAACTACAGGGACTAAATTCCACTGAATCCAACCACAATGGACGATACGCAAATCCCGTACAAAACGGACAATGATGACAATGATGACAATGATGACAATGATGACAGCCATCGTCAGTTTGAAAGAATTCGAAATAGTTACTCTCGGAACGTCGCAAAATCAAGCATCGTTAGCAAGGTGTTCATATATATATATTCATGAAATGTTTGTTCACAATCAGAGTACAGTACAACATTTACAAATCCGAGTGTTTCTATTGCACTCAGTCATGTCTTGCGTGTGTCTTTAGCGATGCCTCATTATGCAGGCTAAGACTGTCCGACCTAGTATTTAATTGCAATAAACATCCCTAAATTACACGTCAAAAGGATTGTAATCGCCATGACAACGAATTCCTCTTCACCAAGCAACAACAAATAATGATAATCTTGTCGACACTCACCACACATCGAATCCTGACTTCATGCAGAACCTGTGACAGGTAATCGAGGTTGGCCTTGGCGTAGAGGGTCACCATGTTCCCGTTGCCTGGAGGCGAACCAATGTAGAAGAATTCAGTGTTGGAACTGTCAAGCTGGAACTCCACACGAGTGTCAGCATTGTTGGACTGACACGACATGTCCTGGATGACTGGCGTTCCATAAGTCACACCTTCGTCTATCTGGAGAAACAAATTACATTGTATGTCACAGTCATCTTTCAAGTTCAATAGTATGTGCATCATAGCGGGACAATCACTTACTGACTTAAGGACAGCCAAAACTGTAACAGAAGTGGTCCAATTTGATGTAATCAGGGCTCTTTTTCTGTACTAAGAGAACATTTAATAGATGAACAAGATTCCATGGAATAGTGCTCCCATCGTTTTAAATCAAATTTGTTATCGAAAAGTCAATTTTTGTCTGACAAAATTCCCAAAGTGCTCGATTCTTAACCTAAAAAATTAGCAAGAATCCTGTTTCCCCAGATGTTCCAGTGATTAAACATATCTCTTGCATTCCCCTGCAATTTTTTGTATTCAGTGCGGTACACTCACTCTGAAAGTCTGGCTGGAGTAGTCCCGGTCCCAGGTAGGATGTGACCCCGGCTTCACGTTGACCTCTACAACACAGGTGCTGTTCAGCGCAGGGTTGCCGCCATCTTTGGTCATCGCTGTCAGCACAAACGTCCCGTTCTGGTCCTGCAGACATCACAATGCAGTTGAACCTGTTTACATTAGTAATGACCACCCAAAGATGAACAAATATATAGAAACAAGTTTGTTGGGGATCCTTTGGGGTTGTTGTGATCGGTGTTATGGTGGTTCGACAGTGTAAGAGTCAAGATACTGGGGGAAACAGACGCATATAAGGAACTACTCCTTGTTTCACTTACACGTATTAAAATGAGTTAGTGTTTCCGTAGAGGTTACATGCCGAGTATTAGATTATTATAAATATAAATATTATAAATATCATGAAAAATGCGAGCTTCAGCGAGATTTTTCATGACCGCGAACTGAGATTTGATCGTGAGATTTGGATTTAGAAAACAACCGAACTCATGGATTTTATATGGAGATTGATGTGTTCAAGTCTGTAGTTGCTAGTTTAAATGCAGTATGTTTGTATTGTTTGCTCCAGAGATGTATATTTCGTACATTAGAGTGTTCGGAACTTTTCAATCGCTAAAGTAGTTCCCACACAGTCTAACTCCTCAACCTGTGAGCTATCGAGGATTCAGGCCTGTTGTTGGTTTAAACAATGTTTTATTAAATCAAACATGATACAATAATACAACGATAAACAATAGGGACACGAACTCAAGCGAACGCTTATATTACGCGCCCTACGTAGTAGTAAAATAACACAAATATGATGTCGGACAAGCATTACTAAAAAATTGTGGAACTATCTAGATGAAAAGCATAGTTAAAGCAAATCAGAAAGAATAAGAAAAAGCTAGCAGGAGGAAGAGGGGGGAGGGTGGAGGTGGGAGGAAAGAACGGTAGGTACATATAAAAGATGAAGGTGGTTAGCGCATACAAAAAAGAATATACATAGTACATTACAAACCATAATCCTGTGGCAAATAAGTGCCACAAAGATGTGAGTAGCAGAGTTATGATGTGAAGCACGTCTTGATTTTAACCTCCCGAAACATTGATTTGGGATATGCTAGAACACGTTTGAAGCGATATCACGGGTTTCGTGTGTTGCACGAGAAAACCATAGTTTGGTATGAGTTGTGTTTATGAGAAATGTAGCTGGTCTTGGTTTAATATCGTCACAACGTTGTAGATGCTCGACAGAGCAAGGTGTCTGGCGTTTGTCAAGTTTGTCGGAGACAAACACTCTTTCAAGAGACGAGTCTCTTAAGGTAAATGATTTACTATGTTGTATATTATTGAAGCTTGAATACATAGCTGGAATGCAATGAAAGTGTATACAAAGTGCACTAAATTCTAGTGTGAAGTTTGAGAGAATTCTTGTTGTGATTGTGTTATGGTTTTTGTTGGTAAATTCTTGAACATAATTGCTGTTACGCATTTATGTTATGTTTAAGACAGTGATACTATGTGTGGTAGTGTCAGTGGTGGATTAGGTGATTCATGGATGAAGTATAGTTTGGATATTGACTGTGGACGGAATGTGAATGTAGAATGAACGAGAGAGATGTTACATGATTTTAGTTTAGGAAGAGGAGGTGGTTTAAGAGAATGTGTATTAAGACTTGGGTTAATTCTTTAGAAGTTTCCATGACGAGGGTTCATAATGCGTGAACGAGGGACGGTCCTCACACGGAAGAGCGCGGAGCGATGGTGGAGAGCAATGGACCACATCGGCGCAGATGGCTAGACGGCGGAGTCTTCATCGTTAACGGTCGTAGAGACGACGGTTATTTTCGCTAATGGCGGAAGTGTTTCTCGGGGAGAAACGTGAAAGGTGTGTGTTGGCACCTATAAGAAGAGCTTCTGGGAATTCATCGTCTGCGTGGTTTCAGCGGCACAAGGGGGTGTAAATGACGACATATTGTGAGCCGTGTTACGAACTCGTGAGTGTCTGTCACACTTTACCTTGTGCGGTAATTAATTATTGATTACTTTCTTTATATCATTAATCACGTGTGTGGAGTGATTGTAAGGAGGTTGAATGAACGGTGTGGACGAGAAGTTGATTGGTATTGATGTTGTCTTGTTTTAAGTGAAGAGTTGTGTTATATTTTGTGTGAGGAAATAATAAGTCTGCATCCTCCCAAAAGTCTGTGTTTGGAGTGTTTTAGTGTGAAGATTGAAGAGTCAGGGTAATAAGATAGGGCAGAACACGTATACAGAAAATAGTATCCTTATTCACACTACAATCCACTTCATGACAATAAGCAATAGCTCGCTAAATATATATTTGAAAAATGCATATAAAATAAGGGTTGTTGGCATGAAAATCCGTCGCGATATAACCTTGAATGGTTGAAAACGACGTTAAACACTAAATAAAGAAAGAAAGAAAGAAAGCATGAAAATGGGTACTGAGTCAAATCAACAAAAACGACCAGATTCATGGATAAACGATTGGACACTTTCAAAAATAAGCTTGTTGGTGCAAAGAGAAAGGTTTTCGCTACCATTTAACAATATTTAAACATGTCTGTAATTAACAGGAAGTGCGTTTATCGTAGACAGGCGAGCATCTACGTACAAAGGACAATGTGTCAAATAATGGTCAGCTGTTTCGTTCAGGTAGCCGCAAGCGCACTGTGGGTTTTCCTGTAAGTGGCGTTTACACAGGTCAGATTTCAAATTACTCATGTTTAGGCGCATTCTGCAGTGGTGAATCTCTTCCAGTCTTTTACCACAGTAATAATAGGCAGGTACGTTATAATCAGGTCTGGAGTAGATAAATAGCGTTTGAAATCGCTGATTGAGTTAGTTGTTTTGATGTTGTCTGGCAATGTGTTCCACAGGGCAGTAGTAGATGATATAAAAGATCGACGGTATAATTCAGTTTTGCACATGGGGACTCTTCTTTCTAATGGTCTTCTATGATGATAGGGGTTAACATCAGAAGTTAAAGGTGGCAAAAGATGTGATAAGTAATGGGGGCATTTGCCATACCATCTTGTAATATAGAATCAGTTTGTGTCTGCTCCGTCTTTCTTTTAGGTTACAAAATCCGCTTTCTTTATACAGTTTTTCGTGGCTGGTGCCGCGCACACCACCGATTATAGTCCGAATGGCTTCCAAATGTAATTTCTCCAGTGCAGTTGATCAGTACTCAATGCAGTTGTCCCATAGGATGTATGCGTAGTCAAAATGTGGAAGAACGAAAGATTTATACATAGTTTCCAGACTTTTACGATTTAATCTATATTTATAATATCTTAAACAATTAATTAATAAGGTGACCTTTTTTACGATGCTTCTCACTTGGAAGTCCCACATACAATTTTGTTTGTTTATTTGTTGCTTAACGTCCAGCCGACTACGCAGAGCCATATCAGGACGAGGAAGGGGGGATGAAGGGGGCCACTTGTCAAGCGATTCCTGTTTACAAATGCACTAACCCATTACTTGTGTCCCAGCAGGCTTTAGTAAAACTAAATTAATACCTACTGGAAGATTACCAGTTTCCAGTATGTTAAAATAGGCTTAACCTATCTACTGCTGGACTTACATCAGAACACTAACAGATTAAACTATACATGAATCGCGAGACAAGCGGCAAGAGAAGAGATTTTTGGAAAAAATACAGGTGAATGAGCAAGAAGGCAGAAAAAAGAAAAGAATTCATGAAGAAAAAGAGAGCATGACAGGAAAGAGGAACCAAAAATCTACCTAACAGCAAACTAGAAAGCTCCTGCGGTTCCAAAAACAGGAGGGGCCTTTAATTTCATAACCGCAGTGCCCCACTGCGGGACCCACATACAATTATTCTGCAAGATTACGCCAAGATGTTTATGTTGGTTCACGTTTTCCAAAACAATATTATTAAAAATGATTGGTTCGGTTGGTATATTATCACGTTTTATGTCTAACAGTTCCGTTTTTGCTTCGTTAAATTTAACTTTCCACTGTTTTGCCCAGGTATTAATTTTATTTAGGTCTGCGTTCAAAATCTGCGCTCGTCTAGTTGGTTCTTCTAAGGACATGGACATGCTCGTGTCATCAGCAAACAACTTTATAACAGATTCAGTATCATTCACAATGTCGTTAATATATATCAGGAATAACAAAGGGCCTAGAACAGAACCTTGTGGAACACCTGCCGGGATACATTTTAATGCAGACTTAGCACCCTTAATAACAACCGCCAGGTGGCAATTTGTTAAATAATCGTGAAACAAATTTCAACAATTGTCCTCTAATTCCTACTAGTTCCAGTTTATATAATAACCCTTTGTGCCAGACTTTTTCAAATGCCTTTGAGTGGTAATTCCCATATCGTAATTTAAACAGAACTCGTCATAAATAGAAGCCAGTTGACAAATGGTAGAGTCACCAGGAATAAATCCTGACTGTGCCGGTGTTAATATATCAGGTGTAAACATGGCTGTGGACATAGCGCTCCATTACCTACCAACACAACTTAGTAATGAGATTGGTCGATAATTGTTGCTGGGCCGGCTTTGTAAATAGGAGTGACATGAGCCGTCTTCCACAAACCAGGATATATACCTTCTCTAAGGCTTCTATTAAACAAGTATGTCAGGGGTTCTGCTATGGCGTCAACAGCCTGTTGTTGGGTAAGTAATTTTGGTTGCTGGGTAAGTTACCGAAAAATAACTAGCCCTACAAGTTTACAGAGAGAAAGAAGCAGAGGGGGGAATAAATAATGTATCACTGCGAAAAATTATTAAATACAGTGCACGGTTATCTCGTAATGTAAGAACATTTGTACCGTTTGAGATACTTCCGTGTCCTTTTCTGTCATAAGCAGGATAAGGAATTCATGAGGAGAATGACCTCTCTCTGTATACAATGCTGATTTGCAGACGTTTTTTCAGTTCTTCTAATTTCAACGATAATTTTCGAAACTTCGAGCGTGTTATGTAGTCAAAGCGAAAGTTTCTGTGCAGTCGATTTCAGGTTCAAAAACAACAATTCTGTAGTAAGTTGTTTTTATTCAAGTTGAAATATTTCAAAGCTGATGTCAAACGTATGGCGCACGTTAGAACTTAAGGGAACTGTTAAACAGTTAAATATTCTTTGTTCGTAAGTTCTCAATAATTATTACAATAAAATCTAAATTCTTACAGAGCGCACACGACTATGTAGCACATCTGCCGTGCCCATCTGTGTCACGTTTCACTATATCACATAAGGTGATTATGAAACGGTTAGTTACTTCTATCTATGGAGATTCAAAGGACAGCACGTTTCGTTTTGCAGCTCGTTTCGTTTGGTGAATGAGTCACCCCGCGAAACGGAACGTGAAACGAGACGGCATAGGCCGCAGACAAGATTTAGATGTATTCACGTTTCGTTTCGGAATGAAGGAAGGGCGATAAATCTTCAAGTGAAATTATCACGTCTGTCCTCGATCAGAATGGAGAAAAAAAAACCTAGGAGGTGGTCCAGAATCGGGCATACTTTGATTATTTTCAGTCCAAATAAATCACACAGACTTTGTTTATACAAAATCACATACGAAGCCAGAATAAAAATTCGATGCGATGACCTACTTCTGCTTCGCCATTTGCTTTCTTCACCATGAAGTTGGATAAATGTACCAGGATCAGCACCCTTCAAAATATTTCAGTTCACAACAGTTGTCTACCTCCAATGAACACATTCTCAGCGCTGAAAGACTGTGAAAGGGTTGATGAATCTAGCAATGCATAAAATGGCCAACAAATAAAACTGTTAGTGTGCAAAAATACTCACAAAAGTTGACGAAATATTGTTCGTTTTTTGGGGGTGGAAAACGTGACTGCGTTTTGACGTTCCACGTTCCGTTTCAGTTGACCTTCACCTTTCCAGCGAGAGACCCCCAAAATGATGACGTTTACCACAACTTCAAAACGAAACGTCCCGACGTTTCGTTTATTAAATCTCCCTACTAACTAACCACACCACGATCCACTCTCGCAGTCATACAATTAAATAGAATCAACAAAAGTATAAGTTTCAGACGCCTGTTTATGTAATAACCCGCCACCTCCCTCGAGACTTCACTCAAAATATGTTCTTTTACGTTCAAAACGTAAAACCAATGGTCACTGACAAAATGCCAGTTAGAATATAGAAAATTATAGTAACACGCTGATCCCGTGTAAAGCTAGGAAAATATAGCTGATCTGCCTAAAAGTGCTAACTTATGCAGGTGTCACACACCCCACGTTGTCACCGCTCGAATGTAATCATAAATAGAAAAGATGACAACGGTGGTATGAAGTGCTGGTTAGCGTGGTGACGAAGCAGGGAACTGTGGAGACATCAGGCGCCACACCCAGTCGCTGGTTAGCTGGTTAGCCGGTTAGCTGGTTAGCCGGTTAGCTGGTTACATCCCTCCGCGGACGATCTTGATGTAGCGTCCCGCTGATAACAGTGTCCCGCAGATAACAGCGTCCCGCAGGTAACAGCCAGCAACAGTAGCAGGTAAATGAAGAAAGGCTGCAACAAAAAGCCTCGGTGCACTAGACATGTCATGCTACCCCTCACACCCCACCTTTAAACATGTCACCCTGACATATTTCATCGAGCACGTGGGCCTGCACAAACGGACTTTTACAACAACAAATCAGCCATTTTCCTTTCTTCTCTCCATATCTGCAAAAACCATATACAGATTAGTATTTTAGCGTCACAAAGAGCAAATTATGCGCTAACCTGGAAAGGACAACAGAGAGTATTTCATTCCACAAACACAGACCCGTCAACAGCGTTAAATAATGATTTATTACCTCAAAAGCCTATGTAGGTAGCTCTCTCATTGAAGCGAAAACTGCTTCCTCCTTTGAATGGCACCTGTTCGTCAACAGCGATACCCCATTCACCCTCTTGCCGAGTCCTTTATGCGGTGAAATTACTTTCTCGCACGGCGCAGAGAATTTGACGACCCGTCAACGTCAGACCGCATGTGAACGGAGAGAAAGTGGTCTCAAACTGAAGTTTCCTGAAGCCCTCCTGTACATATGCAGAGCGGCGCGTTGAATATCAATGCAGAACTCAAAGCGATGAAATCCATCAAACTAGCAGGAAATATAAGACACCGACCGTTCTCCCCAGCGCTGAGTTTTCGAGTGTCCAGTTAACATGTCTCAGACAGACAACCTTGACGAAATCACGTGACTCACCCTGTCACATACCCCAGTTCAGCTATCGACAATTCTGGCTCGACAGCAGAAATCCCCCCCGTGAAATCCGTGCAACACAAAATATCCGTGTTCGTTCTGCGCTGTCAGCAAAATTCACAACCGTTGACAGAAAGCACAGGCGCTTTCTATCGCAATTGACCAAGAGAAGGCACCCCACCGAGTGACACTTTCTTGATCCATGTCACCTAATCGTGACAATCTGCTACCACCCTCTCTCCCATTATCATACCCCACTATTTTCACCCTTTCTCCCATTATCATACCCCACTATTTTCACCCTCCTTCCCCCTCGCGCCCTCCCAAACCCCTAAACCCTGTCTTTCGCCTTCATCCACTATCACTCCGCGCTCCAAGCCAAACAAACCGTTCTTACTGCCTGAGTGAAGAGTTCTGTGAGGAAGATGAAACCGTCCTCGAGTAGTATGCCGAACTGTCCATCGCCATCACTGAGGAGACTGTAGGTAATGATACCGTTGTTCCCAACATCAGCATCAGAGGCCCGGATGGCCACAAAGTTGCTGGTGATCGGGTGTTCCACGGTGATGTTAGCCACGTACTTAGCCCTGTCAAACTCTGGCGCATGGTCGTTGATGTCGTTGATGGTCACATTGAACGTACACCACCCTTCCAGCGAAGGGATGCCGCCATCCTTGCCTTTAACCGTCACCTGGTAAACACCACAATATCAATATGAATATCAATAAAGAAAAAAAACAGCACAATGGAGGTTGCGTGTAAGATTATTTTGCGTTGATTGTAGCAACATCTGATCTATCTTAAAAACTTAAGTAATTACAAGAATGCCCACCTGACTGAAAGGGTACTGCTCACGGTCGATGTCAACCCCCACAACGATGTCCCCCGATGTAGAGTTGATGGTGAAGATGCCTGCTGGTTCCGTTGTGATGGTGTACGTCACCAAGCCGTCAGGACCTCGGTCACTGTCCGTTGCGGACACCTGTAGGACATAGGACATCAAATTATTCATTGTCCATTCAATACACATAATGCTCACTGTACGTTTTGGTAACATACACAGAGACACGCAGACTCAGACTCACACACAGACACACACACAGACACAGACACACACACACAGACACAGACACACACAGACACACAGACACACACACACACACACACACACACACACACACACACACACACACACACACACACACACACAGGCGAGCGCTTATGCAAACATGCGCATGTGTCTGCACAAAACAGTAATCATTCAAACCGTTTGAACAGAAGTGCCGATAGCAGCGTGTTCAGCAATGGAAGGACTGTAGCTAGAACACGATGTGAAAGTCGGCTCAGTCTGTGTGGTGACACCGTTCACCTGGGACAGAACACACATCACCATATACACCAGTCTAAACACGAACAGCGCGGCCATTGTCTCCTGGGGATTAACCATCAGTTCTTCACACTCCTCATAGCGCCTGTCTTGAGTCAATGTCAGGGCAGAGTTGTGTTCAAGTGCTGGGGTCTGTGGGAAATAAGACCGGGAAGTAACACCCACATAAACCGACTAGTCTTGCTTTCGGATCGAAGTAGGGGAAAGGCTCCTAATATGGACCTGCTCCAAATATGGACCACCTCCTGTTCTGACAAACTAACGGCGCTAGAGCGCTCAAAACAATTTCATTCGCTTTATTCACCCTCTCTGGATAAGTTGCACATGTCAAAACAGTTGCAGAAACACAAACCTATATGGCTATATATGACAGCTAAGACAGTATTTGTTACATTTTAACAGGGTGTACCCCGAGTTTCTACTGCAAACAAAAAACAATAGCAAAACCTCAAAGTATGTGTGAGTCCCCTAATATGGACCACCTTCAACAAATCGAAGAAAATAAAAAATAAAGGCAATTGTAATTCATTCATTAAGAAGCTTGCTGAAAATAACCTATAACTAGCCCTCGAGATTTCAAAAAAATGTAACAAATAGTCTTTTTTTGTGGAAGTTGATAATTTCACTTATTTTCACTTATTTTCACTCTGTTTTTGATAAGCTTCTTCAGTTTCCTGGTGTGCATCAAATAATGCTCTCATCAACAGCTAAATCTAAAGCATATTTGAATTAGTCTGACTTGCACACTAAGTTGTATCATGTTATTTTGAAGTATAGGGGTCTTTTTACAGTGATTCGTGAAGGCCGCTTCACTGGTCCATATTGGGCGCCCAGGCTCCTATAATATGGACCATTTGTGACTTTTTCTGTATTTAAATTTTGCTGAAGGTCTATCAAAGCTATTTCACTCTAATTAGGCCTAACGGTTAAAATAAGAGAGAAGGACTACCAACCACAAAATGAAACTTCTTCGCAAGAAAACAAGCTAGTTATCAGCAATAAACAAAAAGTGGTCCATATTAGGGGCCCTTCCCCTACGACTGTTCTGTCTAACCTCATGACTCGATCGTGTGCGGATCAGGGTTTGTGGATATCACGTGACTATTTCGCCTCTCGTGAGTTATGACTCGCCGTTAGTCACACACACACACACACACACACACACACTAGCACACACAAACACACACACACACACACACACACACACACACACACACACACACACACACAACTGCATTATGCGGTATTGGAATCAAAAGTACACGCGCATACTTCTTCAATGTCGTCACATGTTAGGGTAGCCAGATAAACTTACCAGTCTTTTCATTGCCCTTTTTACATTTAGTCAAGTTTTGACTTAATGTTTTAACATAGAGGGGGGAATCGAGACGAGGGTCGTTGTGTATGTGTGTGTGTGTGTGTCTGTGCTTGTGTGTGTGTAGAGTGATTCAGAGTAAACTACTGGACCGATCTTTATGAAATTTTACATGAGAGTTACTGGGTATGATATCCCCAGCCTTTTTTTCATTTTTTCGATAAATGTCTTTTATGACGTCATATCCGGCTTTTTGTAAAAGTTGAGGCGGCACTGTCACACCCTCAATTTTCAATCAAATTGATTGCAATTTTGCCCAAGCAATCTTCGACGAAGGCCGGATTTCGGTATTGCATTTCAGCATGGAGGCTTAAAAATTAATTGATGACTTTGGTCATTAAAAATCTGAAAATTGTAATTAAATTTTTTTTTTATAAAACGATCCAAAATTATTTTCATTTTATTCTTCATCATGTTCTGATTCCAAAAACATATAAATCTATATCTAGATATATACGGCTTGTGTGTGTGTGTGTGTCTGTCTGTGTGTTCACGATTCACGGCCAAAGTTCTCGATGGATCTGCTTCAAATTTGGTGGGCATATTCAGGTAGACCCCGGACACAATCGTGGAAAATTTTGAACACGTGCGTGCTCTCAGCGCGCAGCGCTGAACCGATTTTGGTTTTTCTGTACATTCATTCCCAGTAACTCTTCCTTATCTTCTCCAGTGTTTTGCGCGTTTATCTCCCTTCCTTCGTACGGTGCGCCGGCGAAGCCGTCGTACACCCGGCAAAGCCGGGTCCCCGGCGAAGCCGGGTATTCGGCTCTACTTCTTCCCGGCGAAGCCGTACCCGGCGAAGCGGGTATTCATCTAGTATGTTATATTCGGATTAAAAACAAGCTCTAAAAATTAAAAATATAAAAATTATGATTACAATTAAATTTCCAAAATCGTTTTAAAAACTATTTCATCTTATTCCTTGTCGGTTCCTGATTCCAAAAACATATAGATATGATATGTTTGGATTAAAAACACGCTCAGAAAGTTAAAACGAAGAGAGGTACAGTAAAGCGTGCTATGAAGCACAGCGCAACCGCTACCGCGCCAAACAGGCTCGTCACTTTCACTGCCTTTTGCACTAGCGGCGGACTACGTTCAGTTTCATTCTGTGAGTTCCACAGCTTGACTAAATGTAGTAATTTCGCCTTACGCGACTTGTTTTTTTTATTCAACCTGCTATGTCGCCTTTTTTTTTAAAGCCTCTCAAGATTTGCATAGAAAAAACATTAAAGGTGTATTTTCAATATGGTACAGGACGAAAACCCCTTTCAAATGGCATCCATCTTTTTTCATTTCGATCGGCTGAAATGTTAAAATGGTAAACATATAAAGAGAACACAAAAGAAAACATAACGACATTTTTAAGAATAAACACAAATCAATATTTTTTCTTCAGCAAAGAGTTCTCAAGCTTTGTTGAATATAGAATGCGCGATGCCTGCACAAGAAAATAAATGTCAACATTTTTTTTTATGAACAAAGAGAGAGAGAGAGAAAGACGCTTTTGACGCTTTGACGCTTTGAGAGTTTATTGTAGGCAAGGGGATATAATTTACAGAAGAAATAAACATAACCATCTCTGCAAACACATCCACACACACACTCCTCTCTCTCTCTCTCTCTCTCTCTCTCTCTCTCTCTCTCTCTCTCTCTCTCTCTCTCTCTCTCTCTCTCTCTCTCTCTCTCTCTCTCTCTTTCTCTCTGCCACACACACAAACGTACGCTCGCGCTCACACACGGATTCTTCCTCCCAGTTGCATAATCATCATACAATAATGCATTAATAATAATAATAATAATAATAATAATAATAATAATAATAATAATAATAATAATAAATGAGCATTTATATAGCGCAACATCATAACTTTACAATTATGCTCTTTGCGCTTGACACATTTAAAATTAAAACACAGTTATACAAGCATTTACATCTACATTCATAGTCAACAACGCTTAATTAAAAGCATACACCATCACACATACATTACAAAAGATTCTTCCACTAACTAAGTAATAAAAACATGAATAAAATAGGTAGTAAAAAAACAAGGAAATACCAGCTGAATACCCTTAATCAAACAGAACATGTTATCAACAATGCTGAAAACAGTCCTAGATGTTTATATACATTATCACTAAAACAACAAATACACTACATGTAGCCTACTGATGGACTGAGAAAACAAAATCAGGGGTTGTAATTCTTGAAGAGGTGCGTTTTAAGTGCTCGTTTGAATGCTTGGGGTGACTGAGAGTGGCGGATGTGAAAGGGGAGAGAATTCCATTGTGTGGGTGCGCAGAAAGTAAAAGTGCGTTGTCCGTATGTTTTGGTTTTGGTGTGTGGAATGGTAATGATGCGACAGTCAGAAGAGGCACGGAGTTGTCTTGCTGGAGAATAGACGATGAGGAGTTCAGAGAAGTAAGCAGGAGACGAGCCAGAAAAGAAGTTAAAGCAGAGGGTGGACAGTTTGTAGTCAATGCGGGCTTGATTAGGTAACCTGTGCAGTGTGTGAAGAAGTGGTGTTGCGTGATCTCGTTTTCGTGCTTTGAGAATGAGGCGTGCTGCCGAGTTTTGGACTTTTTGTAGTTTATGCAGGAGGTACAGAGGACAGCCAGAGAGAAAAGAGTTGCAGTAGTCAAGTTTAGAAAGAACAAAGGCACAGACAAGAGTGTTAGTTGTTAGAGAGGAGAGAGTGTGGCGAATGGTGCTGATCTTACGAAGCTCAAAATAAGCTGCTCTACAGACTAAAGATATATGTTTGTTAAGGGTCATGTCAGATGAAAGGGTGAATCCAAGGTTTCTAGCTGATGGTGAGAAAAGAATGTCGGTATTGCCTATTTGAACAGAAACAGGTTGGGGAGAGGGAAATGTAGTGTTCTTCTTTTTGCACAGTAAGACTTCAGTCTTATCATCATTCAGCTTGAGTTTGTTATCGACCATCCAAGATTTAACATCAGTGATGCATGTCTGAATCGTCTGGATGGTGGAATGTGTCTCTGCAGGGGGACTGGGTTTATACAGCTGGGTGTCATCAGCAAAAGACTGATTTAAAACAGAATGGTTTTGAATCAGTGTGGAGAGGGGCTTAGTGTACATGATGAAAAGGGTGGGACCGAGTACTGAACCTTGAGGAACGCCGAAAGAAAGTGGGGCTGGAGCAGACATCTGGCCATCGACAAGCACATCCTGAGTCCTGCCAATGAGATAGGACTCAAGCCATGCCAGCGGTGGACCGGATATGCAGTACAGAGTCTGAAGTCTATGGAGAAGCGTGACATGGTCAATCGTGTCGAACGCTGCAGAAAGGTCAAGTAGGGTAAGCACTGACACATCACAACCATCCAGAGCAGACAGAATGTCACTGATTACTTTAAGTAGGGCTGTTTCAGTACAGTGAGAAGGGCGATAAGCGGACTGAGAGTGCGAGATCAAATCATGGGTGTTCAAATATGACAACAGCTGCTTCAAAACTACCTTTTCAAAAACTTTGGACAAGAATGATAAATTAGATACAGGACGATAATTCTTCAAAATATTGACATCAAGACTAGGTTTTTTGAGAAATGGTTTGACAAGTGCAGTTTTGAACAATGATGGAAAAACACCAGATAACAGGATCGAGGTTTAAGGCGACGCCTTCTATAACAACCGGTCCTTACTTTTAATACAAATGTATAATAAATGATAAACAAGTAAAGCAACATGACAAATAAACAAATTAAACGAACGACCCAGCAAACAATCGACAAGTAAGCAAACAAGCAAATAAACACAAACAACAAAATGACAAAGTAAGCAACATATAAATCAAAAGCGAAACATGCACCATGTTAATTGAGGTTACACATGTAAAGTGATCGACAGTAAAATTCACACAATACCAACGTTTACACTAATGCTTACAATGATTATAAGGTGTAAATGATGATGATGATGATGATGATGATGATGATGATGATGATGATGATGATGATGATGATTTGATGATGATAATGATGATGATGATGTTGATGATGATGATGGAAAATCGCAACATAAATTCCACATAATACATGCAATAAATACATATTTTTGTAATTCATAAAGCTTTGCCAATTGTTGACAGCTACTTGCACATGTTAAGACTAGTAGCCATCTAGGTAGACATATAATGATTATGCAGAGCTTGTTTAAAACTCTTTAGTGAGGTTAATGATCTTATTACAGACGGAATGGAGTTCCACACCATAGAGCCAGAGAAGGCTTGACTAGTTTTGAACAAATCAATCCTGGGTATTGGCGGTAGAAAATTGATAGACCCGTACCTTTCGGTGACTCTGTGAAATAGGTCCTGAATATAGTAACTTGGGCACTTCGCCATGATATACTTTGTACATCATTACAGTCTTATCAAACTGTAACTGTTTAACTAGCGGTTTAGATTCTTTAACTTCAAATCAGCTGATAATTGTGGACCATTTAACATGATTTTGGCTGCCCGACGATGTAGAGAGTTTAATTTTTTCATGTGAATATCAGAGACGCCATCCCAAAGAGTTGATGCGTAATTAATATGGGATAAGATGTGGGCATGATAAAATAGTTTTAGTGTTGCGATATCGACATATTGCTTTAACTTTGATAGCAGAAACAAATTCTTGGATACTTTTTGACAAATATAATGTACATGAGATTGCCATTCTAATTCTTGATCGACTATCACACCCAAAACACGATGTTCAGTTACCTGCTGAACAGGTTGTGATTCCAGAGAAAGATTTAAATTAAGAGGTCGTGACTGGTGTTTTTGTCTTGTTGTACATAATAATCATGCTTTGAGATCGTCGCGATATAACCTTCGTGGTTGAAAACGACGTTAAACACCAAATAAAGAAAGAAAGAAAGAATGCTTTGAGAGAGAGATAGAGAGAGAGAGAGAGAGAGAGAGAGAGAGAGAGAGAGACAGAGACAGAGACAGAGACAGAGACAGTGTCACGGTTTTAGTGACATGAATTGAAAAAGGAACACTCTGTGGGGTGCCTTTCTCGAATTGCAACGAAAAGCGCCTGTGCTTTTGGCGACGGGCTGGTTTCTGCTGACCGAGCTTGGCATGGGGATTTCGTTTTCTGCACGCCTGGCTGGCATGCAAGGGACGACATTGTGTACAGGGGTTTCACGTGCGTGATTTTGCTGTCTGGACAAAATCAACTGGGAACTGAGCTGTACGTGTGACGATAGTGATTGGTCGCTAGAGTCACGTGATGTTTTTCAAGGTGTTTTGAGGATGACTTGAAACGACACACTTGAGCATTGAGCAGCAAGAGAGAAGTGTTGGTGTCTTTTTCCTAAGAGTTTGATGGTATTCAACACGGGACATTATATCATTTTATGTCAACGTGCCGTTCTGCTTGTACAGTAGGGCTTTTAGGAACGTCAAGAAGGGACCACTTTTCGCTGTTTACATGTTGCTGACGACGAGGTTGTCAAGTTGTTTCTTGGCTGAGCGGGGGAAAAATTCTCACGCATGAAGTAAATTCAGCACGAGAGGGAGTGTGGCAGGAAATTCGTCGACGGACGATAGCCATACAAAGGAAGCGGATTCGCTTAAAGGAAAGCTACTTACATTAGGCTGTTGAGCTTTTTTCCTACTCATCGGATTCAGCTGTATCTACTACTCAGCGGTAACCGGAACATCTTTATTTGGTATCTACTACCTACATAACATGGTGTCGCGGAGCTGTATGCTGTAACCTGATGTCGCAGAGCTGTATGCTGTAACCTGGTGTCGCGGTGCTGTATGCTGTTGCTGCTGCTGGGATAACTGGTGAGGCCGTCACCGTCTGCAAGGGTCTTCCGGCAGGCAGTGACGTCACCTACACGACCACCCGTTGTCTTCAGCAGCTGAGTGAGGCGCCTGATTTCCCCACGATTCCCTGCTTCGTTCCACGCCAGCCGGCACTCCAATCAACGAAGCAGTAGTGGGGAAGGACTATTTACGGGTCGCCCACTCCGTAACTAAAAGCTAAGTGTACCGTGCCATTGCGCCCTTTTACCACCAAGTCATCTTTTACTATTTGTGATTATATTTGAGTGGTGACGACGTGGGTTGTGACAACTGCATTTAACCAGCGCTGTTTACAGACAGCTATCTTTCCTGTCTTTACACGAGATCAGCGTGTTATTATCTTTTTCTAAACTTTAACTGGCATTTTTGTCAGTGACCTTTTTTTACGTGTTGAACGTAAAAACATCTTTTGGAGTGAAGTCTCGAGGGAGGTGGCGAGATAGTATATAAACAGGCGTCTGAAACTTATACTTTTGTTGATTCTATCTATTTGTATGACTGCGAGAGTGGATCGTGGTGTGGTTAGTTAATTAGCAGTAACTAACCGTTCATAATCATCTTCTGTGATCTATTGAAACGTGACAGACAGAGACAAAGAGACAGCGAGACAGAAAAAGAGAAAGAGAAATAGAGACAGGAACACAGAGAAAAAGTAAGATTAAAAGAAAGAGAAAGACAGACAGACAAACAGACAGACATATACACATGTAGATACCCATGCACACACATGACATTTACTAATTATGTTATTTGTTATGCATCTATATAATTATAGATGATATAAAAAAGGCAATATGTTCTTGCTTCGAGCGTCTTCGTTTGATCAGCATCTGTCCGGGGGGTTGCGGGGGTCCGTAAAGGCAAACAACAAGGTGGAGGCCCTGTTGGGATGGGGGCGAGTTGGACAGTGCGGTGGGGGCCAAATACAGTATGGGTGGGCCATCCCAGGTGGTCCCCATGGGGGCCACTTCCAGATGGGGGTCACAACGGGGTGTAACACCGGTATTCTCAGTTGTCAATACTTCACTCGAGCCATGTGAATGCCATCCTGCCTATTCACTAGCTGGGACCTTGACTGCTATTTCTCCATGTGTCGCCGTGTACGTACGAGTATCGAAAGGTTCGGAAAAATAGAAAGCAAGTGCAAAGCCAGGCCTCAAAGCCAGGCCTCAAAACCATTGTCTTAAAACTAAACAATCGATGGGATCGTGTTTTCATGCAAACAAAACAGCAAATGTATGCAAACATTAACCGCATGTCTGGAGTACTTTGGCTGTTCTTACTTCGTATGTTTGTATGGTTTTTATGTAAAGGGTTGTTGCCAAGTGTTGCTTGGTGTGTTTTAAGAGCATATAAACCACACTTTTAGATCCATTGTGTTCCGTCGCGATATAACCTTCGTGGTTGAAAACGACGTTAAACACCAAATAAAGAAAGAAAGAATCCATTGTGTAATTGTATTTATCCTACATACGTGAGAGAGACACCCGTGAGATAATAATCGTTCACTCTCTGGGCTGCAGAGACAGCATTACGTCCTTTTATTGAGTAGGCTCTTGTCACTGCATGCATGGTAATCTAGGCTCTTGAAACGTAATGACTAATGTGCAAGTCTGTGCGCTATATTGACGTGATTGATTGTTGCAAAATGTTGATTCGAATTAAAGATGATTTCAGCCTGTTGTAACAAACTTATACTCTACTCTGAGAAGAAAAAAAAATCATTGTGTTCAAAATAGATCGAGACAGCACTGCAGCAACAAGCTAGCTGCATGCGCTGAGTGTCACTGAGATAATTGTTACACAGTGTACCCCCACACCCCCAATTCAAGACTTCCCCTGTATAAGACCTTGCTTTTTCATATACCTTATTCATGACTTGTGAAAAGGGTATACTTTTTTTGAGCCAGTCGAAGGGTTGCCATTTCTAGAACGAGGCAGCTCGTTTCCGGAAATGCGGCGCTTTGTTGGAAATCAAATGAGGTTTCGGGAAATCCCTATTATTCCAACTCTGCCCCGGATTCTTACTTTGCGCCCAACAGGTACACGTGCACTCAAGTTAACCTCTGCTTTGACCTGTGTGCCAAGAGTCAGATGAGAGAGAGAGAGAGAAAGCGAGAGCGAGAGAGACACACACACACACACACACACACACACACACACACACACACACACACACATAGACAGAGACAGACATAGAAAGACAGAAGCGGAGAGACTCAGAGGGAGACACAGACAAAGACAACATACAGAGAGAGAGAGAGAGAGAGAGAGAGAGAGAGAGAGAGAGAGAGAGAGAGAGAGAGAGAGAGAGAGAGAGAGAGAGAGAGAGAGAGAGAGAGAGAGAGAGAGAGAGAGAGAGAGAGAGAGAGAGAGAGAGAGAGAGAGAGATGTAACTGATCTCGTGAGAACGGTTGAGGCCTTGCAAGGTTTTGACGGCAACAATAATTATTGTAGTTCTCTAAGACTTTATTTCTGTTTGATTTGTAATATGTTGGGAAGACATATTTATCAATTGATCAAAAAAATACAACATAATACAAAACGACACAACATTGTTAAAATCATTATTGGCCAACGTTGAACGTTTACGAAGGCCTCAATCTTCCCGCGCCGTAAACCAGATTAATAGGTGCTTGATTTTGGTATTTTGATTTACATAACATTAAACCTTTCTTGGGGTTCATGGTCATGGCAACAGCCATATTAATAGTATATGATGTATAATTTTATATTTCAGCATTATGTGAATTACATGTCATCATACCAAACTGTCATACATTTTTTGTATTCCTACATTATTCTGATTGATCACAACCAAACCTACTATCATTGGACACATCCAAATGCAAGCGCCTGTTTTTGACAACTTGCGCCTGATCTAAAATAACTTGCTTGGATCTCTTGTTTGGCCTGTAGGTACAATGTACAATGTATTTTCTGATTTGTGCACAAAAGCTTTTGTTTTTCTTATTTTTTTTTAACATAACAATGTTTAATGTCACTGTATGTTTGAAAGACCATGGTCACATTTGTAAAACAAATGTTAAATTAGAAAATAAATTTCATTTTGGTTCATGATTTTTCCTACACCTGTGCTGAAAATAAGACATAAAAATGTTGGTATATAAGTCACTCAAATGCAAAGCAGTATGAATGGTTTGAGTTGCGGTTAACCCTGCACAGTTCGGCCTATGATGACGTATTTCACAACTTCCTGTGTAACACAAACTCAGTGATGACCAATTTTGCCTGCACCCTTCCCATAGGGTGACGGATTTCACAACTTTCTACTGATGAACAATGTTGCCTTCACCCCTCCCATAGGGTGACGGATTTCACAACTTCCTGTGTACACAAACTGATGACGTATTTCACAACAAAATGGCGCTGCCCATGGTCAACCTCGAAACTATCCGTATAAATGGGGGCCTCCTGGCCCCCATAATGATTTTTGGTATTGTTTTTTTCTTACGCAACAGCGTGATACTTGTGTGCCCCTCTGTATTCTTCTTTTTATGAGTGCTGCATTGTCTGATTGGGGGCCGTGAATTCGTAAGTGTCTTGGCGCTAATGTCCTGATCAGCATGAGTCAATGCATACGTAGGAGAAGATCCTTTTGAGCTACCATTCTAATGTGCTTTCCAGGACAATGCATTATACAGACTGACACTCGGGGTGGGGTACTGAGTGGGACGATGACAGGCACACTCCTTTCGCAAAAAAACCCAGTGCAACTCACTATCTGGCCAGGCTTTCACACGGCATAACACCGTCCCTCCGCTTGGTCACATACCAGAAATCAAAAGCCTGACTTACTGTGGTGAATTGGACATTCTTGATGAATATTATTGTGTTGAAAGACACTGAAATTACTATTGATCAGAACGTTTGGGTGAGTTTCTGGCGAATGTGAAGAATCTGAGAAATCCACTGTTCCTAAATCTTGTCGCTCAAGGCACGATTTGCACGAAGCGCTCTGGACACAAGTATGGTAATAATACGAATACGAATACTTTATTATCTCATACAGAGAAATTTCATTGTGTTGCACATTAAAAGACAAAACAAATAATAAGACAACAGATAAAAATACCATACGAAGCATATTAATTAGCCTAATTAAATCAAAGTGTGTCAATGCACGTCAGAACACACACTGCATCACACACATTTGCTTTGTGTGTGTGTGTGTGTGTGTGTGTGTGTGTGTGTATGTGTGTGTGTGTGTGTGTGTGTGTGTGTATGTGTGTGTGTGTGTGTGTGTGTGTGTGTGTATGTGTGTGTGTGTGTGTGTGTGTGGTGTGCCTGTGTCTATGTCTGTGTAGGTTTGTGTGTGTGTGTGTGTGTGTGTGTGTGTGTGTGTGTGTGTGTGTAGAACAAACACCTGTGAACCATAACGATAGGGATCTTAAGAGTATTATTAATTTATTTATTTTTCTCTTCATGGTATGCAGATATTTTAAGGTTTTTATTAAGTAACAGTCAACAACAAGCAAACCGTATTGAACAAAATGTAAACTTTGCATCACGGTTTGATTGTGGTTTCTTGAAAAATGACAGATGGAAGTGAGAACAAAGGAAACAAGTCGCGTAAGGCGAAAATACAATATTTAGTCAAGTAGCTGCCATTTTTCAGCAAGACCGTATACTCGTAGCATCGTCAGTCCACCGCTCATGGCAAAGGCAGTGAAATTGACAAGAAGAGCGGGGTACGTAGTAGTTGCGCTAAGAAGGATAGCACGCTTTTCTGTACCTCTCTTTGTTTTAACTTTCTGAGCGTGTTTTTAATCCAAACATATCATATCTATATGTTTTTGGAATCAGGAACCGACAAGGAATAAGATGAAAGTGTTTTTAAATTGATTTGGACAATTTAATTTTGATAATAATTGTTATATATTTAATTTTCAGAGCTTGTTTTTAATCCGAATATAACATATTTATATGTTTTTGGAATCAGAAAATTATGAAGAATAAGATTAACGTACATTTGGATCGTTTTATATTACAAAAAATGTTTTTACAATTTTCAGATTTTTAATGACCAAAGTCATTAATTAATTTTTAAGCCACCAAGCTGAAATGCAATACCGAAGTCCGGGCTTCGTCGAAGATTACTTGACCAAAATTTCAACCAATTTGGTTGAAAAATGAGGGCGTGACAGTGCCGCCTCAACTTTCACGAAAAGCCGGATATGACGTCATCAAAGACATGTATCAAAAAAATGAAAAAAACGTATGGGGATTTCATACCCAGGAACTCTTATGTCAAATTTCAGAAAGATCGGTCCAGTAGTTTAGTCTGAATCGCTCTACACACACACACAGACACACACACACACACACGCACACACGCACACACGCACATACACCACGACCCTCGTCTCGATTCCCCCCTCTACGTTAAAATATTTAGTCAAAACTTGACTAAATATAAAAAGAATAAAAAACAAAAAACAAAACACAAGGTATATTTTGCATACAAAAAGGTTCAAGGGATAATGAAAACACAGGTCTCGTGGCCTCAGAACTAGCTCCGCAAGCACACTGGAAGCAGTGAACGTACACAGGGCTGGATGCCATTCAGTCACAAAGAGAAACTCAGATCTGATCACGTGTCACTAGCAAGGGGCTAATCAACATAAAATATGTCAAGAAAAAACCCCACTAAAACGTGACATTTTCAGGGAATTTCATAAATGTCCTGGTTTTGAGAATTTACTGTGACAAATATAGCGGTGGACCGCTACGTCTTACCACCACTGATCTATAAATACTCAGTGTTTATCACACATCCAGGGGAGACAATACGTTGTGACTACACAGATGCGTTTTACGAAGTTATTTACCTTGCAATAGTGGTCGCATTGTATGACATTGTCACAATGACTGTCTAGTCGTCCCAGTTACGCTAATTAGTTAGTTAGTTAGTTAGCTGTTGGTTTTCGGGTCCAGCGAACCATAATAGGCCAAATCAGGACCCCAGTTACGCTAATGGGAGGATGTGTTCAGTTGTGAGGGAATGCTAAACATCTTTAGACCTGCAACACGTATTTGTCATTTGGAAGTTTTGACTAAATGTTTTAACTTAGAGGGGGAATCGAGACGAGGGTCGTGGTGTGTGTGTGTGTGTGTGTGTGTGTGTGTGTGTGTGTGTGTGTGTGTGTGTGTGTGTGTGTAGAGCGATTCAGAGTAAACTACTGGACCGATCTTTATGAAATTTTACATGAGAGTTCCTGGGTAAGATATACCCAGAAATATTTTCATTTTTTCGATAAATGTCTTTGATGACGTCATATCCGGCTTTTTGTAAAAGTTGAGGCGGCACTGTCACGCCCTCATTTATTTAATAAAATTAATGGAAATTTTGACCAAGCAATCTTTGACGAAGGCCGGACTTTGGTATTGCATTTCAGCTTGGAGACTTAAAAATTAATTAATGACTTTGGTCATTAAGAATGGGAATATTGTAATAAAGATTATTTTGTTTTAAAACGATCCAAAGTTAAGTGCATCTTATTTTTCATCATTTTATGATTCCAAAAACATATAAATATGTTATATTTGGATTAAAAACAAGCTCTGAAAATTAAAAATATAAGAATTATGATTAAAATAAAATGTCCGAAATCGATTTAAAGGCACAGTAAGCCTCCCGTAAACCATCACAGATACGGTCAGGCTTTTACACACAGTACAAACACCCTTTCATTTAAATACTCACCGATTGAGAACATCCTAGGTGCCCTCCGTCAAGAGCGAACAATTTTCAAAGAATTTATTTTTGCGTGGTTTATCTTACCCCTGAGCCATCGTGAACCCGTGTGATCCAGTTTCCCTTTTTCACAATGTAGTCGTCAGTTAGTAATTTGAATGCGACTCGATGTGAGCTTATTTACAATAGCACGTTTTTATGCACGAAACAAACGGCTGTGGTTCACAAGAACACTAGCGATGGCTTTTGACTGTTGCCGAGAGGAACGGCGATATGCCGCATAAACCGTCGTCTGCTACGACCCTTGCGTGACCCTGCTTCCGGGCTTTTCCTTTTTCAAACTTTCACAACTTCGAATTGCACTGATCTTGTCTTGATGAAAAAAGAATTCCTTTATGATTAAAGAATGTTTGTGTAACAAGCTGTCAATTTATTATTTAGATGTTAAAAGTTAGGTCTAGCGCAAAAACGCACCACGGTCCAAAAACATTCTGATAATCATCGATCCACGGCTATCGCCAGTTTAAGAGAAGTAACTCATTTTTGACCTGAGTTCAGGATGGGTCCAAAAAGTGTTCGAGACAATCTGCAAAATTAATTCTTTAAAAATTGCTCGCTCTTTACGTAGCGCACCTAGGATGTTCCCGTTTGGTGAGCGTTCAAATGGAAGGGTGTTTGTACTGTGTGTAAAAGCCTGACAGTATCTGTGATGGTTTACGGGAGGCTTACTGTCCGGGCGTGATTTCCGGGATATTCATAACAGCCGTCCAGCACCAAAACGAGGCGCCATTGTTGTAAAGGGCCAAGTCCACGAAAATAAATTCGTTGAAAATTTCTCACGCTCGACAGAAAGCAGCCAGGATGTTCCCGTTCGGTGAGCGTTCAAATGGAAGTATGCTTGTACTGTATGTAGACGCTCGGGGAGTTCTGTGATGGTTTACGGGAGGCTTACTGTGCCTTTAAAAACAATTGCATCTTATTCCTTGTCGGTTTTCTGATTCAAAAAACATATAGATATGATATGTTTGGATTAAAAACACGCTCAGAAAGTTAAAGATAAGATAAGAGAGGTACAGAAAAGCGTGCTATGCAGCACAGCGCAACCACTACTGCCCTAAACAGGCTTTTTTGTCCCATCAGCGGGTACTATTTCGGAAGGGTTTTTATTTTTATTGTGATGTCGCCTACTGTAAACGTAAAACTCTCTCTTTCTTGATAACTTTCTTTCTCTTCCGTCTGCGTGCTTGTTTGGAATTTGTTATAGCCTTTCGTATAACAAATGGTTACAACAACCTTTACCGTCCCACACAAAAGGTAATATACAGTACGAGAACTGACACTCCTTGTGCTTTTCGTCTCGCGACAGCCTTTTTTGTGTATATCTCTGATTGTGAAGACCCCCCGGCAACCCAACGGCCCTTTCCCATTAGATCGTATATTTAACATTGATTCATTCGAGTTATTTTAAAGGCACAGTCAGCTTCCCGTAAACCATCACAGATACGGTCAGGCTTTTACACACAGTACAAACACCCTTTCATTTAAACCCTCACCGCTTGAGAACATCCTAGGTGCCCTCTGTAAAGAGCGAGCAATTTTCAAAGATTTATTTTTGCGTGGTTTATCTTACCCCTGAGCCATCGTGAACCCGTGTGATCCAGTTTCCTTTTTTTCACAATTTAGTCGTCAGTTGGTGATTTCAATGCGACTCACTGTAAGCTTATCTGCAATAGCACGTTATTGTGTACCTCTGAATCTAAAACGCAACAAGCGGCTGCGAGTCTCACAAACTGAGCGGTGGCGGTTGCCCGTTCAAAGGAACTGGCGCTATGCCGAACCATCGTCTGCTGCGCGAAACACGTTTCCGGGCTTTTCTTGTTTCAAACTTTCAAAACTTCAAATTGTACTGATCTTGTCTTGATGAAAAAATATTTCTTTTATAATTTAAGAATGTTTGTGTAACAAGCTGTCAATTTATTATTTAGATTTTAAAAGTTAGGTCTAGCGCTAAAACAATGGGCTGGTTGTGGTACTGAACAATCCGGCTAGCCACGCAAAAATAAATTCTTAGAAAATTGCTCACTCTTTACGTAGGGCGCCTAGGATGTTCTCAAGCGATGAGTGTTTGAACGAAAGTGTGTTTGTACTGTGTGTAAAAGCCGGACAGTGTCTGTGATGGTTTACGGGAGGCTTACTGTGCCTTTAAATCGTGGTTGGTATCTACCTCATATCAACAACAAACAAGTCGCGTAAGGCGAAAATACAATATTTAGTCAAGTAGCTGCCATTTTTCAGCAAGACCGTATACTCGTAGCATCGTCAGTCCACCGCTCATGGCAAAGGCAGTGAAATTGACAAGAAGAGCGGGGTAGTAGTTGCGCTAAGAAGGATAGCACGCTTTTCTGTACCTCTCTTTGTTTTAACTTTCTGAGCGTGTTTTTAATCCAAACATATCATATCTATATGTTTTTGGAATCAGGAACCGACAAGGAATAAGATGAAAGTGTTTTTAAATTGATTTGGACAATTTAATTTTGATAATAATGTTTATATATTTAATTTTCAGAGCTTGTTTTTAATCCGAATATAACATATTTATATGTTTTTGGAATCAGCAAATGATGGAGAATAAGATAAACGTAAATTTGAATCGTTTTATAAATTTTTATTTTTTTTTCAATTTTCAGATTTTTAATGACCAAAGTCATTAATTAATTTTTTAACCACCAAGCTGAAATGCAATACCGAACCCCGGGCTTCGTCGAAGATTACTTGACCAAAATTTCAACCAATTTGGTTGAAAAATGAGGGCGTGACAGTGCCGCCTCAACTTTCACGAAAAGCCGGATATGACGTCATCAAAGACATTTATCAAAAAAAATGAAAAAACGTATGGGGATTTCATACCCAGGAACTCTCATGTCAAATTTCATAAAGATCGGTCCAGTAGTTTAGTCTGAATCGCTCTACACACACACACACACGCACGCACGCACACACATACACCACGACCCTCGTTTCGATTCCCCCTCGATGTTAATATATTTAGTCAAAACTTGACTAAATATAAAAACACACAACAAGATCGGTTCGAATGTGTCTTCTTAGCTCAGAATCCAGTGACATTCTTTACTTATTTTTGATACACACACACACACACACACACACACATACACACACACACACACACACACACACACACACACACACACACACACACACACACACACACACACACACACACACACACACACAAGCACACACACAAACACACAGACACGCGCACCCTATAGCCTTCCCATTACCCTTTCATAAAAACAGAACGCAAAGAATTGTAGAAATTGTTTTTACTCTCCTGGCAAAATTTGCATGTACAAATAATCGAATCAAGTTAAGAATCACGGCATCAAAGTGCACAAAGTTAGATCGTGCACTTTCTGGCATGACGCGACAGCTGTGTTCTAAACTTGAACTTGACTCCGCCGAACATTTTGCACAAGAATAGCCAAGATTAAAGCGCACGCGCTTTTGGTGATCATGCAGGCTTGTCACGATTTAGTGACGTGGATCGAGAAAGTGTCACTCTGTGGGGTGCCTTCTCTTGGTCAATTGCGATAGAAAGCGCCTGTGCTTTCTGTCAACGGCTGGGATTTAACTGACCGAGCAATAGCGAACACGGGAATTTCGTGTCGCACGGATTTCACGTGGGTGATTTCTGCTGTCGGGGCAAACCTGGCGATGGCTGAACTAGGAATGTGACAAGGTTAGTCACGTGATTTTGTCAAGGTTGTCTGTTGAGACATGTTAACTGCACACTCGAAACTCAGCAGCGAGAGAGAAGCGTGGTGTCAGAATTCTCCTGCAAGTTTGATGGTCTTCAACACGTTTAAATACTTTATTGTATATCAACGTGCCATGCTGCTTATTGCCAGTAGGGCTAAAGAGGAACTTCAAGGACAGACCACCTTCTCCCTGTTTACATGCTGGCTGACAGTCGGGGCGTCAAGGTTTCTCCGCTGTGCGTTTTCACCGCATAAGGATTCAGCGCGAGAGGAGGATGACGGTATTTCTGTGACGAACAGAAGTCATTCGAAAGGAAGCGGATTCGCTTAAAAGAGAGCTACCTACATAAGGCTGTTGAGGTAATAAATCATTATTTAACGCTGTTGACGAGTCTGTGTTTGTGGAATGAAATACTCTGTTGTTCTTTCCAGGTTAGCGCATAATTTGCTCTTTGTTCTGTGATGGTAGTAGTTTTGTGCAATGCGACTCAAGGTTCAGGTGCTTGAGTAGATCTGTGATAGTCTGTTAATACTGTTGTTTTAAACTGTCTAGACTATGATTATATAATTTTATGTGATGATCTGACTAAATGATAATAATTACGTGTACTACTTACTTTTAAATGGACTATAAATTTTAGGTATTGTTCTAGTATTCACTGATGTTGTACTGATATTACTGGCACCCCTTTTAAACTGATATGGTTTTTACCTTTACAAGGCGACGATGTGAATTTGTGATGTAGATATGTGGCTGGTTATGTGTGAGTATGTAAATAATTGTGTGTGTGTGTGTGTGTGTGTGTGTGTGTGAGTTGTGTCTGTGTGTGCATGACAGTGTAATGTACGTATGTATGCATGCATGGTGATGTGTGTCTGCATATGTGTCTGGTTGGTCTTTATTTTATTTTTACCGTGCCGTGCCAAGATGAAATCCTTTTGCAAAATTGGTGAATAAATATCTTGTATCTTGTATCTTGTATCTTGTGACGCTAAAATACTAATGTGTATATGGTTTTTGCAGATATGGAGTGAAGGAAGGAAAATAGCTGGTTTGTTGTTGTAAAAGTCCGTTTGTGCAGGCCCACGTGCTCGATGAAATATGTCAAGGTGACATGTTTAAAGGTGGTGTGTGGGGGGTAGCATGACATGTTTAGTGCACCGATGCTTTTTGTTGCAGCCTTCTTCTGTTGCTGGCTGTTTCAACTGCCTACGTATTCTACTACGTGCTACGCCGGGATGCTGTAACCAGGTCGTCCGCGGCATTGTTGTAACCTGCTAACCTGCTGTACTGGTGATTTGCTGTCGCTGTCGCCGTCCTGCCCATCTACGCGTCTTCTACATCTTTCTGGTAGACTACGGGGAGGACCTTCAGCGACTGAGTGAGGCGCCTGATGTCTCCACTGTTCCCTGCTTCGTTGCCACGCTAACCGGCACTACATTCAACGAAGCAGTTGTGGAGACTACAGACTAATTACGGGCCGCCCACTCAGTGGCAAAAAGCTAAGTTGCACCATGTCTTTTGCACCCTTACCACCAAGTCATCTGTGTTATTAATGATTATACTCGAGTGGTGACGACGTGGGGTGTGTGACACCTGCATGAATTAGCACTTTAAGGCAGATCAGTAACTTTTCCTAACTATACACGGGAGAGTGTGAGAGTTTGTGGTGGTAGGGATGTCTTGCTTTTCTCGAAGTGTCCAGTAATGCTGATAACACATTTTGAAGAACAATAATACACTGGACTTGATTTGCAACAATTGGCCAGCACACTACAGAAAGTTTGTTGATTGGAGTGAGCATTCATTCAAGCAAATACCAACACTATTTCATTCATGTGTTCCCACACACACACACACACACGCTTATCTTAAAAGCATAATCAGATTTAATAACCACCTGGAAATAAACTAAACCGTTTGAGTACTTATCATCCAACGGGTCATACAATTACACATTAACATGCTTCCATTAGAAACTTCGAAGTCGTCATCGTGGATTGACGCCCGACCAAAGCTAATTGAAGCCCGACGGAGCGAAGCGACGGAGGGCTTCAATTTGACTTTGGAAGAGCGTCAATCCACGATGAAGACCGAGAAGTTTCAAATGGAAGCATGTTAATGTTATTGTAATTCAATCTGACGACGATCTCTTTCCTGCTTTCATGCGATGGTATAAAACAGACAGAATTGGTTCGGTTCTGTTCACACACTACTTTCAGTCCACCTACCTGCAAGGGTCAAGTCCCAAGAAATATATGTCTCTGTATTCCTATCTTATCACTCTGCTCATGTTTTGTTTTCTTTCACGTACATTTTCCCTTCTTTTTTGATGGGTTTCTGGATAGCAAACCCTAAAACAAATTCTTTTCATTACAAAGGCGATCTTTAGAATTGACTGACGTAGTCCGGAAGAATTCATGCATCAACTTACCTCACGTATTCCACGTCATCACTTCGCATACCTTATGGTATCGGTATTTCGTTGGCCTTCATATTTCCTACTTGTAAAATGATCCTCAAAGCTAACCGAGACTAGTTGAGGTTGTATCAATGCGCCTCGCCAGCAGGTGGTTAATGGCTTTTATCCTACATACGGGAGAGACACCCGTGAGATAATAATCGTTCAAATCACACGTGTGTATATCATGTAAATGAGGTCATGTCAAGCAAGTCGGGCATGGACCTGTTTTTTCACTGCTTATGATGCCAAAGTCACCGAGACAAACGTGATTATAGAAACAAAAATTGCGCTCGCTAATTACCCTCGATGAATCTTTAGAACTAACATGTGGCGCCACACTTTCAGAGTGACGTTTATTTGCTTTGACGTAATAGATTGCACGAGGCTTTAGAAGAGATCGAGGTTCCAAAACAAGTGTCTTCAATTTAGCTGCCTCGACTGCAAGACATTTTCAGGTAAAATACACGTAAGTACAGTATGTAGGATAAACAAAATACTACATGGCTTGCTGTGTCGTACCAGATTTACACTCGTTGCTTTTTCAAATAGTGAACAGCTCGCTTTCGCTCGCAGTTCAATATTTAAAAGAACAACTCGTGTAAATCTGGTACGACACAGCAAGCCATGTAGTATTCTCTATTTTTAGCGAGTGGTTATCGACAATTAATGACCGGTAATTTGTCCCGCAGTGGGGCACTGCGGTTATGAAATTAAAAGCCCCTCCTGTTTTTGGAACCGCAGGAGCTTTCTAGTTTGCTGTTAGGTAGATTTTTGGTTCCTCTTTCCTGTCATGCTCTCTTTTTCTTCATGAATTCTTTTCTTTTTTCTGCCTTCTTGCTCATTCACCTGTATTTTTTCCAAAAATCTCTTCTCTTGCCGCTTGTCTCGCGATTCATGTATAGTTTAATCTGTTAGTGTTCTGATGTAAGTCCAGCAGTAGATAGGTTAAGCCTATTTTAACATACTGGAAACTGGTAATCTTCCAGTAGGTATTAATTTAGTTTTACTAAAGCCTGCTGGGACACAAGTAATGGGTTAGTGCATTTGTAAACAGGAATCGCTTGACAAGTGGCCCCCTTCATCCCCCCCCCCCTTCCTCGTCCTGATATGGCTCTGCGTAGTTGGCTGGACGTTAAGCAACAAATAAACAAACAAACAAACCGGTAATTTGTAATGAGTTGGGGCATTCTGACCAATCACAGGATCTGCTTCATTAAAACGCCAACTTGATTGAATTACAATGTTAAATACCGCAGGTGACACAATGGATGAAAGTCGCTTGTTCATTTCAATGCTTGTTATTCTCTCAGGTGCCAGGAGAAAAGGTTCCGTACAACTCTCGCTTACTCTATTACACATGTCGTATGCATTAAGAGCGATTACTTCCCTTTGGTTATTTGATAAATACAATTACAATTATCAAGATATCAATATAATCATCAAATCAGTTATCAGATCATTATGAAACCAAAGCTGAATACTACGTATCACACCACTGATTATGTCTAGTAAAGCCGAGCGGTCTTAGCTTCACATTTAACTTTAACTATGTGTGTCTGTGTCTTAGATGTTATGTGTTTGAAAGTCATTTGTCAGGATGGCAATCACACGACAGGAGGAACAGACACACAGAATATAAACTCAAGAAGAGGCAGGTGAGTTCAAAATTGTATTGAATCAAAACAAATCATGAACAAAACTCAATAGAATGCATAGGTTCTTTGCAGAAAGTATATCTGTACATTGGTTCACTCTATTCCTGTAATTTTCCTACTGCTTAAAAAGATATTTTAAGTCCTAAAATGGCTGAACATTTGCTAATTAGCAAATTACGCTACTGAAAAAGAAAACTCTAAGTCCTAAACTAATGGCTGAAAATGTGGGCAGGGATTCGGGGCCTGGACAAAAATAAAGAAAAAGAGCAAAGCGACGCATTTTACTCGCCGTGTGGTAACCTGGGACTGCGGAACGTGTTTTGTTATCCCTGTTAGTTCAGTCTACAGGGCGGAGTCTGGTGTTTAGCGTTAACAGCAAATACTCCGATACTAGGTTGGGACCCGCGCACAGCCGTTCGATACTAAGGTTGGGACCCTCCCACAACCGTTTCTCAGAAGTACTGCTGTAACTCTAAGTGGAAAGTCTGGTATACCATTTAGACACTTAAGCCAGGTTGGCTGCCAGGACTCCCCCGAACTTCGGTGTCCGAACCTCCCCCTGTGTACACTACATTGGGTGTGCACGTTAAAGATCCCACGATTGACAAAAGGGTCTTTCCTGGCAAAATTGCTTAGGCACAGTTAATAATTGTCTACCTATACCCGTGTGACTTGGAATAATAGGCCGGGAAAGGTAAATATGCGCCGAAATGGCTGCAATCTACTGGCCGTATAAAATTTCATCTCACACGGCATCACTGCAGAGCGCCTAGAACTGTACCCACGGAATATGCGCGATATAAGACTCATTGATTGATTGATTGATTGAACCAAGTTGGCAATTAAATTTATATTAAAAGTCCTACGGTTTTTTGCCATTAAGGACTTGAGTGTTTGTCCGCTTTTAGAAACCTCAACAACTAACAGCTTATATACCTTCCATGACTGTCCCCGACGTCACAGCTAAAGAACCAATGAAAACGTCCCTCCGTGAGACCACAGAACAAAATGGGGAGGGAGGTGGAGAGTTTCGAGGCTGCTGTCAGCCTCCTTACAAGCTACAATTAAAATCCCTCAAAAATACACAAAAACTCCTCCAATAAGAAAACTACATCAAAAACGCAATAAAAAAAAATACATAAATGAAATGGAAATTCTACGACGGATCATTTGATACCAAACACTCATAGGTGATCAACACTGCGAACAAAGTGCAAAACCTCTGACTATTACCTCGCAAAATAGTCATGTCACACACAAAAAAAACGTATGTAGTTACAAGTTAACCACAATCAAACGCATATTCAACAGGCTTCTCGTATGTAGATGATAAACATAAAACCTACATTCTACTAAACAAATGAATACAGAATACATATCTGTATCGAATACATGGGTAAAAGAAAGATAGAAAAGCTACAGAAAAGAGAGAGAGAGAGAGAATGTGTGAGTGTGAGTGTGTGTATGTGCGTGTGTGTGTGTGTGTGTGTGTTTGTCTGTGTGTAACAAGTATTATTAACAAAAGCACAGCAACATAAAAGTAAAGGATCAGATCAAAAAGGAAAAGGGGGTTGGGGAGGAGGGAGGCGAGAGGTGGATGTAGAAAAGACAATGCCCTCGCTGACTGCCCTCGCACTCAAAACAAAGGCGTAGGGGGTTAGCGACACGAGAGGTGACCGAGGGGTTAAAAAAACAATACAGAAAGATTACACAGGGAGAGGGAGGAAAGGGGTTCACAGACTGGCCCCTCCGTCCTCCATAACTTGAAGCCAGTCCATACATTTTTGACTGGAAATCATAATCCCCAAACATAAACACTCGCAGCCTTTTTCCTTTCCGCATCAGAGAGCGGAGTGGCGCAGTGGTTAGAGCGCTTGCCTCTCACGCTGGAGGTCGTGGTTCGTCCCCCACTCGGGGACAAATACAAATACCCGATTTTTCCGAGCGCTCTCCAGTCCACCCAGCTGGAAATGGGTACCTGACCCTATTCAGGGCCGGGGAAGGCAAAGGCAGCGAGGGAGAGGAGATGGGCACCGCCCTCATAAAAAGCTGGCCCCCAGAAAAGTGGAGATCTCAAACATCTCTCCCCTACGACCAGATGGTTATGGGAATACCTTTACCTTATCATGCCGTTGACAGCACTGACTCCCTCTTTAATAGTACTGCCTAAAATCTTTTCAAGGTTTTCAGCAGAATCTTTGGCTTCAGTCATCACAACCAACTTTGAGTTCGCATTTGGATTGTGGAGATTTGCTACTTCAAGAACAACTTTAAAACTCCCCCCTCCATGGTCACCCCCGATTTTAACCCAAATTTCATTTTCTGGCAGGGTGTTGTTATGCCATGTCAGCATGTTCTTCTTCTCGTACTGGTCTAGGAGATCAGTAACAAAATCGGGCCAGCTGGCAATAGAAGACACCGGAGTGCCCTTAACTTTCTCTTTCTTGGTTGCTTTGTTGATGCACGAGAGAGGTATTGTGTAATCTATTTTCCCACAAAGCAATTCCTCCTGAAATTCCCTCTCCTTTTTCTCACACTCCATTTCTATCCCCATTGCCTTGTTTAATTTTCGCAACTGCCTTTGTTTTGCCCAGCTAAGTGACAGTTTGGCTTTAATTTGTGCTGCTGATTTTGATGAGACGCGTGCCTGTCCCAACCCAGCTGTTTTCAGAATGTCATCAGTCCCTTTTCCGCTTTGTAGTGTGCTTGAGTTCAGTGCTTTGTTGTTTTATTATGTCAGCTTCCGTGGAACCCGAAATTTCCTTTCTTAAGTTGGCAATTTCCTTTGCTCTTCTCTTCCTCATTGGAGTAGAAACTAGCGCTGATGACTTTTTAGCTCTCACAATTTTCTTTAGGACAAGTGGCTGTGCTTTTGTCTTACATATCAACGTCTTCTTGTCATCTGACTGTGCCAGTTTCACCCTGTCAAAGGTGCTTGCAACTGTTCTATTGGGCGGAGTTGGGTTTGTGGTTTGTTGTTTGACAAAACAGTGTTAGTATCTGTTGCTTTCTGTGACTGAGATACAGACTTTGCTACAGGTGTGTTATCGTTTGATTCTGCTGGGGCTTGGGTTTGAAATGATGTTGAAGCAGCTGACACGAGTGTGTCATTGTTAGTACTTGCATCACTCTGACTCTGAGTCGTACCCTTGCGAGATGTCAGCAGGTCAAACAGACGTTTTTTGACCACACGGCTTGCGGTTTTTGTTTCAGGCGTTGAAGAACACTGTGGCTGAAAGGTTTCAACAATAGAATTGCTTGTACAGGCATCAGTACTGTCAACACATGAGCTTTTCCTTTGCGGGCTAGCAGCTTTTTCACTGGCTTTTCTTGGTTTCTTACGACTACCAGCCATTTGTTCAGCAAACGTTCTGCACACACTACAGTCAGCTACTTCCACTTTGGAGTTGTATTGTGTCCACAACACTTTTGTTTTTTCAAGGTTATTATTCATTGCTTTTGACACACCTTGAGTTAGAATGTTAGTTTTTTTTAGTTGGCTGAGACGAGAAGCGCATGTTAGACACATAATGTACTTGAGAAAGTGGTGCCATTAGCTTCTTCAGAAACTTGAATACCGTTAAACTGAAACAACACTGATGCATAGTTTTTGCAATGCCTAATGATCTGTTGTTTGTCCTTTGCTGCCTTTGATCTTCTGCCACAAGTTCTGCACATAGCATTTAGCCTAAATATGTGGAGATCTTCCGAATGTTGCACTGCCGCCATTCTTAACTGAGACACCTTAAATCAATAAATAGAGTGACTACAAATTAAAAGAAAATGACACAAGTAAACTAGCAAAACCATGTACACACATACAGGGTAAAACGCCCTCAAATTGTATGTACAGCAGGAAAAAAGTTTGTAAACACTTTTATTGGCCCTCACTTGCCCTGTTTACAGACCCACTGTAAGCCACCAAATGTACCCTTACAGTGAATTTGTATAAGGTTATCTTGCGCCTTACTAGGTATCGCAAAACAAACAAACAACCAGACAAGCAAGAACATAAGCACAATTACAGTCACAACATTAAGTTAAACACATCATATGCTTAACCTTTGCCGTGCTTCCTGGGTTCACCTGTACCCAGAGACACACTAAAATCATTGTAACTCTGGAACCATTAAAGGTATTGTTTTGAAATTTTAAGTATCTCTCACACACCTAATTTGCTCTCTGTCTGCAAATTTTTAGTGTGTACATGACAAAACATCAGAATTAATTGATTATGATAATTTACATAAACACTACCGATGGCGCGGGTTCACACATACCCATACTTTTAAAGAGTAGTAGTGATTGTAACTATCCCTCTGCCGACGGCGCGGGTTCTGCTACACCCATAATTACCAAAGCGGCGGAACAGTGTCTGTCTGCCTGTTTGTCTCCAAGAGACTGTCTGTCTCTCTGTTTGTCTGTCCGTATCTCTCTGTCTGTATGTCTGTTGTTCTGTCTGTCTGTCTGTCTGTCTATCCGTCTATCTGACTGTCTGTCTATCTGACTGTCTGTCTCTGTCTCTGTCTCTCTCTCTGTCTGTCTCTCTCTCTCTGTCTGTCTCTCTCTCTGTCTCTCTCTCTTAGTCTCTCTCTCTCTCTCTTAGTCTCTCTCTCTGTCTCTCTTTCTTAGTCTCTCTCTCTCTCTTTCTTAGTCTCTCTCTCTCTCTTTCTTAGTCTCTCTCTCTCTTAGTCTCTCTCTCTCTCTTTCTTAGTCTCTCGCTCTCTCTCTTTCTTAGTCTCTCTCTCTCTCTCTTTCTTAGTCTCTCTCTCTCTTTTTTAGTCTCTCTCTCTCTTTCTTAGTCTCTCTCTCTCTCTCCTAGTCTCTCTCTCTCTTTCTTAGTCTCTCTCTCTCTCTCTTAGTCTCTCTCTCTTTCTTAGTCTCTCTTTCTCTCTCTTTCTTAGTCTCTCTCTCTCTCTTTCTTAGTCTCTCTCTCTCTTTTTTAGTCTCTCTCTCTCTCTTTCTTAGTCTCTCTCTCTCTCTCTTAGTCTCTCTCTCTCTTTCTTAGTCTCTCTCTCTCTCTCTAGCTCTTTCTTAGTCTCTCTCTCTCTCTTTCTTAGTCTCTCTCTCTCTCTTTCTTAGTCTCTCTCTCTCTCTCTCTCTCTCTCTTTCTTAGTCTCTCTCTCTCTTTCTTAGTCTCTCTCTCTCTCTTTCTTAGTCTCTCTCTCTCTCTTTCTTAGTCTCTCTCTCTTTCTTAGTCTCTCTCTCTCTCTCTTTCTTAGTCTCTCTCTCTCTTTCTTAGTCTCTCTCTCTCTCTTTCTTAGTCTCTCTCTCTCTTTCTTAGTCTCTCTCTCTTTCTTAGTCTCTCTCTCTCTCTCTCTCTCTCTCTCTCTCTCTTAGTCTCTCTCTCTTTCTTAGTCTCTCTTTCTCTCTCTTAGTCTCTCTCTCTCTCTTTCTTAGTCTCTCTCTCTCTTTTTTAGTCTCTCTCTCTCTCTTTCTTAGTCTCTCTCTCTCTCTCTTTATTAGTCTCTCTGTCTCTCTGTCTCTCTCTCTGTCTCTCTCTCTCTTTCTTAGTCTCTCTCTCTCTCTCTTTCTTAGTCTCTCTCTCTCTCTCTTTCTTAGTTTCTCTCTCTCTCTCTCTCTTTCTTAGTCTCTCTCTCTCTCTTTCTTAGTCTCTCTCTCTCTTTCTTTGTCTCTCTCTCTCTCTCTTTCTTAGTCTCTCTCTCTTTCTTAGTCTCCCTCTCTCTCTTTCTTAGTCTCTCTCTCTCTCTCTCTTAGTCTCTCTCTCTCTTTCTTAGTCTCTCTCTCTCTCTCTTTCTTAGTCTCTCTCTCTCTTTCTTAATCTCTCTCTCTCTTTATTTGTCTCTCTCTCTCTCTTTATTTGTCTCTCTCTCTCTCTTTATTTGTCTCTCTCTCTCTCTATCTTTCTTAGTCTCTCTCTCTCTCTTTCTTAGTATCTCTCTCTCTCTCTCTCTTTCTTAGTCTCTCTCTCTCTCTTTCTTAGTCTCTCTCTCTCTTTCTTAGTCTCTCTCTCTTTCTTAGTCTCTCTCTCTTTCTTAGTCTCTCTCTCTCTCTTTCTTAGTCTCTCTCTCTTTCTTAGTCTCTCTCTCTCTCTCTTTCTTAGTCTCCCTCTCTCTCTTTCTTAGTCTCTCTCTCTCTTTCTTAGTCTCTCTCTCTTTCTTAGTCTCTCTCTCTCTCTTTCTTAATCTCTCTCTCTCTTTCTTAGTCTCTCTCTCTCTCTTTATTTGTCTCTCTCTCTCTCTTTATTTGTCTCTCTCTCTCTCTCTTTCTTAGTCTCTCTCTCTCTCTCTCTCTCTCTTTCTTAGTCTCTCAGTCTCTCTCAGTCTCTCCCTCCCCCTCTCCCTCCCCTGCAAGAGGTCGGTGAAGGGAGAAACTCGATGCAACCACTGAAGTAGCGCTGTGGGTTTCCCTGAACCCACCCCGTCGTTAGAGAAATAAACGATAAAAACCCTCTTTCAAATGTATGGGTTCAGACAAACCCGCATCGTCGTTAGAGGAATAAACGGTAAAAACCCTCTTTCAAATGTATGGGTTCAGACAAACCCGCATCGTCGGGAGTGTGTAGTCAAAAGCGGCATCCGGCAAAGGTTAAGAACAGAAACGAAGGAGGAACATGCAAAACAAAACAAGCAATAACACAACAGAAAAGATTAAATGCACTAGCTAGAGTCAACAGCCACAGTGACTTTCATACTGTATATAAAAGTGTCTTGTATCGAGTGCCTGTTCCGAGAACCACGGCACGGCTTAACAAAAAGTACAGCACAAAACTGCTCCAGAAATCAAATACAAACACCTCAAACGAAACTTTTTCTCACTCTATCACACAGTTTAGACTAAGTAGCCTACTTACTGGCAGCAACATAAAAACACAGTCGGTGGCTGGTATCAACATTGAGCGTGATTATAAAAGGATACACAACGCGCACATTCTCGGGTTTTTAACAGTAGCGAAGAAGCACGTTGTCACTGTGAGTGATATCAGTATTACAACAAAACGAGTCTAAAACTGAACTCTAGTTTGCACTAACACAAAGCCTGTATATTAGAGTAGCCAAATACACAAGATGAACATAATCCGAGGGCCATGTCACAGAAACCATTGCATTTCACGCCAAGAAATAGGTATTTTTTTCACACTGGCCGACACGAGCTGTACAGTTCCCAGACTATGAACGCAGAAGCCTTTGTGCCAGCGTTTCCGCGCGAAAAGGGAAGACTGGTCACCGCGCGCGCAGGCTCAGCTATAATTACCCTGCCAGCTCCCTGCCAGCTCCAAGAAAAGTTCAGCTGAGATTACAAAACTCGCCACGGAAAGAAACACCATATATAATTAATTAATTAATTAATTAAGTGTGAATCTTAACTCCACACAGTTTAAAATACAAACTCAGATAATATATTCTGCTCTCTTCGCCTTCTCTTCTTCTTCACTCTATAAACTTTTAGAAGAAAATTGCATATGGAGAAAAGACAAATTATTCCTGTAGTCGCTTTTCTCCACAATTACATATCAAAGCAAAATAGCTGTTCTGCTAAGCCAAGGCGAGAGATTGCGGTGGGGGTACTTCCGCTGAGACAAATTCACTAGCTATGGTTATATACACCTCGGTACTTCAATCATAAAGAGAATAAACGCTACCGGTGTAACACGAAATTTTTACTCCACGAAAAATTTACTCCGGAGTAAATATTTTGTACGAAATTATCACTCCGAGTACACTTTTCGTACGAGAAAAGAACTCCCCAAGGCACGAACAAATTACTCCCTCCACGAAATTTTTACTCCCCATTTTTTTTACTTAAGTAAAAATCTTGTACGCAAGAATGGGATGCGGCCGAAGGGATAATGCCAATAAGTGATCTCGCGCACACGAATGTCGCGCTACCCTCCTTCCACCCCTTCCACCACCAAGACTAACAGGAGACAAGGGAGTAAAAATTTCGTACACCTGGCATGGGAAGTTAAATTGCTGGTGTTGGGGTGAAGTAATTTATTCGTTATTTATTCGTCAGGGGAGTAACATTTTTGTACGAAATGTTTACTCGGAACTCACCTGTCTTGGGGAGTAATATTCTCGTGCAATGGGGGAGTGCTTTTTTCGTAAAGGGAGTAACTTTTTCGTACGAAATGTTTACTCCGGAGTAAAAATCTCGTGGGAGTA
>NC_090245.1:2760565-2785565 GCF_037325665.1 Littorina saxatilis | reverse complement strand
TAATCCGAATATAACATATTTATATGTTTTTGGAATCAGCAAATGATGGAGAATAAGATAAACGTAAATTTGGATCGTTTTATAAAGTTTTATTTTTTTTTACAATTTTCAGATTTTTAATGACCAAAGTCATTAATTAATTTTTAAGCCACCACGCTGAAATGCAATACCGAACCCCGGGCTTCGTCGAAGAGTACTTGACCAAATTTTCAACCAATTTGGTTGAAAAATGAGGGCGTGACAGTGCCGCCTCAACTTTCACGAAAAGCCGGATATGACGTCATCAAAGACATTTATCAAAAAAATGAAAAAAACGTTCGGGGATTTCATACCCAGGAACTCTCATGTCAAATTTCATAAAGATCGGTCCAGTAGTTTAGTCTGAATCGCTCTACACACACACACACACACACACACACACACGCACACACATACACCATACCCTCGTTTCGATTCCCCCTCGATGTTAAAATATTTAGTCAAAACTTGACTAAATATAAAAAAGGAAAGTGGATCACATGATGGGTTCACTATGGCTCAGGGGTAAAATGAACCACGAAATCTGGTGTGTGGTTTACGCAAGCTAAATAGCCATTCAAACGAACTGTGTCATTTAATGCTATTAAATGCTATTGCAAAAGTGTTCCACAAGGTTAGAACTGCTTTTTTCATGAGAAGATTTAAATCTATCTGTTAACCATTTGAGGCAGACTGAGGCTTTAATGTAATGACAAACGAATGTGCAAGCGATGCATAACAGACTACTACGATAGCTACGATGTGGTATAATGGAAGTATAGGCGACGGGAATTGTTCAAATAAGCCCTAGCCTAGGACTGTTCAACATCGCACATCAATAAACATTGATAACTCTGATGAACTGTTAAATGGACAGATTGTCGTATGGCAGGCCTGAAAGTGGCGAATACTTTACTAGCCATGGCGAGTAGAAACATGTAACTGGCGTGTAGAAATGATTATCCACTCGCCAAATGCGAGTAAAGTTGCTGAAACGGCTAGTTAAGTATGCTCTCTGGATCGTAAATGATCAGAACCACGAGCCAAAGGCGAGAACACCATTTTGTTTTAAATTTCAGGGCTGTATGGAGAATAAGGACATTACAACCTAACAAGCTAGTCACCCACCAATAGACAGATTGTGGAATGGAGAGTAAGGACATTACAACCTAACAAGCTAGTCACCCACCAATAGACAGATTATGGAATGGAGAGTAAGGACATTACAACCTAACAAGCTAGTCACCCACCAATAGACAGATTGTGGAATGGAGAGTAAGGACATTACAACCTAACAAGCTATTCACTCACCTATAGACAGATTATGGAATGGAGAGTAAGGACATTACAACCTAACAAGCTATTCACTCACCTATAGACAGATTATGGAATGGAGAGTACGGACATTACAACCTAACATGCTATTCCCTCACCTATAGACAGATTATGGAATGGAGAGTAAGGACATTACAACCTAACATGCTAGTCACCCACCAATTGACAGATCGTGCTATTGAGACTGAGGACATTACAACCTAACAAGCTAGTCACTCACCAATGGCCAATACGCAGGCAAGGACAACAGCAGCAATGACGCCGCCACCGAGGCCGTCATCAGGATCGTTGTCCCCCTCGGTGGGGTAGATGTTGCAGAACTGGCCTTGCCAGGGACTGAAGGGTGCACAGTTACACACCACCGTGCCGTTGTCCAGTTGACACGCTGCGTTCTGGAAACAGGGGTTGGGAACGCAGTCCGAGGTGCACGTGCCAGGGTTGTCGCTTGGATGGTATCCTGGTGCGCACCTGACAACAGTGTAAACAGTGATATATTACTTTTCTGCTCCTGTTTGAACAGTCAATATTGCTATATCATATGTTACGTGGATTTCCATTGGTCAATTGGGCAAAACTGAGCTCAGTGCAAAAGTGATATCGACGACATTTCCGTCGATATCAGTTTTGATATCGACAACCTCTTTATTGCTTCCCCACTTCAAAAACAAAAACACCTAAATTTAAAAACAAACAAATTTATATGAAAATGTAATGATCCCAGAATTTAGTTGAGCAAGTGACAAAAGACGTTTTGAAAGAAAAGACATTTTAAAATACTGAAAAGTACAAGAAAAGAGTGAACAAAAAGAAATAATAATCAGAGGGAGGGATGTGGAACAGCCAAAACTGAGACAAATACTTTTGTAATTTCTTTACAGAAAATACAAAATGTCCAGAGAATTAGCAATATATCTAACATGGACTGACTGTGTGATGATATCTTCTGCCATTGGTCTGTTTCGACAGTGATATCAAAATCTCGATTTTGATATCACTGTCTCAACAGACCATAGCAGAAGATATCATCACACAGTCCGTCAATATTGGGTAAAGTAGTGACAAGCGTCAATGTGACAAATGGATTTGTACATAATTTAGTGTTAGATGGTTTAAACAAATGTGTACAGATTGGCTAGCCATACTTTTAGTTTCACGACTTGACCGCGTGGTAGGAATGTCACATGTTGAGATAGTTGGCTGACTCTTGTGACCTGTATTGTCATTGGCTGCTACAGGCCAATCAGAGATGACTAAAATATGATAACCTTGAAGCGGCCATGTTTGATAGCCGGCAGAACATCTGAAAGCGCTCTCGGGAGAGGGTGTGTTCACTCTACGCTGTTGTCAGATGTTGCTCAAGGAGCAGTGAGCCGACTGTTTAGTGGCTACTGTGCATGAATCTGGTATGATTCAAATGCTGTGAGAATACAGGTATTTATTGAATTGTATTTTTGTTCAGTAACCTTAACTTGTGAAATGACTGTGAGAGTCATGTTGTGAAATGGGTGGAAAGCGTGCCGTGAGCTGTGTCAGCCATTTTGAATAGAGTGTGGTATGTTCTGTGGTAATGAAGTTACTTGTAAATGAGCTGGTGTAAATAATAGTTGGCGGATGATTGAATAATAATTGTGAAATGAATTTGCAAAAAGGAAAACAATTTTTTTTATTGTTCACACAAAGCACTTGTAGATATTTGGTATGTGCCGCATGTCAGGGGTGGTCTTATTTAATCAATCAATATGAGGCTTATATCGCGCGTATTCCGTGGGTACAGTTCTAAGCGCAGGGATTTATATTTTTTATTTATTTTTTATTTTTATGCAATTTATATCGCGCACATATTCAAGGCGCAGGGATTTATTTATGCCGTGTGAGATGGAATTTTTTTACACAATACATCACGCATTCACATCGGCCAGCAGATCGCAGCCATTTCGGCGCATATCCTACTTTTCACGGCCTATTATTCCAAGTCACACGGGTATTTTGGTGGACATTTTTATCTATGCCTATACAATTTTGCCAGGAAAGACCCTTTTGTCAATCGTGGGATCTTTAACGTGCACACCCCAATGTAGTGTACACGGAAGGGACCTCGGTTTTTCGTCTCATCCGAAAGACTAGCACTTGAACCCACCACCTACCTAGGTTAGGAAAGGGGGGAGAAAATTGCTAACGCCTTGACCCAGGGTCGAACTCGCAACCTCTCGCTTCCGAGCGCAAGTGCAGACCTGTTTACCCCTAAAACATTGCATGTGTATTTTCTGGGAGCAAAATGAGGCAAATGTGTAGTTTTGTAATTGAATGTGTAGAATTTCTCGTCGACCTATCACAACAACAAGAACAATGATTGCTACTTTTTACCACATGTATTGATTGACTGACGGAAAAATGGGAATTGCAGACAGTGTAGGTATGTTACAAAGTGCGCTCGCAGCTCAATTTTTGACGTCATTGAAAATGGCCCCCCATTTTCTGATCACTCACACTGGCTCAGTTTTGGGGTCCTCTTTTCTATTCTTTTCCAAATTTACATCACATGGGCACCCTGTCAATGATGTAGAGCACATTCTTGACTTTAAGATTGAGAAAGATGGCGAGTCCAACACTGTCGAGCTCGCCGGCCAGAATATCGGGCGAAGAAGACACACAAGAGGTACTTTTATAAACCAATTTATAGCCTTTGAACTCTTATGAGACCCCTCTGAACAGTTAGTTTGACCATTTTCCTGCTGTTTCCCAAAGTTTCAAGTCGATAAAGCGATGCGAAGTACCTTTTAACGGATGCGCCGCTTTGCGCCCGGATTGTCACCCATGTTGTATTCACATCCAACATGGCGGTCGGTAAAGTTCGTCTGCTCTCAGTTTGTCACGTTTCAATATATCACTCAAGGTGATTATGAACCGGTTAATTACTACTAATTAACTAACCACACCACGATCCACTCTCGCAGGCATACAATTAAATAGAGTCAACAAAAGTATAAGTTTCAGACGCCTGTTTATGTATAAACTCTCCACCTCCCTCGAGCCTTCACTCAAAATATGTTCCTTTTACGTTCTCAACACGTAAAAAACCAGTGTTCACTGACAAAATGCCAGTACTATGTAGAAAATTATAGTAACACGCTGAACCCGTGTAAATACAGTCGAAATGAGAATGTTCTGTTCGAAAAGCTCTAGTTCGTGCAGGTGTCACACACCCCACGTTGTCACTACTCCAATGAAATCATAGATACGAAAAGACAACGGTGGTCAACGGGGTGCGTACGACATGGTGCACTTAGCTTTATCTCTGCTGCTGCTGCTTAGCCGGTATGCTGGTTAGTCGGTTCGCTGGTTAGCCGGTCCGCTGGTTAGCCGGTTCGCTGGTTAGCCGGTCCGCTGGTTAGCCGGTCTCCTGGTTAGCCGGTCTCCTGGTTAGCCGGTCTCCTGGTTAGCGTAGCCTCAACAGTTCCCGCCAGAGTCAGCCGTGCCGATGTTACGGGAACGTAACGAACGAACGAAACGAACGAACGAAGGAAGGCTGCAAACAGAAAGCATCGGTGCACTAAACATGTCAGCTACCCCTCACCCACCACCTTAAAACATGTCATCTTTAAATATCTCATCGAGCACGTGGGCCTGCACAAAACTGACTTTTTACAACAACAAAACAGCCATTTTCCGTCCTTCTCTCCCTATCTGCAAAAACCATATACAGATTAGTATTTTAGCGTCACAGAGAGTAAATTATGCGCTAACCTGGAAAGAACAACAGAGAGTATTTCATTCCACAACACAGACTCATCAACAGCGTTAAATAATGATTTATTACCTCAAAAGCCTATGATTGTAACTCTCAATGGAAGCAAAGTCCGCCTCCTCCCTGGAACAGTCTCTGTTCGTCAACAGTGACCCAAAACGTCCAGAACCCCTTGTCGAATCCTTATGCGAAAGCCATCGCCGACGAAGGAAATGTGACGACTTGTCCTCAGCAAAATACGTGGCAGAGGAAAGGAATAACTTGTGGAAGTTCCCCTAGAGTGCCGAATATGATACTCGGTGAAAAACCATCATACTCTAGTAACTGTGTGTTAGGTCCTTCCCCTTCTGCCGCTGGGTGTCAAGTGTGTCGTCCTTGAGTCTCTGACAGACCACCTAGCCAAATACACGTGACTGACCTTGTCACCAAACCAGTCCAGCTATACACAATTTTGCCTCCCCAAGCAGGAAAAAGACACGAGAAACTCAATCCGTGAAAATCCCGTGTGCGCTGTCAGCTAAAAACCGACAGCCCTATGATAGCAGAAACCCGCACTGTGAAACTCGTGCGTTTCAAAACGTCCGTGCTCGTAGAGCACTGTCAGCGAAAACTCTGCTGTGTCCAATATCACGCACAGGCGCTTTCTATCATACATTGACCCAGAACAGGCACTCCAATGAGTGACGCTTTCTCGGTCTCTGTCACCCGATCGTGACACACCTCCCCTCTTCAAGACGAAACCTCTGTTTCGCTCACAGTCATGTTCTCCTCTACAGCCCGAGAGAGAAAGTCAGCTCCAACATTGTTGGCGCCCGGAATGACGCGTACCGTGAATTGGTACGGTTGGAGAATCAACGCCCAGCGCATAAGTCTGGCGTTTGCCAACCTTGCAACCTGAAGATATTGCAGAGGTTGATGGTCCGTCTCCAGACAGAAAGGTCGTCCGTACAGGTACGCTTCGAACTTCTGGATGCCCCAGACAATGGCGAGACACTCGCGTTCAACCGTTGCATACGCTGCCTCGGCCGAGGTCAGCTTACGGCTGGCGAAGCAAACAGGGTGCAAAAACCCCTCTGTCTCCTGAAGCAACACTGCCCCAAGTCCCTTCCCTGAAGCGTCTGTCCTCAGCACGAAGTCCTTGTTCAGGTCTGGTAGTCGGAGAATAGGCTGACTGGTGAGTCGCCTCTTCAGGGTGTTGAATGCGGAGCTACATTCCTCAGTCCACACTACAACGGTCGGTTGTAGTTTCTTGGTAAGGTTGGTCAGTGGTAGAGCGATTTCGGCAAAGTGCGGGATGAAGCGTCTATAGAAGCTGGCTAGGCCCAGGAAAGACCTGACTTCTTTCTTCGTGCGCGGTGGCTCCGCCTCCCGAATCTTCTGGATCTTGTCGTCCTCTGGAACGAGCAATCCCTCGCCGACAACATGACCCAGGAAAGACAATTCCCGGAATCCCAAGTAGCACTTGGACGGTTTAGCTCCCAGATTTCCGTCCTTCAACCTTCCGAACACGTCGCGCAGGGCGTCGAGATGTTCAGTCCATGTCTCTGTCGCGATCAGCACATCGTCGATGAAACTGCTGATGTCCTCGCGCTTCAATGGTTCCAAAAGTTTCCTCATCATGCGAGTGAAGACGGCACCTGCATTCTGTAGACCAAAAGGCATGACTGTCCACTGGAACTGGCCGAATGGAGTGGTAAATGCAGTCTTTGGGCGGTCTTCCTCGGCAACTGGGATTTGCCAGTATCCCTTGGTGAGGTCCAGTTTGGAAAAGTACTTGGCCTTGGCCAAGTGACTGAAGAGGTAGTCCACATCAGGCATGGGTTCCGCGTCAAACGCCGTAATCTTGTTCAGCTTCCGGTAGTCAACACAGAACCTGACGCGTCCATCCTTCTTCTTTACAAGCACAATTGGTGAACTGTAGGGAGAGTTCGCTGGCTCGATGACGCCCAACTTCGTCATGTCGGCGATTTCCTTCCTGACCACCTCCTTCTGGGCATGAGGCATGGGATACTGCTTCGTCCTCACTGGCTGTTTCTCCAGCAAGTCGAAGGTAAACTCCTCTAGATGCGTCTGAAGTGGTATGTCTGTAAGGACCCGTGCTGCATCCTTCAGGATCTCTTGCAGGTCCGCCTGCTGGTCGTCCCCAAGATCAGGTGAGATGTGCACGTCCGTGTGATCCTCACTAGCCTCCAGCGGACAAACTGGTACACGTCCTCCTCCCTGTTCTTCCGTTGTCTCGTCCATCACGACAGCAACTGCTTCTGTCACTTTGTCCTTTTCCCTGTAGGCAGTCCTTTCTATGTAGGCGCGCAGCAGGTTGGCGTGGTACAGGCGTGCTTTCCCGTTCATGACGATCCTGTAGTCGTTCTGGCCCACTTTCGCTGTCACCTCAAAAGGTCCTTGCCACTGCAGTTGTAGCTTGTTGTGTTTGACAGGTAGAAGTAGCAACACCCGTTCTCCAATCTTGAAGCTGCGCGGCCGTGCCTTGCGGTCGAATCCTCGCGCGTAACGCTGTGCTGCTCTTCCCAGGTTCTCTTGTGCCAGTTTGCAGGTCTCTTCAATCCTGTTCCTGAGTTCTACGATGTAGGTCGCTGTCGTCTGCACCTCCTCGTCAGCTTCTTCGTCTGTCCAAGCCTGACGCAGGATAGCCATGGGACCGCGTACCTGTCTGCCGTACAACAACTCAAATGGGGAAAAGCCCAAGCTCTCCTGAGGAACCTCGCGGTATGCAAAAAGCAATGCTGGGATGTACCTGTCCCACGTGCGTGGTTTCTCCTGAGCTAGTTTCCTCAGCATGGTCTTCAAGGTGCCATTGAACCTTTCCACCAGTCCGTTGCACTGAGCATGGTAAGGAGTGGTGAAGTGCTGCTCCAGTGATAGCAGTCGTGCTGCCTCCGCCATCACTCCTCCCGTGAACTGCGTGCCTCTGTCGGTGAGTACCTCTGATGGAATTCCCAGCCGGGACCACATGGTAACCAGAGCCTCAGCTACTCGCGTGGCTTCAATCGATTTCAGAGGGATCGCCTCTGGGTATCGAGTAGCGTAGTCCACCATGGTCAAAATGTATCTGTTTCCGTCCTCAGACGCAGGCAAGATGGGCCCGATGATGTCCACTGCCACCCGACGAAAGGGTTCGTCGATGAGCGGCATCTTCTCTAAGGGGACCTTCCTCACCCTTCCTTTGGCAACCACCTTCTGGCACTTATCGCAGGACGCACAGAAACGTCGGACATCCGTGCAGATGCCTGGCCAGTAAAAGTGGCGCCAGACACGACCCGTGGTCTTCTTGGTGCCAAGATGACCTCCCAGAATCGAGTCATGTGCCGTTGCCATGACACCCTCGCGAAACTCGCGAGGCACGACAACCTGTTTGAATGTACCTTCTTGGTTGCTGAACTCACGGTAGAGCAACTTCTTGTCCCTGAGGAACTTTGACCTCCCATGCTTCCCGCTCAGCTTCACCTTCCCCGACTTCGCGTGCTCCCGAGGAGTAGCTAAGGTCGGGTCAGAATCCTGAGCCTTCGCGAGAAGCGCGGGGGTCACGTTCCCCAGGGCAGCTCGTGCAGCAGGTAGGGGTTTGAGAGGTTTGTCCTCTCGCTCCGCCTGTGCCCGCGTGAGCACTGAAATGACGTCGGGAGACCGATAAACGGGAACCTCCCTGGTGACGCCGTCCACAAACTGAACCCGGTTTCCAATGAGCAGGTCGCATGGAGGATCGTCCATGACGACGGCCACAATGGTCCCCGTGAACAACGGGGTTACGACCTTGATCACTGCCGTGTTCAAGTCGTAAGCGTGAGATGCCTCGGCCATTCTCACCCTGATGCTGTCTCCTGTGTAGGCCATAGCTGGAACTAGACTCGCCCGAACCACTATCATGTCTGCCCCTGTGTCCCGCAGACCTTCGCCCTTCACTCCGTTAACGTAGACGTTGCAGTGGGGCTGGAAATGTTTCCTGGAGCACGGAACGCAGAGTTGTGGGATGGTGCATGAGCTCGTGACGTCCCTGAACTCCTCACTGCCAACGAAGTGAACGCCCTTCTGGTCAGCCTGTCTCTTGTGGCAGTCCTTCTTCACGTGGCCCCGCTTGTTGCAGTAGTAACACTGGATGTCAGTTCTGGAACTCGATCCCTTGTGTCCCTGATCGTCCTTCCCGTCCTTGGGTCCTGAAGAACCTGAATTTCCCGATTTTCCTGGCCGTGAGCCTGAAGATTTGCCGGAGATCGCCTGGGCGTCCTCGTGTACTCTGATCCAGTCGGCTGCTTCCTGAGTAGTCTTTGGCTGGTGCTCCTGCACGAAGGTCACCACCTCAGGTCGCAGGCTGGACATCAGTTGTTCCATGACTATGAGGTCGGCAAGGTCGTTGACGGTCCAGTCCTTTTCGGCCATCTCCACCCAGCGCCGCAGGTAGAGATTAAGGCGTGCCACAAACTGATGGCTCAGCTCGCCGCTCAGTCTCTTGCTGTTACGCAGACGTCGTCTGTAGGCTTCCGCAGTCAGGTTGAAGCGCTGGAGTAACGCCTTCTTTAGTGCCTGATAGTCTCTCGCCTCGTCGTCCTCCAAAGCGTTGTAGAGCTGCAATGCGCGTCCTTTTAAGCAGGTGCTAAGGCGGCTAGCCCACGTGGCCTCTTCCCACTTCTGGTCAGATGCAATGCGCTCAAACCGGCGTAAAAAGTCGTCGAGCTCGTCCTTGTCATCGTCGAACGTCGGCAGTCTCGTACGGTCGGCAACAAACGTCGGCGCGCTAGCCTGAGTAAGCGTACCCTTCTCTGCCTGTAGCCTAGCTAGCTCTAGCTGGTGATCGCGTTCGGCCTGTTTGTCCTGTCTGTCACGTTCGGCCTGTCGTTCCTGTCTCTCAAGCTCGTCTTTCTTTTCTTGTCTGTCTCGTTCGGCCTGTCGTTCCTGTCTCTCAAGCTCGTCTTTCTTTTCCTGTCTGTCTCGTTCTCTTTCTTGTCTGTCAAGTTCGTCTTTCTCTTTCCGTTCTTGTCTGTCAAGCTCGTCTTTCCTTTCCTGTCTGTCTCGTTCTGCCTGTCGTTCCCTTTCTTGTCTGTCAAGTTCGTCCTTCTTTTCCTGTCGGTCACGTTCTTCTTTTCTTATCAGTCGCTCAAATTCTTCCTTCCGTTCTACTTCTAAGCGTTTTAGAACGCTTCGGGCTCTAACGCGTGCGTCTCGCTCGGTCGGTTGCTCGCTCCCAGGAGTCTCGAAAGTTATTCTCCTCGTAGGAGATCCCCCTGTAGCCATGGTTAGTTTTAGCAAAGCTTTATCACCAAAGTAAGTCTAACGCAGCTATAGCTAGATCACGCGGTGATGAAATGGATACAAAAATCCAGCAACCGGAAAATGCAGAAGAAAAATCCAAACGGTGTAGAACAAATCGCGTAGCCTACTTTATGGCTGCTTTTTGCGGTGAAACAAAGTGTTTCCCACAGCCGTGGCCTACTTTATCGGCTGCTTTTTGCGGTGAAACAGAGTGTCTCCCACAGCCTTGGTTAGGACAGAAGTCCTCGGACCCTTCCCCCCCAAAATTCCAACAAAGTCAAAATATGGAGAAAAATCCAAGTAAAACAAGACGGTAGAAATGTAACCTGTTACAGAATGCGAAACAACAATGTAGAGAAAACTGAGTAAAACGAATAACAAATCCGCTAACCCCGCTCAGCTCTCTGCAACGGTAAACTCTGAACGTACAACAAAGATTCACAAACAAAGGAAAGGGAGGTAATCACAGTTAGCGCATACAATAACTCACAAATTACAATTTACATTTCCTGCAAGATGTGAATCGCTTAAGGTGTGGTATATGATCAAAACTATACAAAAAAGGGTAGCACCAAGCAGAAAATAAGTCGAGCACTGACGAGATTATCTGCTCTTAGTTATCCTTAATTGGTGGGTCTTTATCAGTTGGAAATTAACTGAGTAAATCCCGGCTTGGCCCCCACGTGTCACGTTTCAATATATCACTCAAGGTGATTATGAACCGGTTAATTACTACTAATTAACTAACCACACCACGATCCACTCTCGCAGGCATACAATTAAATAGAGTCAACAAAAGTATAAGTTTCAGACGCCTGTTTATGTATAAACTCTCCACCTCCCTCGAGCCTTCACTCAAAATATGTTCCTTTTACGTTCTCAACACGTAAAAAACCAGTGTTCACTGACAAAATGCCAGTACTATGTAGAAAATTATAGTAACACGCTGAACCCGTGTAAATACAGTCGAAATGAGAATGTTCTGTTCGAAAAGCTCTAGTTCGTGCAGGTGTCACACACCCCACGTTGTCACTACTCCAATGAAATCATAGATACGAAAAGACAACGGTGGTCAACGGGGTGCGTACGACATGGTGCACTTAGCTTTATCTCTGCTGCTGCTGCTTAGCCGGTATGCTGGTTAGTCGGTTCGCTGGTTAGCCGGTCCGCTGGTTAGCCGGTTCGCTGGTTAGCCGGTCCGCTGGTTAGCCGGTCTCCTGGTTAGCCGGTCTCCTGGTTAGCCGGTCTCCTGGTTAGCGTAGCCTCAACAGTTCCCGCCAGAGTCAGCCGTGCCGATGTTACGGGAACGTAACGAACGAACGAAACGAACGAACGAAGGAAGGCTGCAAACAGAAAGCATCGGTGCACTAAACATGTCAGCTACCCCTCACCCACCACCTTAAAACATGTCATCTTTAAATATCTCATCGAGCACGTGGGCCTGCACAAAACTGACTTTTTACAACAACAAAACAGCCATTTTCCGTCCTTCTCTCCCTATCTGCAAAAACCATATACAGATTAGTATTTTAGCGTCACAGAGAGTAAATTATGCGCTAACCTGGAAAGAACAACAGAGAGTATTTCATTCCACAACACAGACTCATCAACAGCGTTAAATAATGATTTATTACCTCAAAAGCCTATGATTGTAACTCTCAATGGAAGCAAAGTCCGCCTCCTCCCTGGAACAGTCTCTGTTCGTCAACAGTGACCCAAAACGTCCAGAACCCCTTGTCGAATCCTTATGCGAAAGCCATCGCCGACGAAGGAAATGTGACGACTTGTCCTCAGCAAAATACGTGGCAGAGGAAAGGAATAACTTGTGGAAGTTCCCCTAGAGTGCCGAATATGATACTCGGTGAAAAACCATCATACTCTAGTAACTGTGTGTTAGGTCCTTCCCCTTCTGCCGCTGGGTGTCAAGTGTGTCGTCCTTGAGTCTCTGACAGACCACCTAGCCAAATACACGTGACTGACCTTGTCACAAAACCAGTCCAGCTATACACAATTCTGCCTCCCCAAGCAGAAAAAAGACACGAGAAACTCAATCCGTGAAAATCCCGTGTGCGCTGTCAGCTAAAAACCGACAGCCCTATGATAGCAGAAACCCGCACTGTGAAACTCGTGCGTTTCAAAACGTCCGTGCTCGTAGAGCACTGTCAGCGAAAACTCTGCTGTGTCCAATATCACGCACAGGCGCTTTCTATCATACATTGACCCAGAACAGGCACTCCAATGAGTGACGCTTTCTCGGTCTCTGTCACCCGATCGTGACATTACTAAAACAAAAAAAAAACAAAAAATTATTTTTATTTTTTATAGTTGTTTATTAGAGCTCTGAACCTTTCTTTTGATACCAAATTGAACAATATTGATAAACAAATGTGTGCGTTAAAGTTAATTTTAGCTGAAAAATGTCAAAAATGGTTTCAATTTATCCTCTTTGCCTCTATTACGAATTTTATTACTTTAAAAATTCATAACTCGGGTTACACTTATCCAATCTCAAAGTTATATATACCATTGGAATGCTGATTTTCTGCTCTTTCAAGTGATATAGATCAAAATGTTAAATGAAGATTTTGAATTTTTTTGTAACATACCTACACAGTGCAATGAGCATGATGTTTTCCTTTCCACGAAGACAAGGCATGGGTAGTCCTGATGATATTTTGGCAGAAAGACTTGGTTCGGCGCATTGCTCGTCTTTTTCTTTTTGGTCGGTGGCCTTTCGGAGTCATTTTCTTCACAGTTCTCATCTTCACTTTCGTGTGCTCTGCGTTCAGCCATTGTGTCGAAACGCCCGCATGGTTTGGCAGTAACGCTTTCAGTTGTGCCCGGCATTTGCTTGGAGAAGCCTATTCGGCATTAACAAGCTGCAACGCAACGCCCGTGGGCGCTTTACGCGCTGCACGCAGCAAACGACTGCTGGCCGAAAACATGGATTGAAAAATGCATTGGTCAAGGGAGATGAAGAAAATTACGGATTGTGATATGCGTAGCCGAAACAATACCGTTTGCGTGCAGGGACGGGGCGGTGTGAGAGCACAACGGGACAAGGAACAGGTGTAAAGACGAAAAAAAAAGATTTTTTTTTTTTTTTAAATATCGTTTGCGTAGAAAACGACAGACTTGCGTAGTTGCGTAGTATATTATTCAAATTCGTAGTTTACTACGCTCAGACCTGTTTACCCCTAAAACATTGCATGTGTATTTTCTGGGAGCAAAATGAGGCAAATGTGTAGTTTTGTAATTGAATGTGTAGAACTTTTCGTCGACCTATCACAACAACAAGAACAATGATTGCTACTTTTTACCACATGTATTGATTGACTGACGGAAAAATGGGAATTGCAGACAGTGTAGGTATGTTACAAAGTGCGCACGCAGCTCAATTTTTGATGTCATTGAAAATGGCCCCCCATTTTCTGATCACTCACACTGGCTCAGTTTTGGGGTCCTCTTTTCTATTCTTTTCCAAATTTACATCACATGGGCACCCTGTCAATGATGTAGAGCACATTCTTGACTTTAAGATTGAGAAAGATGGCGAGTCCAACACTGTCGAGCTCGCCGGCCAGAATATCGGGCGAAGAAGACACAAAAGAGGTACTTTTATAAAACAATTTATAGCCTTTGAACTCTTATGAGACCCCTCTGAACAGTTAGTTTGACCATTTTCCTGCTGTTTCCCAAAGTTTCAAGTCGATAAAGCGATGCGAAGTACCTTTTAACGGATGCGCCGCTTTGCGCCCGGATTGTCACCCATGTTGTATTCACATCCAACATGGCGGTCGGTAAAGTTCGTCTGCTCTCAGTTTCATACTAACTTACAAAAAACAAAAAAACAAAAATTATTTTTATTTTTTATAGTTGTTTATTAGAGCTCTGAACCTTTCTTTTGATACCAAATTGAACAATATTGATAAACAAATGTGTGAGTTACAGTTAATTTTTGCTGAAAAATGTCAAAAATGGTTTCAATTTATCCTCTTTGCCTCTATTACAAATTTTATTACTTTAAAAATTCATAACTCGGGTTCCACTTATCCAATCTCAAAGTTATATATACCATTGGAATGCTGATTTTCTGCTCTTTCAAGTGATATAGATCAAAATGTTAAATGAAGATTTTGAATTTTTTTGTAACATACCTAGACAGTGCAATGAGCATGATGTTTTCCTTTCCGCGAAGACAAGGCATGGGTAGTCCTGATGATATTTTGGCAGAAAGACTTGGTTCGGCGCATTGCTCGTCTTTTTCTTTTTGGTCGGTGGCCTTTCGGAGTCATTTCTTCACAGTTCTCATCTTCACTTTCGTGTGCTTTTTTGAACAGCTAAGAAACCAGGTCAGTAAACCGGAAAATGTCTATAGTGTGGTGTGTGGGGATTTTAATTGTGTGATGGACAATGATTCAGATATTATTAGTGGTGAAAATCACAACGAAAAAGATATTGACACATTCCGTGATTGTATGGCTCAGAATGAGTTAATAGACGTGTGGCGATTATTTCACCATGGAGAAAAAGAATATACATGGTCAAGGAAAAATCCTTTTATCGCCCGCAGACTGGATTATATTTTTGCCACAGAATCAGTATTAAATAGGGTAACAGAATGTGAAATTCACTCGGTTGCACAATCTGACCACAGACTCGTTTCCCTCTCCTATAACATGTCTCAAATCAAGAGGGGACCCTCATATTGGAAATTTAATGACAGTTTGTTACACGATAAAACTTTTGTAGACTCAATGAATAAACTATTAACAGACTATGCTAATGAAAACACCGAAATAGATGATCAACTAAAATGGGAACTCTGCAAAATTAAAATAAGGGAATGGTGCATGGCATACTGTAAAACTAAGAACAAATTATCAAACAGAAGGAAAGCAGAGTTACAGTCTGAATTAGATGAGATAGAGAAGAATTTGGCTCTTAACCCGACAGACAAAGAATTAGTTGATCAACGGGAGAAGTATAAAACAGAAATGGAATTGTATGCGATTAGAGAAGCAAAAGGTGCCCATGCACGGGCACGTGTAAAATTTATTGAAGACGGGGAAAAAAACACTAAATATTTTCTCAACCTAGAAAAGGCTCGAGCAAATAGTAAAGTAATGGATAGACTAACTAATGAGGAGGGACAAGTATTGAAAAAAAGACAAGATATTGTAAAAGAGCAAACTCGTTTTTATTCAAATAGATACAAAAAAAGAATTAACTTTGATGAACAATATGTTGAAATGTTTTTACAAGACGTAGAAGTTCCACAATTGACCGAAGAACAGAAAAATAGCATTGAGGGCATTTTAACTGAAGATGAAATCACAAAGGCTTTAAAAATAATGAAAAATGGCTCAGCACCAGGCGGAGATGGTCTAACAACTGGTTTTATGAAATTTTTCTGGTGTCAGATAAAGACAATGGTTATATGTTCCTTGAACGCCGCTTTTGATAATGGTCAAATGTCTCCGACCCAAAAGAGAGCAGTTATAACATTAATACACAAAGGGAAGCAACTGTCAAGGGATGATCTGAATAACTGGCGACCAATATCTTTACTAAACTCAGATTATAAGTTACTGGCAAAGTGTCTAGCAGTACGCCTAAAAAGTGTGCTTGGAACAATAATTCATGAAAATCAGTTTGGTTTTATGAAAGGCAGAAATAGTAGCACAGCAGTTAGAATGATTGATGATATAATTACACATCTCAAACAAACGAACAAACCAGGGCTACTCCTAGCTCTAGACTACAAAGCTGCTTTCGACACAATATCAAAAGAATACATAATGTATGCCTTTAAACGCTTCAATTTTGGTAACACTTTTGTTAGATGGGTCACTACGCTCATGAACGAAACAGTAAGTTGTGTAAATTATATGGGGTGGTTGTCAGAGCCTATAGAAATGAACGCTGGAATTCGACAAGGCTGCTCATTCTCACCAATGGCCTTCGTGCTCGCCTTAGAGCTGCTGGCAGTCAAGATGAGGGCAGATCAGTCAGTTAAAGGGGTATTCTTGCCATCAGCCAATAGTACTAATCAAGAAAGACTATTGAAAATGATCTTGTACGCTGATGATATTACGCTTTTTCTGAAAGGCACTGATGATGTGCAAAATGCTCTGACATTGGTGTCATATTTCTCCAAGTTCTCAGGACTGGCTGTGAACAGACTGAAATCGGAGGCCATGTGGTTGGGTTCACAGAAGTACTCTGAGGAGCAGCCATGTGGCTTCAGATGGAAATCAAAAGTCAAAATTCTTGGTATATATTTTAGTAATAATTTAGAAGCCTCGGAAATCGAAGAAAACTGGACGGAAAAAATTAATCATATTCAGAGCACAATGATTAAGTGGTCTAAGAGAAACTGCAGTATAATGGGAAAGATTTGCCTTGTAAAATCACTTTTGATCCCTCAATTAACACATGCTTTGCAAGCTTTGATTATACCCGAAAAGATCATATGTAAACTGAACTCAATGTTTTTCAGATTCATTTGGAAAAAAAGATTTTCAAACACAAAAGCCTATGAAAAGTAAAACGAAAAGTTATGTGTCAGGAAACAAGTAAAGGTGGCCTAAATATGATTGACTTGGGTGACTTTCAAAAATCCTTTGTACTTGGATGGTTTTCGAAATTACTGCAACCAAACGAAGAAGCTTGGAAAAGTATTCCACTCAGTATGTTCTCCAAACTCGGAAAAAATCTATGCTGCTTTCAAGCAAACGTCAAACCAGCCTTATTTAAAGGGTTGGGATTGATTACAAACAAGTTCTGGAAAAGCGTTTTAGAATGTTGGCTTGACAACCATGAAAAGATATTACCATGCGTGAAAAAAATGACCCAGCTGGAGAATTTATGCCTATGGAATAACTCTCTAATTGCTTATCGTGGCAAGACAATGTTTCTACATGATTGGGTTACATCTGATATATGCTATGTGAAGGATTTATACGAGAATAATATGTTTTTACCATTTCACAGGATTTGTGAAAGAGTTGGGCATAAACCAACAAGACTATTTGAATATGGGGCAATTCGCACAGCAATAGCATCCCTTTTTTTGAAGATGAATGATAATGGAATACAAGCTATGAAGGTAATGGATTATCAAAAAATAAGTACATTTAAACCCAGGCAGTTTCGTAAATTAATGGTAGACGCTTATCAAACTGACACTATTGCAGTCAGTTTCTGGAAAAGAAAGATGGGAATTGAAATAAACAAGGACATTTGGCAGATAGCAAGCAACGCATCAAAAGAAGTAAGATTGAGACTGCTACACTGGAAAATAACTCATAACATTTATCCAACGAACATTATATTGTATAAAATGGGCATTGCTGAGAGTATTAGCTGTACACATTGTACAGAAGAGACAGATTATATCGAACATTTCTTTTATTATTGTATAAAAATAAGCAAAGTGTGGAATCTTGTTGAAGAAGCCTTCTTCACCGCTTGTTCAAAGAGAATTCATGTTGATGTGCGGGATGCCCTATTTGGCCTAGTTAAAAGGAATTCTATTTCATCCGCTGAAGCAAACTATGTCAATTTGCTGATCTTGATTGCAAAAATGTGCATAGGTATTTATAGATACGGTACCCCTTTAGAGATCGGATGTATTTTTGAAAAAGAGTTAAGTTTAAGAAAAATAATTGACTTGTGACTCGCATATATGTTGCTATCTGTGAAATTGAAATAAAGAAACGTTAGGTAACAAAAGGAGAAATGATGACGGAAGAAAATATAGGACAAAATGTAAAAAAAAAAAAAAAATAGGTGGAGAGAGAGAAGATAGAACAAGAGGAGACAGTGAGAGAGAGAGAAAGAGAGAGAGAGAGAGAGAGAGAGAGAGAGAGAGAGAGAGAGAGAGAGAGAGAGAGAGAGATATTGGCAGACTATGGGAGAGAGAGACCGACAGAGTATGGAGGAGAGAGAGAGAGAGAGAGAGAGAGAGAGAGAGAGAGAGAGAGAGAGAGAGAGAGAGAGAGAGAGAGAGAGACGAAGCAAAAAAGAAGAACAAAGAAGAAGACAGAAAATTCCGAAGAACAAAATTCAGAAAAAAAAACAGACAAGTCGAAGAGAAAGAAAGTGGATGCAGAGAAAGACAGACTAGGGAGTGAGTGAGAGAGAGAGAGAGAGAGAGAGAGAGAGAGGAGAGAGAGAGAGAGAGAGAGATGTTGTGTGGACAAGTGTGAGAAAGAGAGAGAGAGAGGAGAGAGAGAGAGAGGAGAGAGAGAGAGGGTAAATGTAAATTTAAAAAAAATTTAAAAACAATTGTCCATGATCTGTTTACTGTCCATTGAGTGTGAAGCTGAGAGAAAGAGTGAGACTGAAGGAAAACAATAATAACTTAATAAGAATTAAAATGATTATAAAAAAAACAAAAAAAAACTTCTGATATAAAAAAAAAATTAAAAAACGCACGCACATGTGTGATTAACAATGTCTGATCTCCTAAAAGAAATTAAAAAAAAAAAAAAAAAAAAAAAAAAAAAAAATACCGTTTGCGTGCAGGGACGGGGCGGTGTGAGAGCACAACGGGACAAGGAACAGGTGTAAAGACGAAAAAAAAAAAAAAAAAAAAAAAAAAAAATAATTTTTGTTTTTAATACCGTTTGCGTAGAAAACGACAGACTTGCGTAGTTGCGTAGTATATTATTCAAATTCGTAGTTTACTACGCTCAATGTGTAGTGTAAACAGGTCTGCAAGTGCGTTACCACTCGGCCACCCAGTCCTAATACATACAGGTAAACTGACAGGTACTTTTCCACAGTGGAACCCCCCTTTCAGACCCATTCATTTCAGACTTCCTCCTTTTTAAGATCTTGCTTCTTTAGATGTTCTGTGACGGGTGAAGTGGCGCGCAGTGGTAAGACGTCGGCCTCCTAATCGGGAGGTCGTGAGTTCGAATCCCAGTCGCTGCCGCCTGGTGGGTTAAGAGTGGAGATTTTTCCGATCTCCCAGGTCAACTTATGTGCAGACCTGCTTAGTGACTTAATCCCCTTCATGTGTACACGCAAGCACAAGACCAAGTGCGCACGGAACAGATCCTGTAATCCATGTCGCAGTTCGGTGGGTTATGGAAACACGAAAATACCCAGCATGCCTACTCAACGAAAGCGGAGTGAAGCTGACTATGCTCTGTGGGGAACCCAAATGGGCAAACAAGCTCACACGTAACCAGAAAATTCTGGAACGCTGAAGAACCCCCCTTTCAGACCCATTCATTTCAGACTTCCTCCTTTTTAAGATCTTGCTTCTTTAGATGTTCTGTGACGGGTGAAGTGGCGCGCAGTGGTAAGACGTCGGCCTCCTAATCGGGAGGTCGTGAGTTCGAATCCCGGTCGCTGCCGCCTGGTGGGTTAAGAGTGGAGATTTTTCCGATCTCCCAGGTCAACTTATGTGCAGACCTGCTTAGTGACTTAATCCCCTTCGTGTGTACACGCAAGCACAAGACCAAGTGCGCACGGAAAAGATCCTGTAAACCATGTCGGAGTTCGGTGGGTTATGGAAACACGAAAATACCCAGCATGCCTACTCAACGAAAGCGGAGTGAAGCTGACTATGCTGTGACCCAAATGGGCAAACAAGCTCACACGTCACCAGAATTTCTGGAACGCTGAAGAAGAAGAAGATGTTCTGTTCATAACCTCTGTAAATTACCCCCATTTTTAGACCCCTTCCATTTTAAGACTTGATTTTCTCACATTTTTAAGGTCTTAAAAGAGGTTTCCCCTATACTCCTAAAAAACCCTGACCCACAAAGTAATTTAATTGTAACTGCTGTAATCGTTCCTTCCGTGTGCTATTATCTGTGGGTTTTTTTTTCTCCTGTGTTGTCTCATCCTCTGTGCGCCCTGAAAGAGACCTCCGGGTCGAAATTGCCGTACCTTGTCTTATCCAGCTGTGATCCCGCCTTCGTATTAATGTGAGGGCAGTACTTTTTTTTAAACTTTCAATATTGACCGTACGTTTTGCATAAAACACCAATAATGAATTAAAAATACATCAGAAAATTATTTCCTCACTATACACAATAACCCCTATTTAATTAGTTTACTTACTTCCAGGGCTTTTCCCATCGTTGCGGGGATGTATAAATTAAGCTTCCTGCAAAGTTTTAGGTTTGAAGTCCTTACCAATTACAAGAAATAATCAATTCTTAATAAAGTTTATTGCTATCTTTAGAAACAGTTCTCCAGGGCTTGGGCTATTTTTAGACCGTCAACACAGACAGTACAGCTTCGTCAATCCCCGCGTGAAGGAAATCGCTCACCTTCCACGTGCAAAACGTAGTGATATTGACACGCCAGATTAGCGCGGTAGCGGATTGTGCTAAGCAGGAAAGCGCGCTTTTCTGTATTCTTGTTAACTTCGCAATTTCCGGAAAACATCCACTTTCACTTTGAGACTGTTCTGTTTACATTCGACACTATCAACACCACTTTGCAATACTGAAATAATTTTTTTCTGTTTTCGAAAGCTACAGCCAATCGTTATTATATCCCCTTAGGTACAGTTTTATAACATTATTGGCACATGTAAACAATAGGAATTAATTAATGAACGCTACGAAAAGGGCAGCCTTTAACCTATGAACTTGCAACTGTGTTGACCTGTGTAATGTAACATAGACCACCACCATATCTCTCTCTCTCTCTCTCTCTCTCTCTCTCTCTCTCTCTCTCTCTCTCTCTCTCTCTCTCTCTCTCTCTCTCTCTTACACCCCTTACCTGTTCGCAAACCTTTTACCCAAATGTATGCTAAATGTATACAATACAAGACAAGACATGGCAAGACAAGACAAGTTAGGAAAAGGTTGCCAGTAGGCCAATAGAGGGATGACAAGACAAGACAAGGCATGACAAGACAAGACAGGACAGGACAGGGACCAAAAAAAAAAGAAAGATAACTAATTCGGTCAACAGATGTAAAAGAAATAAGCATTTGTTTGGGTTGAATGTTTGGGTGTCACCCTGTATATATTTGTATTTTTGCAGGACAGGGTCGAGTTGTGATGTCAGGGCGACTGAAGACACACCAACAAGTATTCTTCGGAAGTGTTTGGAACACAAATGAACATTATTTCATAATAAAAAGGCGGCTGACATTGATGTTCATATCGGTTCATGTTCATATTCTCAGCACAGACGTGTGCTTAGAAATCGGATGTTTAAGAACAAGAGACAACCCTGAATAAAGCCTTATGAAATATGGTTGGAGCTGGATCAAAAGTGTGTGTGTGTGTGTGTGTGTGATTGAAGGGCAACATTTATAAATGATGAGACAGAAAGCTAAAGCACATCCTTTTATCGTACGTTCCATATCGTCCTCCTACTTTAAATGCTTGCTAATACAGACGTTCTCCAAGAAAACGTCTATCCAGTAATGTTTTGTTTATCGCAATGAATGCTTTTTTTGAGAAGAATGAAGAGGAATCAAATTTTTTAAAAACAAAAACCAAGACCAATTGAATTGCTCAAAACGTAAAGAAACAGGATGATTTTGGTTCAGTAGTACTATTTGTAGACCCTTAAAGCAATACATCCACAAGGGATTCCAGTGTATCAGTGCAAATAGAAAATTTCTGATATAACTTGAAAATTAAAACAGACTGAATTGTGATAAAAAGAACCAAAATCCCGAGTAGTTTTTTTTTTAGGTCTCCCTCTTCACTCAATCCCCAAACTCATATTCTGTACCGAAAAGAGCTCAAACACACACGTGGACAGACAGACACGCACACACACTTTGGTAAACATCATGTATGCTTCTCGACTCTGCTGATCCACAATTAGAAATATCGCTATCATCATTTTTTTTTGGTCACCGTCTTTCCCTTTTCACAGGCAAGTTTTTTTGTGTAGCATTTCCCATAGAACCCCGATGGCTCCACGGTAGACACAATGATCAGTCCATACCAGTCATGTTATTTTCTCGAATCAATTTATAACCTTTAACCCAGGAGGGTAAATGACATAGAAGGCTTCGGGTAATCTTGAACTTTAATGTGTTAAATTCATAGCTCATAATTCAGAGGCATTCAAGCCTCCAAATTTGGAGAACCTGCACTTGTAATCATAACAAGTCTTTTAGATCCCTTTAAAGTCACGGAATGAACTCCGATGAACTGTACGAATCATAGCGTACTCTGGTACGAATGCATTTTGTTTACAAATTACATGCGTCAAAGAAGGAATTATCCGTGTCAGCGGACAGGGGAGGCAACTTTGTCGTGTAATTGAAGTCCCTTGGTTGACAACCTACGCCATTTTCGCCGATCAAACAACCAAATTAATTAATTATGCTTAGGTTTGGAGCTTAATCCGTCAATTAATTTCATGATAAATGTTCTTGGGCTTGATTACAGGTACTTGGATCTAAAATAAGTAAAGTATGCCACTCGATTCTGAGCTATGAATTTAACACACTAAAGTTCAAGATTACCAGGCTTCGTGCACCATGATCAAGTGGGAAGGAGAGACCCAAATCGACAACCAGCACGGAGTTACCACTCAATCGGTGATTTCGTCTTGGAGGCAGCCATTTTTGGAAGGGGAATAACTTACTTGCTTTTATTGTCGACTCGGAGTGAGCTCCCCTCGTTTGTCGTCGATCCAGGTTTTGTGTCTTAACTGGACGAACTAGACCTTGAGTTTGCCGAACAAGTTCACCCAGTTAAGACACAAACCATGGTTCGCGAACCTTAGTTCGGCGAACCAATGGTTCGTCTGGTTAAGAACAGCCTTATGCGATCGTAACTTTGTCTGTCTGTGCGTTTGTGCGTGTGTGTGTGTGTGTGTGCGTGTGTATGTCTGTGGTAGAAACTTTAACATTTCCGAGTCTATGTGTGAGTGGTTATCCAAGACTATGGATAAAGCTCGCATAAGATTACGTCACGGTCAAAAGTGTTTGACGTCAATTAATGCATCATGACGGCATGCCTCCCTGTAGTCTTTCTCTCTCGCGTGGTGTGTGGGGTCTCGGTCATTGTTATTTTGAGCGGGCCGAGACTATTTGGCAGTCGTGTCCCTGTAAGTAGGCTACATGCAGACAGACAGATCTAGATCTAGTGTTTATCCCCCCCTCTGCTTCTTTCTCTCTGTAAACTTGTAGGGCTAGTTATTTTTCGGTAACTTACCCAACAACCAAAATCACTTACCCAACAACGGGCCTGAATCCTCGATAGCTCATGGGTAGAGACTGTACACATTGTGGATCTACTTTTTGCGACTCAAAAGTTCAGAACACTCTAATGTACAAAATAGACATTTCTGGAGCAAACAATACAACCATACCGTATTTAAACCAGCAACTACAGACTTGAACACATGAATCTCTATATAAAATCCATGAGTTTGGTTGTTTTCTGAATTCAGATCTGCCGTGCACACTCGTTTATCGCTAGCAAGATTCCAAGGAAAAGTAACTCTCATACTTTGTCTAGCGACACGAGTAGTTCCCCTTCCAGATTTCGGCTGCATCCGTCGACAAGACTGCAATCCGACGGTCAGTTTTCAACAATATTTCATTTTATAAACAGATCACACGCAATCAATTGCAAACATTTAATCAACGTAAAGAACATGCAGCGGTTTCATACACTATTTTGCCCCAGAAAACTAAACTTCATACAGTTTTTAACGTTGGAACACGGGTGTAAAACTTCGTCTGCTAGTCACATTCGAAGAAAGAACATTTCCTGAGCGATACCAAAACATGAACAGAACACACACTATCTGCCTTTACTGCCACAGCATAATGACAGCATATCTGTGTACTTGATTTTAGTCCAAAACATGGAAACTGACAAGAAGTGTTAACAAAATTGAATGATTTGCACGGAACTATACAACCGCGCATTAATCGATCGCCTGCGCAGGTAGACTGGTTGGGTGAATATGATTCGATCAAACTTTCGCACAAAAACTCCTCTTTTCTTTGAATAACTGAAGAAAGGAGGGATAAAGAGGTTACATACCTCGTCTCAGTGATTATCAAAAATAATGGTCTCAGTTCGCGGTCATGAAAAAGCTCGCTGAAGCTCGCATTTTTCATGATCCGCTAACTTCGACCATTATTTTTGATAATCACTGAGACTCGGCATGTAACCTCTACCTCTCTTTCTTGCACAGTGTCACCTAAGCTTACTGTGTGTGTGGGTGTGTATGTGTGACGGAGTGATTGAGTTTGTGTTACTGTTTGTCTATTTCTTACGTGAGCCAAAAATGTCGAAAAAAACGGGCCCAGCAAAGCGGTAAGTCTTTGTCAATTTTGATGGTTTCCACTCTAAAATTGTTGCACGAAAAACAAGGGGCGAAGCCTTCAAGGCTCACGTAAGAAATAGACAAACAGTAACACAAACTCAATCACTCCGTCACACATACACACCCACACACACAGTAAGCTTAGGTGACACTGTGCAAGAAAGAGAGACACTGATTCAGGTTGGGTATTTCTGGCTTATGAAATCGATGATAATCACCCCTGCAATGTCATGTTCTCAAAATCGAGGGGGGACGACATACCCGAGGGGGTCGACTTGCCCTCCCTTCCCCTATTTGGAGTTTTTGGCTCACGTAAGTGTAGCCTATGCGATCGTAACTTTGTCTGTCTGTGCGTAT
>NC_090245.1:2663065-2755565 GCF_037325665.1 Littorina saxatilis | reverse complement strand
AGTATGCACAATTGTATATATATGGTATCAAGTTTCATTGAGCAAATATTTTTGCAGTGTTTTTAAAAGTCATTGCACATTAACTGCCATCCTATTAAGGACTGGAAATATGAGATGGCTATGATAAAAGTCACGTGACTACGTCAGGAAACTAAGCACTTGGATGAATGGAAGAAAACGTCTTTCTTATAATCCTGCCATGATCTGTTACCTGTAACTGAATGCAAAAGTTTACTAACCTGGGTGGTGATGAACTCGATAGAAGTCTCGCTGTCTTCGCACTGCTCCAACGTGGGGTAGAGGGCGTAGCTGCTCCCGTAAAAACTGTGGTGCAACTGCTGACATCTCGGGCCGTCAAAGTCAGGTGGGCACTGGCACCTAGCATCAGATAATAACATGTGTATTATACTCGCACGAGGTCACACACAGAGAATCTCTCTGTCTCTGTCTTTGTCTCTCTCTGTCTCTCTCTGTCCTGCTATGTCTATCTCTCTCTCTCTGTCTCTCTCTCTCTCTCTCTCTCTCTCTCTCTCTCTCTCTCTCTCTCTTTCTCAAGTAAAAATAAATACTATTGATCAAGGTACTCACAAGAGGACACCAAAGTCGTCCTTCTTGCAAGTGCCACCATGGTAGCAGTAGTCACCGGAGCATTCATTGGGTTCAGGGAACTGGAGAGCTCGACACCCTTCCGTAGCCTGGATGAAAACTTCCACACCAACAAAGCTTGTGCCGTTAGCATTCACCATGGCTGGTTGCCCTGTGATGTTCATGTAGTTGTAGCAGCCACCTTCAAACACTTCCTGTGCACATGCGTCAATAGGTACCTCCTCTATGCCTGCTCCAAGCTTCGACTCAAACTGCAACAGTTCGACAGGGTTTCGACTTGAGTGTATTCGGTGTGTGCATACATTTTTGTTATCGTTCCATTCAGATTATCTTAACGCCTGCTCCCGGTTTCTGCTCATACTTGAACACGAATAAATATTCCTTGATTAGTTGCATTTGTTGTTATCTTTACATTCAGCAGATCTCGTCTGCCTGCATGCCTGGCTCTCCCTCAATGTCTTTGAGAGATCACAAAGTCTTGGGAGTAAATATCGATAATAATTTATCTTGGGCCCATCATGTTAGATCGTTGTGTAAAACCATGTCGAGGAAAATATATTTGTGGAACAGAATAAAACACTTTCTTGATCCACACTCAAGGTTATTATTTTTTAATACATTCATACAAACTATCACGGATTATTGTTCGACCATATGGGACTCTGCAAGTGCTAATATTTTAAAACCACTGTATAGTCTACACAGACGAGCACTGAAATCAATTATATTAAAACAATCCAGTCTTGTTTTAGACGATTATAAGAAACTTAAGATTTTGCCCTTAAAAGAAAGATTTAAATCAAATAAAGGTGTACTCCTTCACAAAATCCTCTCCGGCCATGCTGCGATGCACCGCGTGCTTTCACTACAAAATTTAAAGCCAAACCAAACTGAAAATTCAATGTCCCCATTCCACGGATAGATCTTTTTAAATCAAGTTTAGCTTATTCTGGCAGCGTTTTGTGGAATTCTCTCCCGGAATCAGTTCGAGTCCCAACATGTCTCAATATAACTTTCAAAAAACACCTCTCATTACATTTAATGTCAAATTGCGAAAAGTCACAGTGATGAAAGACTTCGTTCTGATTATTTTCATATTATTATATCTGTCCATACAGCAAACTAAATTTTTATCCTACATACGTGAGAGAGACACCCGTGAGATAATAATCGTTCAAATCACACGTGTGTATATCATGTAAATGAGGTCATGTCAAGCAAGTCTGTCAGGGACCTGTTTTTCCACTGCTTATGATGCCAAAGTCACCGAGACAAACGTCATTATAGAAACAAAAATTGCGCTCGCTAATTACCCTCGATGAATCTTTAGAACTAACACGTCACGCCACACTTTCAGAGTGACGTTTCCAGACCTGTTTACCCCCTTAAGTGTTTTGGAGTAATGCTCAGCCCCAAAAATAGTAATCCTGGCACAAAAATAGTAATCATCCAGCATTCGTCGCCAATTACAACGCCGCGGCACATGACAACTGTGTCTGCGAAACGCAATCATGCACATATATCCATCATTTACAAACAAAACACATCAGTCAGTTTTTGTAGTCATCATAATTTCAAAGAAGATCACATCAAAAGCACATGCATCACTGATTCTTTTTCTTTTGCTCGTAGTGGGCCTTTTTCAGTGTAGTGCGGTTACCGTGCCAAAAATCATGCTTCAACCCACCAGTTTTTGCAACAATTTTTTGTTTTGCGGGAATGTTCTCAAGACAGTCTGGTTAGTGCCCAGTGCAAAATCTAAGTTTCAAACTATCGGCACAATCGAGAAATTTGCATATTAGTGACGTCATACATTAGTGGAAGAAGACACTGTTTTGTTCTCCAAGATAAGCCTATCATGTTGCATCTCGTTAGAAAGATCTCGGCTCAGAGGACTCAGAAATGTAGCTATTTAATATCTATGACGGCAGTAGTTGACACAAAACGCGTTGAAAATAGAATCCGAGTGCTTTTTCGCATAAACACACACACACACACACACACACACACACACACACACTCACACACACACAAACATACACACACACACACACACACACAGAAAAATACACACGCATGTGCTTTCAAGCACACGCACACTCTTTTATATTCTCTCACCTCTGCTTCTCAATATGCCTCGCCTTATTCAGTAAAGTTGGACAGAGAATTGGAGCAACTGGCACCACGACACTCTCCACACCCAGGCGAATAAACGAGTCCGTGTTTACGACAGCTGCATCTTCTTGTGTCACAGTCAGTCTTGCATGCACACCGAATCACTTTCAGAAGAGCTGCTGGTGCTGCTGGTAGGTCCGATGTGCTTTGGGGCATACACAGTGCATAGTGCATAGTGCATCGTACAGGCCAGTTTCCGCCATGAGATGTCCTATACAAGCGAGAAAACTCATCTCCATGTGGAAGGGACCAAGCCGAAGAACTACAGAACGTAGCTCACTGAAAGCTGCTTCTGCTGATATGATGCTGAGGGCCTTCCACCACAGGGGCTGATCAAAAGGTGACTACAGGGGTTTTGTTGTATCGCCTAGCTTCAGCAGAAAGAAACAACAGCGTTGAATAGATACAAGTTTTGTCACTGGGTTTGAGATCAATCATCGGCAAGAAGACAATAGATGACTGACCTGGAAAGTCACCATTGTGGACGGCCTGCATTACTCCTGACCAGAACGGTCTCTGAGAACTGAGCAGCCATGCTGACTTCCATAGGACTTCAACTTCTTTGGTAGGGTCTTCAACTAGGACTGTCCTTAACTTCTCATAGGTGAGACTTGCCAGGCCTTCACATCTCTCATCGTAGAAACTGATTTTGACACGGGCTTTCTTCATGACCTCCTCCAGCCTAACCTCTGTTTTCAGAGCGATGGACGACCTATTTTTGATGAACGGGGTTATGGAAGCAATCATGCCCATTCCATGGAAGGTATTCAGGCCATCAATTGTTCCAGTGTTATGATCGACATTGTCTGCCATGTACTGCATGAAATGTGGCTGGCACGATTATCTCCTGGGTGGCAGCCGCACTCATTTCGTCCGTCTTTACGTCTCTGTAAGAGGAGCTGAATCCAAGGGAGTACAGAACCAAAACAGTGGTGCATCTGAACTCCAAGACCAATCTGCAGTGGAGCAATTAAAATTCTTGGGCGAGCTGCTTGCATAATTGCTTGGCCGATTGAAGCAACCTTCACATCAGTGTCCTTTCCACTGAAGATCTCTCCGAGGAAAGTTTGCAAGGATTTTGGCACAAAATCAAGGTTTGCTGTAATTGAGAAAGTGCTGTCTGGACTTGGGTATTCTTTTCTGCTGGTGTTTATCTTCTTAATGTCACTTTTGATAAGTTCAGCAGCAGCTCTGATGATGTTGTCTTTTTGAGTTTCTTCGTCAGTCGTCTCAGGTGTCGAATAAAAGGAATGAAGAATAGACCATGTAGTCCTCTGAAATGTTACCACGTTTGCTTTCCCCTCCATTTCTGTGATGATAATTTCATCACCAAAATGTTTCTTTAATTCTTCTTTCATCTTTGAGTGACTATAACAGTCACCACATGTAAACTCTTTCATTTTTCTGATGAGGTCGATGATGGTGACTTCTGTATCGTTTTTTTGCAGATAATTGACAACTTTTCTGAACGCTTCTGCTCTTTTTTCATCGACTGGTCTTCCTTGTTTTGGTCTTTTGTTGTCAGTGTCTGATGCAAAGCACTTTGGAAGTTTCCTTTTTGTTCTAAAATTCAGTTGGTGCTGCATGATTGGTGGTACAAAGCATCAGCTGCTGGAAAGTCCGAGACGAATTCTATCCTGCCTTTTACCTTTTCAGCCCATTCGTCTGCTCTTTCAGCACAGATTCTATAGACGGTCTTCTGAAAATCTAAAGTGCGAACAGGAAGTACTGTTGGACCTCGTTGTTTTAAAACAAGTTCTGCATGCATGCCACAAAATAAACAACATTTTCTGAAATCAAAGGGCTGATTCTTTGACCGCAGTCCTTGGTTCAAATTTGCAGCAGTATTTTCATCTTTTTTTCCCCGAAGGTAGGCTGCTATGTTGTGCTTGTTCGTATATGAACTGCGACAACGTACATGCACAGCCTGCCCCTCTGCAACAACAATTGAATCACCACGCTCGGTACTGACTCTGTGTATGGTGTCTCTTCCCTTCCTATGCGGAATGACGATCTGCTCCCCTGAATAAAGGCTGCCTCCACACAGGATACACAACTGCTCCATGATCTGGAAAACAATTCATTTATAACATAAACTTAAATAAAGCAGTTGGATTGACACTGTGTGTATAATTGTCCAGACGCTAATTAATTTTGTCTTTAAGTAGTACAGCATATTTTATTATAAAATATCCTGAATACAGTGAAACACCCTTTTAAGACCCTCCATTTTAAGACCTGGTTTTCTCAGATTATTTTGTTGGTCTTAAGACAGGGTTCCACTGAAACATGTTTTATTGAAAATATAAACACATATACGGGATTTGTTTTATTAAGCCTTTTTTTATGAAAACTTTTTTTTTTAACCTTTAATAGAAATTGCTGATATATCAAACCTACCTCATTCTTGTCTCATTCGCAGTGGTCACTGGTGTAGAGCAAGGATTTCGCTCAGAAAGCAGGTGACTGTAGAAAAAATGATAACATTAATGATTTACGCATCAAATAAAGGCTATCGTGATAGCATTCCATCAGAGAAGTGCCTAAAATGTCAGCAATGGCGACAATAACATAAAAAAACATAAGTAAAACATCACCGAACAGTGCAACAGGAAGGTTATTTTTGACAGCATTCGCCTACCATACATACTGGAAGCACGATCAACAATTCGCACGGTCTTTGAGTATAATATACATTTTTTTCTAATCTAACTTCATAATTGTATTTGTGATGCTGAGCATATCAACTGCAAAGATTATCTGCACGTTTGAAACGGTAAAACAAGTTTTAGACTCATGTTGTGCTGTCTGGAAGCAGACGCACTTTTAGCGAAGCTAGGTCGTCTTCATATCAGGCTTTTTTCTGTCCAATGAATGCATTCGTATGGCATAAATAAAGAACTAGAGCTAGCATTCTACACATGCAGCCGAGAAAATGAGGTGGTACAAATGTTAAAGGACGAATAAAAACGGAAAGATTATCGATTACTCACCTTTTTGCATGTGGCCACGCGAAGCACGTTCGACCAGACTTTGAGTGCATGGCGCGCATAAACTTCCGGCTTTGCGACGGCAGGCCAAACCAGTCAAATCTGCTTGTTCTGTGTGATTGCATGACTTTTCTGATCCGATAACTCACTTATTCCATTACCTCAGGGCTTAGATTTTGAACTGGGTACTAAAGGACACTTTATCTACCAGTCTGTGCTGATTTCATTTTTGTTGCAATTAGTGGTACCCCTTTAGCTCCCGTAATTCCACTAGTGTGTCAAGCGCTTCTCTACTGTACTTGCGCTTGCCGAATGAGTGAGGGCGAGACTTCACCACTAGAATAAGGCTCTCCAGCGTCTTATCAGACAGACATGATCTCTGGTCAGTGCTGTGCTTTTTCACCCCATATTGCCATTGAAAAAAACAATGCCAAACATGTGAATTGATTAAAAAAAAAAAAAAAAAAAAAAAAAATTATTTATGAAAATCGTAGTCTTGACACGGATTGCGGAATGGCGTATTTTTTGCAGAAAATCGTAATAAATTACGCCAAAATCGTAAGGGTAAACAGGTCTGCACGGTTTCTTTGCTTTGACGTAATAGATTGCACGAGGCTTTAGAAGAGATCGAGGTTCCAAAACAAGCGTCTTCAATTAATCTGCCTCGATTGCAGGACATTCAGTAAAATACACGTAAGTACAGTATGTAGGATAAACAGAATACTACATGGCTTGCTGTGTCGTACCAGATTTACACTCGTTGCTTTTTCAAATAGTGAACAGCTCGCTTTCGCTCGCAGTTCAATATTTAAAAAAACAACTCGTGTAAATCTGGTACGACACAGCAAGCCATGTAGTATTCTCTATTTATAACACATTCACATTTTTAAAACTCTCTCTCTCTGTTCTCTCTCTCTCTCTGTTTTATCTCGTTCTCCTCTCTCTCTCTCTCTGCGCTCTCTCTGTTCTCTCTCTCTCTCTCTCTCTCTCTCTCTCTCTCTCTCTCTCTCTCTCTCTCTGTTCTCTCGCGCTCTCTCCCCTCTCCTTCTCTGCTCTCTCTCTGTTCTCTCTCTCTCTTCTCTCTCCCTCTCCCCCTCACCTCAGCCGTATTGAGCAGCACCAGGCTGTCTGTCTGTTACAGGGGGTAGTATATGGGGAGCCGTGAGTCTCTCTCTCTCTCTCTCTCTCTCTCTCTCTCTCCTCTCTCTCTCTCTCTCTCTCTCTCTCCTCTCTCTCTCTCTCTCTCTCTCTCTCTCTCTCTCTCTCTCTCTCTCTCACCTCTGCCTTGTTGAGCACCACGAGGCTGTCAGTCTGTGACGGGGGGTAGTAGGGGGAGCCGTGAGCGGAGTAGCGAACGTCAGTGAAGCCCCCCTCCACGTCCTGCACACTGATGATCTCCACGTTGGCCGGGTCGGTGTCGAGCTTCTCGGCCAGCAGCATGTGCAGCTCCTCGTACTGACTCCTGGCAGTGCTGCCCGCGCTGGGCGAGCTCGGCACCTTAATGAACTGCTCAGCGCTCGTGTCTGTGTGAGAAGAGACATGTACATTTATGCAAATGTAACCGAATGCACGAAGCACAACAATCACCTTGGAGGCAAAGGCCAGTCAAACAGGATTGAGAATTTTAGAGCTAATTTAATAGCCCTATTAAAACTGACATGGGTGCTCTAAGGTTCCCAACAGCATACAAGGGGACAACAGCAGCTGGGCCCCATCACAAACAGAACTCTACAACTCACAGATGTCTAGCTGGCAACGTTGAAGAAACGTCGAGCTATCATAAATAGCTCGCGCTCTTCGCCGGCAGACAACTCGGGAGAGCCTGGGCTGCTGTGAAGGGTGATTCGGTAGTCTCCCTGTCACACAACGAAAGAAAGAAAGAAAGACAGAAGGAAAAAAAGGAAAGAAAATAAATCAAATGAATTTAATTTAAACTTTTTTTTTTCTCTTTTCAACTAAAAGGCTTGAAGTCAGCCCTGACCTTTGAGGCGAACGGCTCCGGAGTTCCTGACAGCCTCCTCAGTGAGGTCATGGATAACCACAGAGACGGTGGATGTGACAGTGCTGTCAAACTGCTTGTCGTAGACAGTGACCGTGAAGCGGTAAGGGTTGGTCGCCGTGTTGCTGGGTACCCCTTTCTGCATGGTCACCATTCCCGTGTTCGAGTCGACCCTGTGCACACATATTTCAATTTTCTTTGTTGTTGTTGGTAATTTCATAAGTTTATGCTGGACACACATATGCTGAAATGTGTGAATGCGTATGTATGTGCACACACTAAGCAAGCCAGCATAGAAATGCATGAACTGCCACAAACACAAACGTACCCTTGTCTCTTTATCTTTCTCTCTCACTCATGTGCATGACCTACTTCATCCAGAATTGTAAGTCAAATAACAATGCAACAATTAGCAAATCTGACACAGAAAAGAACAAATTTAATCATAATTGCATATGCTAAACTATCTCAGATGTGCCAAGGTTTGACAAGGGAGATCATCAGATGTGCCAAGGTTTGACAAGGGACTAGATCATCAGATGTGCCAAGGTTTGACAAGGGAGATCATCAGATGTGCCAAGGTTTGACAAGGGAGATCATCAGATGTGCCAAGGTTTGACAAGGGAGATCATCAGATGTGCCAAGGTTTGACAAGGGAGATCATCAGATGTGCCAAGGTTTGACAAGGGAGATCATCAGATGTGCCAAGGTTTGACAAGGGACTAGATCATCAGATGTGCCAAGGTTTGACAAGGGAGATCATCAGATGTGCCAAGGTTTGACAAGGGAGATCATCAGATGTGCCAAGGTTTGACAAGGGATGAGATCATCAGATGTGCCAAGGTTTGACAAGGGAGATCATCAGATGTGCCAAGGTTTGACAAGGGAGATCATCAGATGTGCCAAGGTTTGACAAGGGACTAGATCATCAGATGTGCCAAGGTTTGACAAGGGAGATCATCAGATGTGCCAAGGTTTGACAAGGGAGATCATCAGATGTGCCAAGGTTTGACAAGGGATGAGATCATCAGATGTGCCAAGGTTTGACAAGGGAGATCATCAGATGTGCCAAGGTTTGACAAGGGAGATCATCAGATGTGCCAAGGTTTGACAAGGGATGAGATCATCAGATGTGCCAAGGTTTGACAAGGGAGATCATCAGATGTGCCAAGGTTTGACAAGGGAGATCATCAGATGTGCCAAGGTTTGACAAGGGATGAGATCATCAGATGTGCCAAGGTTTGACAAGGGAGATCATCAGAAGTGCCAAGGTTTGACAAGGGAGATCATCAGATGTGCCAAGGTTTGACAAGGGATGAGATCATCAGATGTGCCAAGGTTTGACAAGGGAGATCATCAGATGTGCCAAGGTTTGACAAGGGAGATCATCAGATGTGCCAAGGTTTGACAAGGGAGATCATCAGATGTGCCAAGGTTTGACAAGGGATGAGATCATCAGATGTGCCAAGGTTTGACAAGGGATGAGATCATCAGATGTGCCAAGGTTTGACAAGGGAGATCATCAGATGTGCCAAGGTTTGACAAGGGAGATCATCAGATGTGCCAAGGTTTGACAAGGGATGAGATCATCAGATGTGCCAAGGTTTGACAAGGGAGATCATCAGATGTGCCAAGGTTTGACAAGGGAGATCATCAGATGTGCCAAGGTTGACAAGGGAGATCATCAGATGTGCCAAGGTTTGACAAGGGATGAGATCATCAGATGTGCCAAGGTTTGACAAGGGAGATCATCAGATGTGCCAAGGTTTGACAAGGGACTAGATCATCAGATGTGCCAAGGTTTGACAAGGGAGATCATCAGATGTGCCAAGGTTTGACAAGGGAGATCATCAGATGTGCCAAGGTTTGACAAGGGAGATCATCCCTTCACTTGCACACATACCAAAGATCAACATCCTGGTCCCAGTGGAGGGATGAGCGACTCCCATGTAAAAGCCTGACCAGATCTCAGATGGTGAGCGGCTAACGAATCCAATTATATCTAGTCCTTAATGGGCACAAAAACTATGCCCAATAGGGCATGAAGCACCATCATCATCATCATCAGATGGTGAGCGGCTAACGAATCCAATTATATCTAGTCCTTAATGGGCACAAAAACTATGCCCAATAGGGCATGAAGCACCATCATCATCATCAGATGGTGAGCGGCTAACGAATCCAATTATATCTAGTCCTTAATGGGCACAAAAACTATGCCCAATAGGGCATGAAGCACCATCATCATCATCAGATGGTGAGCGGCTAACGAATCCAATTATATCTAGTCCTTAATGGGCACAAAAACTATGCCCAATAGGGCATGAAGCACCATCATCATCATCAGATGGTGAGCGGCTAACGAATCCAATTATATCTAGTCCTTAATGGGCACAAAAACTATGCCCAATAGGGCATGAAGCACCATCATCATCATCATCAGATGGTGAGCGGCTAACGAATCCAATTATATCTAGTCCTTAATGGGCACAAAAACTATGCCCAATAGGGCATGAAGCACCATCATCATCATCAGATGGTGAGCGGCTAACGAATCCAATTATATCTAGTCCTTAATGGGCACAAAAACTATGCCCAATAGGGCATGAAGCACCATCATCATCATCAGATGGTGAGCGGCTAACGAATCCAATTATATCTAGTCCTTAATGGGCACAAAAACTATGCCCAATAGGGCATGAAGCACCATCATCATCATCAGATGGTGAGCGGCTAACGAATCCAATTATATCTAGTCCTTAATGGGCACAAAAACTATGCCCAATAGGGCATGAAGCACCATCATCATCATCAGATGGTGAGCGGCTAACGAATCCAATTATATCTAGTCCTTAATGGGCACAAAAACTATGCCCAATAGGGCATGAAGCACCATCATCATCATCAGATGGTGAGCGGCTAACGAATCCAATTATATCTAGTCCTTAATGGGCACAAAAACTATGCCCAATAGGGCATGAAGCACCATCATCATCATCAGATGGTGAGCGGCTAACGAATCCAATTATATCTAGTCCTTAATGGGCACAAAAACTATGCCCAATAGGGCATGAAGCACCATCATCATCATCATCAGATGGTGAGCGGCTAACGAATCCAATTATATCTAGTCCTTAATGGGCACAAAAACTATGCCCAATAGGGCATGAAGCACCATCATCATCATCAGATGGTGAGCGGCTAACGAATCCAATTATATCTAGTCCTTAATGGGCACAAAAACTATGCCCAATAGGGCATGAAGCACCATCATCATCATCAGATGGTGAGCGGCTAACGAATCCAATTATATCTAGTCCTTAATGGGCACAAAAACTATGCCCAATAGGGCATGAAGCACCATCATCATCATCAGATGGTGAGCGGCTAACGAATCCAATTATATCTAGTCCTTAATGGGCACAAAAACTATGCCCAATAGGGCATGAAGCACCATCATCATCATCAGATGGTGAGCGGCTAACGAATCCAATTATATCTAGTCCTTAATGGGCACAAAAACTATGCCCAATAGGACATGAAGCATCATCATCATCATCAGATGGTGAGCCAAACCGTTGACACAGGAAGGGCTGTGCATTTACTGACTGAAAAATAAACTTACGTGAAGTATTTCTCCATCCAGGCAGGACCGGCAAAGGTGAAGGTCTTGTCGGGCAGATCCCAGTCGTCCTGATCCTCCACATACACACGGCCGATCGCCAGCGGTCCGAATGATCCTGGTCAAAACATAACAGTATTAATACATGAGCCTTCAAAGCATACCCGAACAATCCTGTTGAAAACAAAACATTATTGCATTAGCATTCAAAAGATGCCCGAACAATCCTGGAAAAAACAAAACAACATTATTACATTAGCCTTCAGACATGCCAAGGCAAAGGAAAGAAATGCGAATAAGAAACAAGAAATTCCTCCGAGGTAGGAAAAACACCCCCGTCCTTACCATTCTCACTGCCACCAACTGAGAAGGTTATTTCCCTTTGACCATTAATATGTCCCTCTATAAGTCCTTGTAGAATCTGAATCCACCAATAACTCCCTAACCGTGTGTTTGACTGGTCCCAAGTTTTGTAAGGACCGTCTCAGGAATGTATAGAACCTGTTCACCAAGTTTGGTGACGATCGGTCCGTTCATTCTTGAGATCTATATGCGAACACAAACAAACAAACAAACACATCGACCGAATCCTATACACACCCCTATACCGGGGGTGTAAATACATTTTAATGGACACACACAAAAACACTCACACACTCAAAAGTCAACTTTAACTTGGTAATGTCAAAACTTTCACACAAAGGGATAGGCTCCTCTGTACAATGAACATATGCTGTGTACAGAACATACATGCATACAAAGACACACACACACACACACTCCCTCCCCCCCTTACACACACACACAGATGCCGCAGAGATGTTCTCTACCCCGACCTTTCTTCCCTGCCTTCCTCACTCATTCCCTCCTTACCCCCACTTTCTTCATTCAACCCCCCTCACCCTTGTAGTTGTAGACGAAGATGTCCTGCGTGCCGGGGGCCATGTCGTTGTCGTTGATGTCGGCGATGGTGACGGTGAGGGTGTTGGTTCCGGTCTGAGCCTCCCTGCTACCGGAGACCCGCATGTCCCACATGATGATGGGGATGTAGTAGTACTTCTGCTGCTCGCGGTTGAAGCGGGAGCTGGTGGAGATGGTGGCTGTGCCGTTCCCTCCGTCCGAGGCTGAACAAAAACGACAAAAATGATCAACTGAATCTGGCCTGCACTTCAATGTCAACGTTAGAGTTAGTGGAGATAGTTGCTGTGCCATCCCTTCCGACGGCACTTGAAGAAAAACGATTACAAAAAACCACACGTACACACATTTAGACACACACACACACACACACACACACACACACACACACACACACACACACACACACACACACACACACACACACACACACACACACACACACACACACACACACACACGCACACCCCATCAACCCCACACGCACACACCAAAACCAAGGCTTCACACTCACCTGGATTAAATCTAAACTGGAAGGTGTCTTCACAGGTGGGCTTGACGTCACAGGGACAGGTACCCCCCGGGCAGGTCGTGAGCATGAAGCCAAAGGGGGGACCGAAAGGGGGAGCGTCTGGGTCCTTGGCCAAGATCTCCTGAACGACCCTGTTGACGTTGTCTTCCTCCTCTAGCACGTGGGGGTGGTAGTCCTGCCTGAAGGTGGGGTAGTTGTCGTTCACGTCGTCCACGATCACCACCAGGGTGGCTGTGCCAGTGAGTGGCGGGTTTCCTGCAACAAAACAGACATTACAGAATCAAAAAAACAAGAAAGGTAAGTTGTTAGAACGTTGTTATTGACAAAAATACATAATAATAATAATAATAATAATAATAATAAGAACATTTATATAGCGCTAAATCAAAAACTTTCGTTAAAAAGGCTTGCTCTAAGCGCTTGACATCTAAACTAAAACGTCATTCACACTCTTTACAATGATGTACAAGAACTTCATGTCACACTCTTTCATTCAGTATAGCACCATTCACACAGTTGTTATTCTGTACAAGACAATAAGTTAGTCTAACATTTAGAATGTTCATAAGATGAAAACAAGAGAAAACCAGACTGATTAAAACAACTGCTTAGTGCTAACAAAGCATGAATCTTAATGATAACGTAATACATGTTTAACTGTTAAGACCATAAAAAAACAAACAAACCTATATGCTAAAATAACTTCGAACTTTTAAGAACTTCTTATAAGATACACAGCACAGCTAGATAAACACCAGAATGATAAAACAAAAGACAACTCGTTAAAACTATTAAATGCATCAATGTCTAAAACACGAAAGACTCAAATATAAGATACACAATTCTCTAAAATTGTTTATTAAAACTGAAACCGACCTGCTCAAAGTAAACCATACCCACCCCCTCCCTACCCACCCCCAACCCTCCTCCTACACTAAATACTAATTATTTCTACTCTTAACTTCCCAACTACACATTACAGAGTTAGTGGCTTAGGTTCCTTAGTATAACCTTGTCGCCAAAATGTACCTGTCATAACAGACCACCTGCTATGGAGGGACACTGTTTGCTCCACATCTGCCATCTAATATGAATAGTTTTTAATGTAGGATGTAAACACACACAAAAATCAAGTAGTCTCAATATTCTTTATCACTCTGTTGAATATGTAATAGGATCTAAACAATGCTGAGTTATACATGTATCAAGTTGAATTATTGCATGTTTGAATGAGTAATCTCTATTTCTTTAGCTCACAACTTTCCGGTCCCCTCCCCTTGCCCTTTGTGTGAGGAGGTTCATCGCAAAACACAATCAAAGGTTGGTGCACAATGTATTCACATTCGTTTGTAAAATGATTCTCTACCTGTTCCCTTGAAGTAATAATGATACAATCTCAAGACCCATCTCCTTTATCCTTGTTTGCTTATTCTCACAACAACTCTTGTGGTGTGTACACAAGTTGCCGTCCTCTTCACAGCTACAAGGCATCTGTCACGACCACTCCTGTGGTGTGTACACAAGTTGCCGTCCTCTTCACAGCTACAAGGCATCTGTCACGACCACTCCTGTGGTGTGTACACAAGTTGCCGTCCTCTTCACAGCTACAAGGCATCTGTCACGACCACTCTTGTGGTGTGTACACAAGTTGCCGTCCTCTTCACAGCTACAAGGCATCTGTCACGACCACTCTTGTGGTGTGTACACAAGTTGCCGTCCTCTTCACAGCTACAAGGCATCTGTCACGACCACTCTTGTGGTGTGTACACAAGTTGCCGTCCTCTTCACAGCTACAAGGCATCTGTCACAACCACTCTTGTGGTGTGTACACAAGTTGCCGTCCTCTTCACAGCTACAAGGCATCGGTCACGACCACTCCTGTGGTGTGTACACAAGTTGCCGTCCTCTTCACAGCTACAAGGCATCGGTCACAACCACTCCTGTGGTGTGTACACAAGTTGCCGTCCTCTTCACAGCTACAAGGCACCTGTCACAACCACTCTTGTGGTGTGTACACAAGTTGCCGTCCTCTTCACAGCTACAAGGCATCGGTCACAACCACTCCTGTGGTGGGTACACAAGTTGCCGTCCTCTTCACAGCTACAAGGCATCGGTCACGACCACTCCTGTGGTGGGTACACAAGTTGCCGTCCTCTTCACAGCTACAAGGCATCTGTCACAACCACTCTTGTGGTGTGTACACAAGTTGCCGTCCTCTTCACAGCTACAAGGCATCGGTCACGACCACTCCTGTGGTGTGTACACAAGTTGCCGTCCTCTTCACAGCTACAAGGCATCTGTCACAACCACTCCTGTGGTGTGTACTAAAGTTGCCGTCCTCTTCACAGCTACAAGGCATCTGTCACGACCACTCCTGTGGTGTGTACACAAGTTGCCGTCCTATTCACAGCTACAAGGCATCTGTCACAACCACTCTTGTGGTGTGTACAAAAGTTGCCGTCCTCTTCACAGCTACAAGGCATCTGTCACGACCACTCCTGTGGTGTGTACACAAGTTGCCGTCCTCTTCACAGCTACAAGGCATCTGTCACAACCACTCCTGTGGTGTGTACACAAGTTGCCGTCCTCTTCACAGCTACAAGGCATCTGTCACGACCACTCCTGTGGTGTGTACACAAGTTGCCGTCCTCTTCACAGCTACAAGGCATCTGTCACGACCACTCCTGTGGTGTGTACACAAGTTGCCGTCCTCTTCACAGCTACAAGGCATCGGTCACGACCACTCCTGTGGTGTGTACACAAGTTGCCGTCCTCATCACAGCTACAAGGCATCTGTCACGACCACTCCTGTGGTGTGTACACAAGTTGCCGTCCTCTTCACAGCTACAAGGCATCTGTCACGACCACTCCTGTGGTGTGTACACAAGTTGCCGTCCTCATCACAGCTACAAGGCATCGGTCACGACCACTCCTGTGGTGTGTACACAAGTTGCCGTCCTCTTCACAGCTACAAGGCATCTGTCACGACCACTCCTGTGGTGTGTACACAAGTTGCCGTCCTCTTCACAGCTACAAGGCATCTGTCACGACCACTCCTGTGGTGTGTACACAAGTTGCCGTCCTCATCACAGCTACAAGGCATCTGTCACGACCACTCCTGTGGTGTGTACACAAGTTGCCGTCCTCTTCACAGCTACAAGGCATCTGTCACGACCACTCCTGTGGTGTGTACACAAGTTGCCGTCCTCTTCACAGCTACAAGGCATCTTTCACGACCACTCTTGTGGTGTGTACACAAGTTGCCGTCCTCTTCACAGCTACAAGGCATCTGTCACGACCACTCTTGTGGTGTGTACACAAGTTGCCGTCCTCTTCACAGCTACAAGGCATCTTTCACGACCACTCCTGTGGTGTGTACACAAGTTGCCGTCCTCATCACAGCTACAAGGCATCTGTCACGACCACTCTTGTGGTGTGTACACAAGTTGCCGTCCTCTTCACAGCTACAAGGCATCTGTCACGACCACCCCTGTGGTGTGTACACAAGTTGCCGTCCTCTTCACAGCTACAAGGCATCGGTCACGACCACTCCTGTGGTGGGTACACAAGTTGCCGTCCTCTTCACAGCTACAAGGCATCGGTCACAACCACTCCTGTGGTGGGTACACAAGTTGCCGTCCTCTTCACAGCTACAAGGCATCTGTCACGACCCTGACGCACGAGAGAAATGGAGTGCCATCCCAACACGCTGCTCTAGTGGAAGCCCCCTGTTACCACCTTCACAAATCTAAGAAAGTCAGGTCTTATAAAGACAGGAGTCTTAAAATGGGGGTCAATGTACAGAAAAGTTGTGAAAACAGGGTCTTAAAAACAAAGGGAGTTTTAAATTGGGGGGTCTGAAAAGGGGTGTTCCGCTGCACCCACCTTTGTCAATGGCCTGGATGATGATCGGATGGCGCGCATCAGTCTCTCTGTCCAGCGGTATCTGCCCTGTCTTCACTTGGCCTGACGTCGGGTCGATGAAAAACTGGTGCATGGGGTCTGACTCTCGGCGGATGGAGAACCTGACATAATCAGGGACACTCTGTTAAAGCTCTGGCATCTGATGCTGACAAAAAAGAACCTACCTGAGATTCTTGTTTTTTCCCCCCTAAATTTGATTGTTAAAGGAAGCAGTGAATAACACTGACAAGACTGGGTTCTAAATTAAAACCAGACCAATAATGAATAGGTTAACTACTGTGCACTTTAAAAAAATAGTGTTTATTCAAAACTTTTTACTTTTTCTGGGATCCTGATTGACTCTGAGATTACGATTCGCCTGAAACTGGCCGTTTATATTCAGCATTATTTCAAGACGTACAAAAATCAAATACGATTATCCAACTCAAACCCCTCCCTTGCACGCATGAGTAGCCTACTCACTCAAACTGCTGGTTGATGCCCACTGTACTGCTGGTTGATGCCCACTGTACTCACTCAAACTGCTGGTTGATACCCACTGTACTCACTCAAACTGCTGGTTGATGCCCGAGTCGAGGTCCGAGGCAGAGAAGGTGTAGAGGAGCTTGCCGCGCTGCGCAGCCTCCGACACGTTGGTTGTGGCTGTGGAGGGCGTGATCTGTGGCGTGTTGTCGTTGAAGTCCACCACCTCGATCTCCACGTAGCACACGTCTTCCTGTCCATCTTTGTCCGAGGCCGTCACCGTCAGGTTGAATCGCCGCTGCTGGTCGTTCTCATAGTCCACAGGCTGAGGGAGGCAAAGGTCAGCACCATCAAGTCACGAGACACCCCAATTCATTAAAAAAAAATATAAACAGTTTTGAAAAAAAACCGTTCAACTAACATTGTAATCCCTAATGCTAGGCGTTGTTCTCATTCACCACCAGAAAGTGAACCCTGGTCTTTTAACCTGATTCATCCACAGGCTCCAAAGCCTTCGATCTAATCCACCCTCTTCTGGATGTTTCTTCTCCACCTCACATTACATTAAAAGAAGTGTGTATAAAGTGAGGTGTGTACTCACAGTGGAGACCCTGATGCTGCCCTCGTTGTCCCCCCCCCCCCAATTACATTAAAAGAAGTGTGTGTAAAGTGAGGTGTGTACTCACAGTGTAGACCCTGATGCTGCCCTCGTTGCCCCCCCCCCCCCCCCAATTACATTAAAAGAAGTGTGTATAAAGTGAGGTGTGTACTCACAGTGTAGACCCTGATGCTGCCCTCGTTGCCCCCCCCCCCCCAATTACATTAAAAGAAGTGTGTATAAAGTGAGGTGTGTACTCACAGTGTAGACCCTGATGCTGCCCTCGTTGTTCTCATCCACCACAGTGAAGTGAACCCTGTCTGCGTCATTGGTCAGAGCGTACGAGATCTGTGCGTTCTCTCCGATATCAGCGTCTGTGGCCACCACACGAATCACCTCCCCTGATTCCAGCTTCTCAGACATCTGCGTTCTGTTCAAAATGAGCACACACACTGTCAAAAGTAGAACAAGAAGTGGTGGTGGTTGTAGTGGTGGTGGTGATGCTGATGCTGATGCTGCTGATGATGATACACTTTGATTTATTTTCAATGAACCGGTAAAACAAACAGAAATGCATGCAGACAGACAGACAGACAGACAGACAGGCGGTCAGACAGACAGACAGACAGACAGACAGACAGTCAGACAGACAGACAGACAGACAGACAGGCGGACAGACAGACAGACAGACAGACAGACAGACACACACACACACACACACACACACAGCCCTCCCCCCCCTTACCTGTAGATCCTCTGCTGAAAGATGGGCGGCTGGTCATTTTTATCAGTCAGGGTGATGGTCAGAGTCCCTGTGGTGTCCAGCGGTGGACTGCCCTGGTCCCTGAGAATGATGGTGACCCGGTACGTGTCCTGCGTCTCTCTGTCCAAGGTGTCGGGCTCTGTGTTGGTCTGTACCAGGCCTGAGGTTTGGTCAATGGTGAAGTAATCTGGCTTGGGATCGCCCGCACCGTCCACGATGTTGCTGATCTCGTAAGTCACGGTGCCGTTTTCACCGAAATCATAGTCATCCGCCAGCACCAGAACGACCGATGTAGCTGTAAAGCCACAGTAAATTTATCATCCATAGCCTGGTCAATCTTATCTATAGCTGATCAATATTATAAGATATATCTATAACTTTTATATTTTCTCTGTAACAGGCTAGTATTATTTGTAAGTGATCTATATCTATAACTGCTCAATCTCATCTTTAACTGGTCAAACTCTTCTATAACTGGCCAATCTTATTCATAATTGTTTAATCTAGTGTATTACTGGTCAGTCTTATCTATAACTGTTCATATCGTTATAAATTCCTCATTTATAGTCAAGTAACATGGTAATTTCCAGACAATTCCTCGTTTTTAACTGATCAGTCATTCTCAACTGTTTTGAGCAATTTAAGGGTAACAAGGGCGCATGTTGGTGTCTCATGTAATGTTTTAGTACGCCTGAAATTTGTCATAGCCAGCCAGAAAGGGCATTTCTGGACCGGGCGCACAGTGTCTCTCCAGCACTGAATCCTGGGTTTCACTAGCACTGACTACAACACTGAACAAACTCCTCACAGCTTAATTCCATACATGTGTACATGCTACAGAAGATGACGAAGACAGCACCGACTACAACACTGAACAAACTCCTCACAGCTTTATTCCATACATGTGTACATGCTACAGAAGATGACGAAGACAGCACTGACTACAACACTGAACAAACTCCTCACAGCTTTATTCCATACATGTGTACATGCTACAGAAGATGACGAAGACAGCACTGACCTTTGGGGGAATGTTCCAGGACTGACCCTTCCAAGGGGTCAGTGATGAACCTGGGAGCATTGTCGTTCATGTCTTGGGGCCTGACAGAGACGCTGGCATAGCCCGTGTTGGGATTGGTCCGCTCGTCTGTGGCCGCCACTGTGAACTGGTAGATGGCAAAGCCGTTGGGCTGGTCACGGTCAAGCGATCTGGTGACCGAGACTACCCCGCTGGTAGGATTTATGGTGAAGTGATCGATCACTGCGGGGTTACCCTCCAGGTGGTAGCGGATCTCGTTGGGGCGGTCTACATCTGCGTCAGTGGCAGTCACCTGTTTACACAACACACACTCCGATGAGAAAAACCCTCCCAATAAAGCACACCTGTCTATTATCTTCAGCAAAATATACCTGTTGTGACAGGACACCTGCAATGTACGGACGCTTTCTTTTGGTTCAAAGGTTGTCCGTTCACCACAGGTATACTGTACAATGCTAGTGGCTAAGTTAAGACAGAGTAAGTACAGAAGAGAAGTACCAGGCCACTTACCGTCAGGTATACTGTACAATGCTAGTGGCTAAGTTAAGACAGTAAGTACAGAAGAGAAGTACCAGGCCACTTACCGTCAGGTATACTGTACAATGCTAGTGGCTAAGTTAAGACAGTAAGTACAGAAGAGAAGTACCAGGCTACTTACCGTCAGGTATACTGTACAATGCTAGTGGCTAAGTTAAGACAGTAAGTACAGAAGAGAAGTACCAGGCCACTTACCGTCAGGTATACTGTACAATACTAGTGGCTAAGTTAAGACAGTAAGTACAGAAGAGAAGTACCAGGCCACTTACCGTCAGGTATACTGTACAATGCTAGTGGCTAAGTTAAGACAGTAAGTACAGAAGAGAAGTACCAGGACACTTACCGTCAGGTATACTGTACAATGCTAGTGGCTAAGTTAAGACAGTAAGTACAGAAGAGAAGTACCAGGCCACTTACCGTCAGGTATACTGTACAATACTAGTGGCTAAGTTAAGACAGTAAGTACAGAAGAGAAGTACCAGGCCACTTACCGTCAGGTATACTGTACAATGCTAGTGGCTAAGTTGAGACAGTAAGTACAGAAGAGAAGTACCAGGCCACTTACCGTCAGGTATACTGTACAATACTAGTGGCTAAGTTAAGACAGTAAGTACAGAAGAGAAGTACCAGGCCACTTACCGTCAGGTATACTGTACAATGCTAGTGGCTAAGTTAAGACAGTAAGTACAGAAGAGAAGTACCAGGCCACTTACCGTCAGGTATACTGTACAATGCTAGTGGCTAAGTTGAGACAGTAAGTACAGAAGAGAAGTACCAGGCCACTTACCGTCAGGTATACTGTACAATGCTAGTGGCTAAGTTAAGACAGAGTAAGTACAGAAGAGAAGTACCAGGCCACTTAACGTCAGGTATACTGTACAATGCTAGTGGCTAAGTTAAGACAGTAAGTACAGAAGAGAAGTACCAGGCCACTTACCGTCAGGTATACTGTACAATACTAGTGGCTACGTTCAGACAGTAAGTACAGAAGAGAAGTACCAGGCCACTTACCGTCAGGTATACTGTACAATGCTAGTGGCTAAGTTAAGACAGAGTAAGTACAGAAGAGAAGTACCAGGCTACTTACCGTCAGGTATACTGTACAATGCTAGTGGCTAAGTTAAGACAGTAAGTACAGAAGAGAAGTACCAGGCCACTTACCGTCAGGTATACTGTACAATACTAGTGGCTAAGTTGAGACAGTAAGTACAGAAGAGAAGTACCAGGCCACTTACCGTCAGGTATACTGTACAATGCTAGTGGCTAAGTTAAGACAGTAAGTACAGAAGAGAAGTACCAGGCCACTTACCGTCAGGTATACTGTACAATGCTAGTGGCTAAGTTAAGACAGAGTAAGTACAGAAGAGAAGTACCAGGCTACTTACCGTCAGGTATACTGTACAATGCTAGTGGCTAAGTTAAGACAGTAAGTACAGAAGAGAAGTACCAGGCCACTTACCGTCAGGTATACTGTACAATGCTAGTGGCTAAGTTAAGACAGAGTAAGTACAGAAGAGAAGTACCAGGCTACTTACCGTCAGGATCTGTCTGGGCACATTGTTGTCGTTTTCTGTGATGTCGTTAAACGAGTACTGACTCTGGCTAAACACCGGGATGTTGTCATTGACGTCCAGGACAGTGACGGCCACTTCGGTGGTGGCCGTAAAATTCCCGTCATTTGCCTCCAGCCGTAAGTTGAAGCTCTGAAACCATTGACAGAAATAGAGTGATAGTACATGTAGCATTTTTTAAGTGAACTGTATGGTTTCTGATCATATTCCACATTTTACACAACATAAGCTACATTTCTGTCTCATTACAATTATCATTTAATTGATCAAACACTGGCAGTACATTTACACATGAACATAAAACTGAATTCTTTAACGTCAAAATCAAAACACTTTCAAAAAACCCATGCCAAACAAGGTTTTTCTGGTTTAAAAAAAATCAAATATGACTGGATGAAAAACAGAAGAATCAGCTTGCATTTGATGTCATTTCATGCAGTGCTGCAATTGTAATTCTGCTCACTTCTCATATTTTAAATTGTTTAAAAAAACACACACACACACGAAAACACATTTCAAAGTAAAAATAAAGGTTTGCTTTACCTGCTCTTTGTGCTGTTGTACACACAATTGCGAGAAGGAAATAATTTCTGTACCTTATCTCCATTTTCAAAGTCCAGTTTTCTCAGCAGGAAGAGATTGCCTTGTCCATCTCGAACACCGAACGCTTGTGGATTTCCATTGCCTGCTGTTATCCTGTACGTGTGGCGACCTCTGTCCGCTGTTGAAGCAAGCACAATCAATCCATCAAAGTCCATACTTTGCTCGATTCCATTAAAAGTCCTAACCTGCCTATAACTGAAGATGTTCTGGACTAGGGTGTCATTGTAAGCTACCCGCTTCTACATCTAGAAATTTCTCTTTGTCTGCATTGATGATGATGATGGTGATGATGATGATGATGATGATGATGATGATTTTATTTCTTTCCACTGAACCGGTCAAACAAAAATGCATGTTACAATGCATGCGCACAGACAGACGGACAAACAGACAGATAGACAAGTTGTCTGTGCTTGAGGAACAAACATATCTGCTGCCCTGTTTTTGTTTTCATAACTGAATAATCACTGGCAAATTTGATGGCTCTCAATAACTAAACATCTGGCACATTTTGCTTGCCTAGATGAGATTGATTGAGACAAAGGAGAATTTGAATTCAGTGTGATGAGTAATGAATAATAATCTAACGATGACAAAAAACACACCACAAAAACGGGTTTAAACTCATACATGCATGCATACACACACCCATAAAACACTCACATACACACCCCCATAAAACACTCACATACACACACCCATAAAACACTCACATACACACCCCCATAAAACACTCACATACACACCCCCATAAAACACTCACATACACACACCCATAAAACACTCACATACACACACCCATAAAACACTCACATACACACACCCATAAAACACTCACATACACACACCCATAAAACACTCACATACACACACCCATAAAACACTCACATACACACACCCATAAAACACTCACATACACACACCCATAAAACACTCACATACACACACCCATAAAACAATCACATACACACCCCATAAAACACTCACATACACACACCCATAAAACACTCACATACACACATAGTCATAGGAACACAATATATAAGGACAACTTTATGATCACAAATCAGAAATTCACAAGAGATAACTTACACTCATCAGGATCGGACACAGAAACTGCAGGGAAGATGGGCTCGTTGATGTAGTAGCTTTCATTCACGACGATGTTGTAAAGCTGTCGCTCGAAGAAGGGAGGGTTGTCATTCACATCCGTTATCCTCACTAGCACCGTGACAATAGCTGAAAGTATAAGACAACAAGATTTTAAAGCTGACCGATTAAATGCATTGATTTAAGTCAAGTTCCCCCCATCTACCCCTCCATCGCCCTTGCAACATCGTACTTTTTTAACACTTTTTGTGTGTGATGGTTTTTGTTTTAATTTTTATTTATTTTATTAACCTAACATACATCGTACAAAAAATAAAAATCATCATTTCTACATAATATTAACAATGCTTCCTTCCAAGAATGAGGAACAAGGCATCAGACACAAGGATTGTACGAGGCGGAGGTTGAAAGAAAGGGGGGAAGAGTGCAGAGAGAGAGAGAGAGAGAGAGAGAGAGAGAGAGAGAGAGAGAGAGAGAGAGAGAGAGAGAGAGAGAGAGAGAGAGAGAGAGAGAGAGAGAGAGTGAGTGAGAGAGAGAGAGAGAGAGAGAGAGAGAGAGAGAGAGAGAGAGAGAGAGAGAGAGAGGGACATGGTTGGAGAAAGGGGGGAAGAGAGAACTGAAGAACAGAGAGCGGAGGTAGCAAATAAAACACATTATGTCAAAGAGGAGAAGGGAGCATGGAGATAATATATGTATCTTTGGGAATAAAACAATCCTTAGGCCTTACACTTGGCACCACAAAAAAAGTGAAACCGTCCCCTGGCATGTTACATTTCAAAAATACGTTTATCTATTATCCAACTTGTAATGAACTTGACATAATTCATATTTATTTTGGCTACGTATTCCTCGGTTTCATATTTCAATTTCAAATTAACTTTAAATCTACAAAACGTTGGTAAAATCTTTTCCATTTTGCATTTATAATTGCAACATCTTACTTGTACAGTAACAACATTTATTACCAATTCAGTGCCCCATATGGCTTTTGACCAATCAGGACAGATTCTAGGTGACCCTCTAAATGTTATAACGTTCAGGCAGGGACCCTTTTTGTTTATCACGCTAAAAATTAACAAGACAAAGTAAAAATGTAATTCAACAATATCAGCGTGATTTATTCTAAAGAATGACACTTCAAATGCTGTCAGGTAATACTCTCTTTATCTAAAAAATACCGAAAAGCGAGTTTTGTCGGTGGGTGCGTAACGGAACAGCAAGGCACCGCCCATCGTCTGAGTGTGCAATGCCGACCGCTCACTTGAAATCTAAATGATCAAAGTTCGAAAAAATCAAGTGAAATTGCGCCACTCGCTTTACATCAAATGTATCTTTACGTCATTTCCCATCCGTCTGGAGTCGGTTCTAAATCTGTCGCTCTCTGTTCAACGAGAAAAAGCGAAGCAACCAAAACGCATGTTCAACATGGTTTATCTTGTGAGATTGTTGTGTGTCAAAGGCATTTGACCTGTGAATATTCATCACGTCAGGTGTGTTACTCTGATTGGCTGACTCAGGTCACGAGAATTCTTTGACTGACAGGCATAATCAGGTAGAAGCGCTCAAGTTCCCATTGCGGCTGTTCTGTCTAATTCGCGGGGTTGCTTCGAAATTTCTTTTGGTCGAATTAAACGGTAATAAAACCGTTATTTCTAATATGCTGACTGTTAGCAAATGATAACAGACATGTCAACACACAAACACACAAACTACCACAAACACACAAACACACAAACTATCACAAACACACAAACACACAAACTATCACAAACACACAAACTACCACAAACACACAAACTACCACAAACACACAAACTATCACAAACACACAAACTATCACAAACACACAAACTACCACAAACACACAAACTATCACAAACACACAAACTATCACAAACACACAAACTATCACAAACCACAAACACACAAACTATCACAAACACACAAAGAGAAAACTAAAGTCAAGCTACCTGAGTTGTGACGAGGCCTGACGTTAGGCAGAGTTGAAGGAGCACCATCCTCAGCCTTGACCTTGACGAAATGAAGATTTAACGTCTCTCGGTCAAAGGGACGTTTGGTTCTGATGATCGCCGTGTTAGGTTGTTGCCCTTTCACAATAGTGAAGTTTTCTGAGCCCTCCGTCACGCTGAAGGTCAACTGTAACATGAAGGTCAAAGTTCACTTTAAGACTTCCTCCGACTTAACATCTTTTTTTTTCTCTCTTTATTTTCTGTTCATAATGTCGGTAAACATAGATCTGTTTTATGACTTCTGTCTTTTGTTGTTGTTGAAATTATTGCTACTTGAGTGTGCTATGGGCCAAACTGATACGAAGTGAACGGAAGCATAAGGCTAGTTATACCTCGTACAGTGAGAAAAACAGAACGTAGAGTACACAAATACAAACAGAACAAATCGGAAACCAACGAGTCGATACTGATATTCCCAAAATTCAAAGTAAAAATATCTTTTGACCCTGATCACAGTGCGCCCGGTTGGTTCAACCAGTAGAACGCCGGAAACCAAAGTCGTAACTTTGGCGGTGACGGGTTCGAATCCCTACGCAGTCAAAATCTTCTTTTTTTATGTTCACCTTTTTCTTTGGTTTAAGCGTGTTTTTATAAATTTCTTGTATATATGTTATATACAGTAACAACATTAAGAACGTTAACAAGCAGACTGCTTATGGACACGTTCCAAAACTAATAATCAATAAACATTCTGATAAGACATGGCGAATAAGTGATAACTTCAACCCTTTTCTTTCAAAATATTTCATATTTTATACAAATAAAGAGAGAGAGAGAGGGAGAGAGAGAGAGAGAGAGAGAGAGAGAGGGAGAGAGAGAGAGAGAGAGAGAGAGAGAGAGAGAGAGAGAGAGAGAGAGAGAGAGAGAATGCTTTGCTACATCTATTGCTGTCACTGTTAATATAATATCAGCCGAAGCGATCAGTTGACATAACGTAATCTTGTACAGCAGAAAATATTTTCGTATTCAAAGATATAGTTAAATCAGTATTGCCAAACAAAAGTGTTTTGCAATCCAGAGCGTACATTGGTAGACTATTGAATAAAATGGTTCTATACTGTTCAAAAAAAGAAACGCATAGCTTGTAATATTTGGTTAATTTAGTTATATGGCTACAAGGATATCCACCAAACTGCAGAAAATGTTTATCTGGTCGTCGACCTTTCGTCCATTGCCACAAGTGAGCTCTGCACGTGACGCATGCGTTATCAGTGGCTACAATGTCAAAATTGCTCATTTGGCATGACCACTCGTCATGCTTCAGTGTAATCTCGTGAAACTCGGAGAATATTGAGCTCTCACCATGTCTTCCAAAACCCATAAAAGCGGATTGTTCGCCACAAAGAAATCAGACGACAATTCAGCGACGAAAGATGGCCCGATTGAGCAGAGAAGACCGCCAAATTGCATTGGGTCGTTTACAAGCAGGCCAAAGTCAAAGTGCAATCGCCAGGCACTTCCACGTGTCCCAGAGCACCATCAGTAGACTGTGGGTCAGGTTTCAAGCCACTGGCTCCGTTGCTGACTTGCCACGAGCGGGAAGACCAAGGGCGACAACTGCTGCTCACGACCGCTTCATACGGCTCCGCCACCTCCGGAATCGTTTCCTGTCGGCCTCATCTTCTGTCCAGGCTCTCCCCGGGCCACACCGATTATCGGACCAGACCGTGCGGAACCGCCTGCATGAAGCTGGTTTGAGAGCTCGCAGACCTCACAGAGGAGCTGTCCTCACCCGCCGCCATCGCCAGAACCGAGTGCAGTGGGGCAACCAGCACCTTCGCTGGACCGTCCGGAATCACTGGAGACACGTGTGGTTCAGCGACGAGTCCTACTTCCTGCTCCAGCGACATGATGGTCGGAGGAGGGTCTACCGGAGAGTAAACGAACGTTACGCGCCCAACTGTGTGGATGAGGCACCCGTTCATGGTGGTGGAGGCGTCATGGTGTGGGGGGCGATCAATACCGCTGGAAGGAGCACCCTGGTGCACGTCCAAGGGCGCATAACTGCCCAGCGATACGTGGAGGAAATTCTGCGCCCACACGCCCTTCCTCTTCTGGCTGACCAGGATGCCATATTCCAGCAGGACAACGCTCGCACGCACACAGCACGACTCACCACCCAGTTCCTCACCGACCACCATGTCCAGGTGCTTCCCTGGCCATCCATGTCGCCAGACATGAACCCGATAGAACACCTCTGGGATGAATTGGACAGACGTGTGCGCAGGCGAGAAGAAGCGCCGGCAAATCACCGCGATCTATTGCAGGCACTTCAGGAGGAGTGGGACACCATCCCACAGCAAGATATCCGGCATCTGATCCAGTCCATGCCCAGGAGGTGCCGGGCAGTTGTTGCTGCTCAAGGCAGTCACACCCCCTACTGACTTGACAGCCTCAGCACCCAATCGTATTGATTGACTGATTGATTTGAAGATGCAAATGAACTGTGTGTGCATTCACCTGTGTCCATACCAAATTTCAAACAAATAATCTAAATATTGGATTTTCTGTTAATTTTTTCAAAAAATAAAACAAATTTGGCAAGTAGCAACTATGCGTTTCTTTTTTTGAACAGTATATGTTCTTTAAATTTTGGACAATGTAACAAAAAGTGTTCAGCGTCTTCCGGGCGTACTCCACACGTGCATTCTAAATTATCAGAGAGGTGTCGGTTAACAAGGTCTTGTTGCAAATCGCTCATATTTAATCTCAACCTGCTGTGAAATACCTGTGCCTTACGGTTGCCTAAATAATAATACTGTGGAACAACAACATCTCCATTCATCAAAAATCTTTTAAATTCACCAATTGACTGCGTTTGTCGTATATTTCTGGAAGATTATTCCACAAAGCTGTCGTTGAAGGAAAAAATGAAGATTTACATAACTCACTTCTGCATAATGGAACCTTACGTTCAAGAGGGCGTCGTCTGTGGTAAGGATTTACATCGGAAACCAAGACCGGCAGTTTGGAATATAAATATGCTGGGGTTAAACGATTTACAATGTTATAATACAGCAAGAGTTTATGTATACTCACCTTTTTCTTTATTTTATGAACTCGTCATTTCTTGTATTTTTTTCATTTTAATTCATTTCAAAGGTTTGAGTGCCGTATTGAAGATCAAATGTATCAAACGGTTGCATCATAATCGAGTACATGTACTACCAGTGAACGATTTTCCAGAAATATCCATTTTATTTTTAGAAACGTCAGTTTGCTGGAAAAACCTAATAGGCGATTGTATCACCGAGCGTCGACTGTATGTAATCAAAAATTTTGATAATACATTTTCATTTGATTAATATACTTACCCAACTCACATATAGCAATTAACCCTAGTTCACCAGTTTTAGCTAAATAATCATTATTTAGAAGCTCATGTGCTAAATAAGTAATTGTTTATAAAAAATGTAAAACAATTCTAAATAATTTTTTGTTTACGTAAACCATTCATTATTTACCTAAACAATTCATTGTTTACGTAAATAATTCATTGTTTACGTAAATAATGATTTATTTACGTAAACAATATATTATTTAGACTTATATTACATTGTTTATAAACAATCAGCAATGTTGCTAAATAAATCATTATTTACGTAAACAATGAATTATTTACGTAAACAATGAATTGTTTAGCCAACACATTTTCCATTATTTAGGGGTTTCTAGGATTCGCTTCTGAACTAAGTTTTATGTCTTTCAGTGATTACTATAATTGAATACAAGGTCTCTCCACACACTCTTATCTTAAAATAGCTGTTGTTTGGATATTATTTTGTTTATTTTACAAGCCGAGTACGAAAATAACTGATCTCAAACACAGTCAAAGGTCAAGGTCAATTAAGGTGTTTCCCTGCCGGGAGTGTTTAGTGTTTGCATTTTCTTGCTTGAAGTTGTTCAAACACAGTTTTTTCCCCTTATGTACTCTGTTCTGTTTATGTCCCAACAACATGCCTGTCTTTCCATTTCTCTTCCTTTCATCGTTTCATTTCAAAGAGAAACGTAAAAACAGCTGTGAACCGTTGAAAAACGGGAAACAATGCCTCCGACAAATGTTTAATCAAAATCTTCACACCGTGAATTTGCCATGTAGCTCCGAGAAGAATCTGGAGTGACTTCCCTTGCCTCATGCAAAACATTGCCGAAAGCATGGAGAAACAGCGACCGGGCGAGAAGCGAAAATATTCTGAGCGATTGTTACCAGAGGAGAGGCGGCGATACCACCAGAAGATTTTGGAGATTGACGGGAATGATCCGTATGACATTCCAACCAGGTGCTGGTCAGCAAATTCGGACGATCTGCCAGAGCTGAATTACATCAACATCGTAAATTATTTTGTGCCTGGCAAGAGTGCATGACACATGTGAGCAGCTGAAAGCTTACACAAGTTTGGAATCCTACCGACGTTTTGTCTCTGGCTGGGTGAGGGATGTCAAGTGCTACAGCCCTGATGGCTGTCAGAACTCTGTCATTTCTGCAAAGGTAAGAATGTGCTTTCAGTTTATAATGAATGAATGTGAGTGTTCTCTGTCTTGTGTTGCAGATATCACAAGTTGCAGTTCAGGATATTGTGTTGAGGCTTTGTCTTTGATATATTCTTCGCTTCAGTTTGTATTTTGTACTACGACAAAAGCTGTAGATAGTCTTGAATATATTTATATTTTGAAATAGCTTGCAAAATATTATATTTATAATGAGCTTCATGTTCATATTCAGTTAAAAATATGTTGTTTACTTATCATTGTTAAGGTTATTGTAAAGCACATTATGTGCGTCTCAGAGTTATATTCATTCGATTGACCTAGCTGAATGCTGATTTGTGCGACCTTCAATTTATGTTTCAGATTCTTCATTCACAACGCCTTAATGAACCAGCACTTTCTCCTTGGATCATCGCCACTTCTGATGGCAACATACTGTCAGCACACTGTACCTGCATGGCCGGAGTTGGAGAAACCTGCACACACGTCCCTTCATCTTCAAGGAGTCAGCTGTTGAGTGTGCTGTGGCAGACCGCCATTTCTGTTTGGAATCTAACAGTGAGGGGATGCTTTGTCTGCGCAAAGACCACCCATACTTTAGTCAAGTACAGTGCCAGATTGTTATGACCAGTTCCTCCTACTGCGATTTCATGGTGTGGACTACTGTGGATAAAGTTATTGTCCGAGTATTGCCTGACTGTGATTTTTGGGCAATGTGTGTGGAGAAAGCTTTGAAAGTGTTCAGACTCGCAGTTCTTCCAGAGCTAGTTGGAAACTGGCTGGACAGAGAAGCTGAGCCTCTACAAGCAGTGGATGTGAACCAGGAGCAGCTGCAAACACCAGCCGTGAAACGCAGCAAGAAACAGTGACAATGCCAGACTCGCTTGCTCATGTGTGTGGGAAAACAAACATACATGCATGTATGACTGTACACACAGAAAGTGGCAGTAGTAAAGTTAGAGGGAGATAAAAGAGAGAATGTAATGTTTTAAATCACAGTTCGCACTCTCAGAGAAGTCATTAATTGTTCCATTCTTGTTTCATTTTATTCTCAAAGTAAAATCATGCACAGATGTAGGCATACATTTTGTATAGGATCACCGACCACAATACAAAATCAAGTGCTACAAGTATAAATTATGATGCATACAGGACCTTATTTTGTGATTGTTTTACATCCACTGCTGTGAATAACAAAGAATCATGAGCAGTTTGATTATCAACTTATTCAGCCAGGTATATTGTTCATTCTCCTTGTTCAATGTTTCCAGTGACACGGATTGGCTGCTTGATTTAGGGAACAAATAAGAGTGTGTGGTCCAGCGTAGTTCTGCATCAGTACAGTCAAGTAATACAGTGTTTAAATTGGCAGTGGAACTGAAAGTTAGTTTCTATTATCAACTAGTTCTGTTTTGATGACAACAAAATTGAACACACTTATTTCTGCAAAAAAGCGCACAGGTCTATTTATCATAATGAATAGTTAATGACTCACATGCCCACAGTATGTTATTTCAATTTTGAACATTTAGTGAAAGTGTTCTTCTCTTCACTTTGGCTTCATACCTGCAATACTGGTAGTGGTATGTTCAGTGTTGCTTGCATGTTATTGGTAGTTTAAATGTGTGCTTGCATTTCAAGTGTAGGCCATTTAATTTTGCAATGCTCCTTATCTTGTTTCCTGTGTAGAGCTATTTTGAGGTTAATCAGCATAATTCAACCTTTGTCAGTTGTGTCAATACATGTCACATTTATGCAAAATGATTTCAAAGTGTATGTTAAAGTGGTGTGTGAGTGTGTGTGTGTGTGTGTGTGTGTGTGTGTGTGTGTGTGTGTGTGTGTGTGTGTGTGTGTGTGTGTGTGTGTGTGATAGAAAGAGTGAAATCTGCTCTTGAATTGGAAGGAAATAGATAGATAGATAGATAATTTATTGCCAAGTGTACAATACATGAATGAACATAAAAAATACACGAGGAAAGCAACTTGCTGTGTGATAAAAAACAAATAAATAGCATTCATACATCACTGGCGCATAGCATCATACATACATGGGTAAGACAATTTGGTACCACAGTAACTAATACATACACTAAACAGACATGGTGAGAACTATGAAACTCTAAGAGCTATCGGAACCCCAAGGACCCCCCCCCCCCCCCACCACTCCCCCCCCCCCCCTCTCCAACCCCTGTTCCCGAACTGAACATGTTCCATACTGATAAATTGTACCTCTAAAACAGCACATAAAAATAAACTCTTCCAACACATCACAGTGGTTAAAGAACGACTAAAACTACTAAAACATACTAGATGTGTATTCCGATAATATAACCAGCTGCTAAAACATAGTCTGGCTTCATCGCGTCACAGTGGTGTCACCATACTAAAACCCACTCTATAGATCACAGTATGTAATGTCAGCTACTAAAAGCATACTCCTAGAACATCCTAAAACGTGTCACAATCTGTAGAGTTCATTTACCGGTTGTTAAAAGCCAGGACAGCCTGGGGGTAGAAACTGTTTCTGAGTCTTGCCGTACGGCATCTGAGGGTTCTGAGCCTGCGCCCCGAGAGCAGAGGCTGGAAGAGATGACCAGCCGGGTGTGTGGGATCCTGCATGATGGACCTACATTTCCTCATCATGCGCAGGATGTGAAGGGAGTCTATAGAGGGGAGATCTCTGCCAATGATCCTGCTGGCAGCCCTAACGACCTTCTCCAGTTTTTATATTTAGTCAAGTTTTGACTAAATATTTTAACATCGAGGGGGAATCGAAACGAGGGTCGTGGTGTATGTGCGTGTGTCTGTGTGTGTGTGTGTGTGTGTGTGTGTGTGTAGAGCGATTCAGACTAAACTACTGGACCGATCTTTATGAAATTAAATATATAAACATTATTATCAAAATTAAATTGTCCAAATCAATTTAAAAACACTTTCATCTTATTCCTTGTCGGTTCCTGATTCCAAAAACATATAGATATGATATGTTTGGATTAAAAACACGCTCAGAAAGTTAAAACAAAGAGAGGTACAGAAAAGCGTGCTATCCTTCTTAGCGCAACTACTACCCCGCTCTTCTTGTCAATTTCACTGCCTTTGCCATGAGCGGTGGACTGACGATGCTACGAGTATACGGTCTTGCTGAAAAATGGCAGCTACTTGACTAAATATTGTATTTTCGCCTTACGCGACTTGTTTTTCTTGTTCGTACTGTCATTAGAAGAGCTTGGGGAGACACATGTCGTCGCATCCTTTTTACATTTAGTCAAGTAATGACTAAATGTTTTAACGTAGAGGGGGGAATCGAGACGAGGGTGTGGTGTATGTGTGTGTGTGTGTGTGTGTGTGTGTGTGTGTGTGTGTGTGTGTGTGTGTGCGTGTGTGTAGAGCGATTCAGACCAAACTACTGGACCGATCTTTATGAAATTTGACATGAGAGTTTCTGGGAATGATATCCCCGAACGTTTTTTTCCTTTTTTTGATAAATACCTTTGATGACGTCATATCCGGCTTTTTGTAAAAGTTGAGGCGGCACTGTCACGCCCTCATTTTTCAATCAAATTGATTGAAATTTTGGCCAAGCAATCTTCGACGAAGCCCGGACTTCGGTATTGCATTTCAGCTTGGTGGCTTAAAAATTAATTAATGACTTTGATCATTAAAAATCTGAAAATTGTAATTTTTTTATTTTTTTCTAAAACGATCCAAATTTACGTTCATCTTATTTTTCATCATTTTCTAATTCCAAAAACATATAAATATGTTATATTTGGATTAAAAACAAGCTCTGAAAATTAAATATATAAAAATTATTTTCAAAATTAAATTGTCGAAATCAATTTAAAAACACTTTCATCTTATTCCTTGTTGGTTCCTGATTCCAAAAACATATAGATATGATATGTTTGGATTAAAAACACGCTCAGAAAGTTAAAACGAAGAGAGGTACAGAAAAGCGTGCTATCCTTCTTAGCGCAACTACTACCCCGCTCTTCTTGTCAATTTCACTGCCTTTGCCATGAGCGGTGGACTGACGATGCTACGAGTATACGGTCTTGCTGCGTTGCATTGCGTTCAGTTTCATTCTGTGAGTTCGACAGCTACTTGACTAAATGTTGTATTTTCGCCTTACGCGACTTGTCTTGTCTACAGAGGTGCTGCTGTCGGCCGCACTGTGTCTCTGTTTCCCTTGAACAAGGGGTACGTCTTCTGGATATGGGCAGCAGTCTATTTTACTTGTAATCTTGTAATCATTGTCTTGCAGCCGTTTAGATCCAAGGCGTGCAGACACACGTGATAAGGTTTGCAAGAAAGGGAAATCATTCACAAAACTAGCGGATCAAGTGCGGATTTTTATTTCCCCTGATTTCAATGGTGTAAAGTGGGGGGTGGGCGCTTAGAAGGTACTATACCCTATGCACGGTTTTGGACTAAAAGTGGGGGGTGGGTGCTTACTCGATACTGGGCGCTTACAAGGTACTTTACGGTAAAACCAAGAAAAGAGCTTTTTCTCGTCACATTAGCCAAACTGGCTGCATGTAGAGGCTCAAACTCATCAGAAGCAAGAAACCGCAAAACCAAAAACAGGTCCCAAGCAGGGAGCTGTGCCTTGGAACGAGCTGTGTCAAGAGAAGCGCCCTTGACGACACCAGCGATAACCCCACTGAGGTTAATCTTGTGACCTAACTGCCTGCCTAACTCGCAGAGAAGAGGGAGAAGCTCCTTGATCTGCTAGCCAGGACAAGTGGTTGGCCACCTGCATAGACCTAGGAGAGAGAGGATCAACGCCGTTCTCCACACACCATTTCGACCAAGCAGCCCAGAGTGAAGAATACACCGAGTTGGTCGAATCCATGTGAGCATGTTGCACCAAATTCAGAGTTGAAGCTGAGGCCCCTGCACGGAGCAGAGAGACTCTGACAGAATCCACCCGTGAAGCTGTAGAGCTTGTGAATTTTCGTGCGGTATGCCTGACCGAGGCTGTAACAGATCGCCCTTTCTTACTCCGAGTGGAATTGGAGGACGAACCGCAAGACGGAGTAGATCTGGATACCAGTGCTGGCTGGGCCAAAGAGGCGCAACCAGAACCAGCGCTGGCCTCTCCATGTCTGCCTTTCTCACGACTCTGCCCAGAAGGCGAAAGGGAGGAAAGGCATAGGCCACCAGATTTGACCAATCCATCTCGAGTGCGTTTACCACCCATGCTTGAGGGTCCGGGAACGAAGACACAAAGAGAGGAAGTCTGGATGAGAACCTTGTCGCGAACAAGTCGATTTGCGCCCTGCAGAGACGATGTGGGGCCTGGTGGGACAGAGTCCACTCCGAGTGTAAGACCTTGTCCCACCTGCTCAGGGCATCTGCCAAGACATTGAGACTGCCCTTGAGATAAGTCGCTGACAGAAGGATGTGATGAGCGTTGCACCAAATCAGTAAGCGACAAGCACTGTCTGAGACCGAGTCCCGCCCTGGCGGTTTATGCAGGCCGCTACAGTCATGTTGTCTGTATGTAATCTGACATGGCTGTCTGACAGAAGAGGCAGAAACGCCTGAAGACCCAGAGCCACAGCCTCTAACTCCAGTGCATTTATGTGCCAAGAGACCTGATTGGCGTCCAAAACACCTGACGCCGTCTGCTCTGCCAGGTGTGCTCCCCAACCTGTCTGGGAGGCATCCGTGAACAGATCGTTCTGCGGGGAAGGGGGAGCAATGGTAACTCCCTGCGAAACCCCGGGAAGGAGCCACATATCCGTGGTACGACTGAACCAACTCCCCAACTCGACCTGGACATTCCAGCCTTGAGTCGCTTGATTCCATTGTGCTTGCAGAGCTGCCTGAAAAGGCCTTTTGTGAACCCTGCCAAGAGGAACCAGCGGAGCCATCGATTCCATCTGACCTAGCAGCGAGGACAACTCCCGAGCCGTGGATAGATTCTTTCCGTAGAGAGAGCGAATCAAAGCCTGCAACTTGTCCACCCTTCTCTGAGAAGGGCGGACTGACCAATCCAAGGTGTTGAACTCCATCCCTAGAAAAGTGAAATGTTGGGACGGTTCTAACTCCGACTTCACCAGATTCACTGTGAAGCCAAGTTGCCATGCCAGACTGAAAACCCTCTGCGTGTGTGTTCTGCAAAGGCCCTGGTCCTGATGTAAAATCAGCCAGTCGTCCAGATATGCCCTCAACCGCACACCTTCCTGTCTCACCAGGGCACAGAGCTGACGAATGACCATGGTGAAAATCCAAGGGGAGAGAGAGAGACCGAAAGGAAGAGCTCGGAATTGGAAAATTTTCTCTCCCCAGCGGAAGCGCAGCCATTTCCTGTCCGCCGAGTGCATGAGCACATGGAAATAGGCGTTCGTCAAGTCGACAGAAGTTGCCCAGTCTCCTGGCCGGAGAGCCTCTCTCACCGAGGCAGGAGTCTCCATTGTGAATTTCACAACTCGAAGATATTTGTTCAGAGTTGACAGATCGAGAACCGGTCTCCATGCTCCTGAAGCTTTGGGGACAACAAAAAGTCTGCCATAGAAACCCAGAGACCCCTGATCGTGAATCTCCTCGATCGCTTCTTTCAAAAGGAGGGAAGTCACTTCTCCCTGCACAGCTGACTTGGCCTCCGGGTCTCTTGGAAACTTGAAAGGCGGAGGTATCCTGGTCAGAGGAGCCTCTGCCCAGAAAAGACGGAATCCCAAACGCACTATCCCTAAAATCCACTCGCTGGCCACCATGCGTGACCAGGAAGCGAGAGCCCTGGAGGGGCCGCCCGCCACCACGAAGGTGGGGGCTACCGGGATCAGCGGTTCGGGAAGGCATCATTGGGGGTGGGGCTTATGCCCCGACCCCCTAGAACCACCAAAAGAGCCCCTCTTCTGATAAGGGGCACCTCGCCCCCTACCTCGAGAAGAAGTGTTCTGGTTCTGTGCCTTGCCCCCACCAGAGGAAGAAGGCTGTGCCTTGCTCTGAACCTGAGGCTTGCTTTGCGCTTTCTGGAAACCTTGATGCGCAATACGAGCAATGGCCAAGTCTCTTGCATCTTGAGTCTCTTTTTTGCAGAGCATCGAGAGATGTACGACCCAAGCGGGAGCCCTCCGTGAAAGGTGAGGCCCTCAGATTATCAATCGTGCCTTTGTCTCTGATCCTAGACCCAGCTAGGAAAGCCGATCTGCGAGAATGTACTGCGTGAGTATACAGTCTGGCCGAAAGATGCATCTGCTCTTGCGAAACCCTGGCTAAAGTACCCAAAAGGGTAGTCACATCCTCCGAGGAGGCATCAAACCGAAATTCAAAAGGATCAAGCCCAAGTTGCAATCGACCTTGACAAAGATCTCTGGAGAGACTCCGACACGGAAGCCAACTCCAACAGAGACCTTCCAGTTTCCTCCAATGCCAAAAGGGAAGCTTCAGTATAGGGGACAGACCTGTCCCTACTATACCCATCTTCCCTCAGAGTGGCTAGTTCCGGTGTAACCGGAAGAGCTGACCTAGGTAGAGCGAACGCCTCCATCAGATTGACAGGCTGAGTATCCAGTTTGAAATTCCGAAAGCCAACCGAACAAGAAGGAGCTTGTTGATCAGCTTGAGCAAGCCAAGGCTTAGCTGACTCAGGTGCCTCACTGTGTTGTGACAACAAAGGAACAGTAGAGCTTTGAGTATTCGACTGAGGATGAAATTTCGTCAGAATTTTCGACATCTCGAGGGCCACAGACGATGATTCTCGGAACCGGAAAGAACATTTAGTCTCCTTGGAACTCCGGAAATCACCAAGAGCCGAAGGTGGTGGAACAACCTGAGCCTTAGACTCAACCACCCCTTCCTCGAAATACTTGAAAGCCGTTTCCGATGCCAAAGCAACAGCTTTTGACAGCTTGTGCAGCAACCTGAATTCAGTGCATTCCCCCATAGCGGAAGCACCTTCATCAAAACACCCATCATGCACATCCGTGCAATCCGGAAGCTGACCCCCGCATTGACTGTCATAGTTCAACAAGGAGCCAGCTTTACTGCCCTCTTCCTGCCCCCAGGGCGGAAGCGGAAGCTGCACACCCCGGCCAAAATCTTCTGATAAGGCTGGGTGCACCAAGACTTCCGTTCGCTCCTCAGGGTCCCTACCCCGCACTGACCGACCGACAGAGCGGTGGAGGCCAGCCCAGAGATCAGAACTTTCGCCCCTACGACTCACGTCAGGGGTTACTTTCTCCTGAGGACGCGCTACGCTTTGGCCGGAGAACCCGGTTACTTGCGTAGCTGACATACCTTTAGATTGAGCTGGAACGCCGGAAGACGGACTACTCAAGGAAAGGAAGTGACGGTCATCATCATCCTGTGAAGCATGAACATCCGCGTGCGTGACCGTAGCGGAAGGGCGAACCTTGGCAAGAGAAGAAACATCAGTCACCCCAGAAGGAAGGGCCCGAAGTTCAGCTCTCGTGGACGAAATCTCCGCAGCCAAAGATGAAACCTGCGAACTGAGCAAAAGTAGCAAAGCAGCTACGTCCGCAGAAGCCAAACCAGAACCCACACACAGGGTTCCACACAAACCCAAAAGTCAAGGGTATTCATACCCTTTCAGGAAAAAAGTAAAGGGTTTTTATACCCCTTCCAGATTTTTCACAGGGTATGAGTGACAATCGGTGTATCCATGAAATGTCATTTTTTTTGTTCTTTCGTTTTGCGAGGCATTTTTTTGAGCAGGCGACAGCACCGGATAGGCTAAAGCGAACAGTGCCATCGAGATGATCAGTTTAAAGATATCGCGCAGTTTGAGGACAAGGGAGGCAACCTCTGCTTCACGGCGTGTCAAGTTCAAGTTCAAGTTCAAGTTTATTAGTCCATAACCCATGGGGGCATTTTGAACAATAAATACAATCAATACAATCATGATATATGCTAATATAATAAATTAAAAATAAAAAAATAAAAAATAAAAATAAAAAATAAAAATAAAAATATAAAAATAAAAAAAAATTATGAAAAACTGTTACAAATTATATTAATAAAGTCCAAGATATTCTTTAGCAATTTCTTTTTCTTAGTAGCAAACAACGTTTTAAATTTAAGTGCATTAGGTTTTTTCCAATAGTAAGGTGGTAACAACTCAGCTCTTTCTTCTTTGAAAAAATCACAGACAAATAAATAATGGAATTCATCACCTATGTCATGCGATACACATTTGGTGCAAGTTCTTTCTGACCTCGGGATGTTAAGATAACGTTCTTTTTGTACAGGTAAATTGTTGTTTAATGTTCTAAACTTCATCATTGAAACACATTGCTGATATGGCAGGGTTGTGACGTAGTCTTCACATGCAAAAATATCTTTGAACATTCGATAATTCCAAAACATATTTTTTGTTCCAATTTCTGTAAACCATTTATGGATATACTGGTCATATAGACTTCTTTTTACTTTCTTTTTAAACCATGTGCTTGAGTATTGAATATTTTCTTGAGAAGTCCAAAGGCCAGAGAGACCAATTTCATTTAAGGTTTTTTCAATGAAACATAAGTACTTGGATTCAATCATCTTGTTGATATACAATCTATAAGTAAAGCAATACACAATACTTGAAAATTTATTTTTATGAATAGGACTAATCAGTTTATACCAATAGCAAAGCATTCTACATTTCATATTAACATCTAGTGGATATCTTCCAAGTTCACCAAATATCATAGCATTTGGAGTTGATTTTTTTAGTTTGAAAACAATTTTATAAAAACGCAATTGAAGTTTAGTAGCAAGTTCACAGGAACCAAAACCCCATACTTCACATCCATACAATAAAATTGGAGCAATCATTTTATCGAACAGGTCAACTTGTATGTCCACAGGTAGTGACAATTGTCTACAAGTGCGCAAAAGAACAAACATTGCCCTTGAGGCACGATCATATAGATTCTTCTGTGCGACTGAAAATGTATTATTATAATTAATCGTAAGGCCCAAGTACATTACATCAAACACTACTTCGATTAAATTGCCATTGTACGTAAACAGTGGTTTATTTCTAATTTTACCTCTGGAAAAAACTATAACTTTCGTTTTGTTTACATTAATATTTAGACGCCATTTTAAACAGTATTCGTGCATTTTGTTTAAACATTCTTGCAGGTTTTTTTCAGACTCTGAGCAGATCACAGTATCATCCGCATACAGTAATAAAAACATTTGAAACAAAGCATTTACATCCGTATCATCCATTCCAGCCACAATAGCCTCTCTTGACATAGATTGTAAACCATTACTGTTTTCCAACAGAAAAGGTTTTGGATCATTTAAAAATAGAGCAAAAAACAACGGTGACAAGTTTTCCCCTTGTCTAACTCCACACAAACTGGGAAAATATCCAGAACACTCACTATTAACTTTAACACAAAATTTGGCATTTTCATACACATTTCTTACAGTTTTTAAAAACTTCCCATTAACATCAGAACTAACTAATTTCTCCCATAAAAATGCACGGCGAACTTTATCAAACGCTTTTTCATAGTCTACAAATGCACAAAACAGTCGCTTCTTTTTGTTGAGAAAAAAATTTAATATACAATGCAAATCTAAACAACGAAGTGACTGTGGTAAGATGAACAAAGTTAAAAAACAAAGGAATACTGTACTCACCAATACAAGGACGGGACAAGAAGTACAAACATGGTCTAGTGTTGAAAAACCTGTGCGGAAACCTGTTTGTTCTTGACCTAATTTGTTATTACTCTCCAAAAAGTTTGATAACCTATCATTTAAAATTGCACTGAAAAGTTTTCCGAAGCAGCTGAGTATAGTAATTCCTCTATAATTTGTGGGGTCAGCTTGAGAGCCTTTATTTTTGTACAATGGAATAATTTCACCTACGGCCCATTGTGTTGGAACCTTTCCTGACTGCAAAACAACATTAAACAACAATACATCAATATAAATCATTCGATCATGTGACGCTTTTAAATACTCATTAATTATTTTATCCTGTCTATACATTTGATAACTTCCTCCTTTGTAAAAGGCGCATTAAGAAATTCATTACTTGCTTCATTTAAATGTTCATTACTATCATCCATTTTATTTTCATCACACTCTTGTAGTTTAGTGAAATGTTCGAAAAACTCAGAACAAGTTGGATAGTTAGTTTTGGAATTATTCTTTTTATTTTTATTTAGAAGATTCCAGTATGCTTTCGGGTCAGTACTTCTTAACTTTCTCAAAGTTTTAACGAACTCATTATGATACGACTTGCATTTTATTTTTTTTATTGTCTTTTTGTATTCGTTAAAAGCACTCTTTTTTTCATCTTCATTGAACACATTTTTAAACCGTCTTGCTTTGTTTTTCGCATGTAAAAATATTTTTCTTTTCTCTTTGCAAATTGCACTAAACCATGGTTGTTGTAGTTTAAATTTCTTTGAACGTGGCTTTTTCATAAATTTTTGTTTTTTAATTACACCGATTTTCTCAGCAGAACAATTTAAAATATCACAAATCTTATTAGTAACACTATCAACGTCATCTGTTGTCGTACTCTCACTTGTAGCTAGCATATTTTGTAATTTAGTTTCAACAGTATAAATATCATCCTCATTCAGATTAACTACAAAAGCTAACTTGGTCCCATTGTTATTGTCCCATTTTGGTTTTGTGTACTTGTTATCCTTTTCTCTACCTTTAGACAGCAAATCTTCATTTTTGTTTTTTTTTCACAACTTCTGCTAGGCAATCATTAGCGCGTACTTCATTATGTTTTAATAAATGCAAAACAACAGGACAGTGTACATCAGAATACATTTCACAAAATTCCATCACAGAAAAATAATTAACTTTCGAGAACAAATCTTTTGACAGGATGCAATAATCAACAACGCTCTTATCCTTACATGTGCATTTACCAACCCCTGTATCATCGCCAACTCTACCATTAGCAATAACTAAGCCAGTCATTTTACAAAAATCAATCAATTTAAAACCAAGGTTATTAGTATTATTATCCTGTGAGGCCCGCTCACCTATTAGAGTACCAACCTCATCAGAGTCAAACAAGTCATTATCAATAAAACCTTCTGAATGCTGATCATCTTCATGCAACATTTCACTCAGATGACCAGTGCGGGAATTTAACTTTTAAGTCTCCTAACAGACAAACATAATCATTATCTAACCCAAACTGCATGTACACCTCTTCTAGTTCAGCATAAACATCTTTGTTATGGTAAGGTGACCCTTCAGGGGGAATATATAAAGCACAGAAAAGGGTGTCACGTCCAAGTATTTTCTTATCTAACTTAAAAAATAACGCATTCTCACACATTTCTACATCCAAAAATCTATACCATATTTTCATCTCTTCTTTTATCTTATGTGACAGCTTTTTTTCTTCAAAAATAGTTATATTATTAGCAAACACTTCCCGTAATAAAACTAATACACCACCTGATTTTCTGCGAAATGTTCCTCTATTCTTATAGAATGCTATATAACCTGGAATGTTAATCTCATCAATATCATCAAGTTTGCTCTCGCTAAAACAAATAATGTCATATTTGGCAATAAATTTCACAAATTCAGGAAATTTTAGCTTTGAAGTGATTCCACAGACATTAAGCGCTAAGCAGGAGAGTATATCAGGATTATCCTCAATACTATATTCAGAACCAAAGGAATCTCCAATCTCGCTATCAACATTGTTGTCACGCGCAAAATGTTCCCATCAATAAATGTCACTAGTGTGTATCCCATACAAGTGGTGTGAGACCTTATTTTTTTTCTGGATTATTCTTTCCCTTGCTCTTCAGTCCGTGGGCACGTGGTTGTAGGGGGGATGTCTGCTTTTCAGCTATCATGATTGGTCAGTGGAAGTGACGTCGCGCATGACGCCGGTGGCTAGCAGGCATGCGTGAGAAGCTTGCAGACTGGGGATTGACGACGCACAGGAAGGGTAGCTAGCTCAGGTTTATTGCAAGCCAAGTTTCCTTAACTTTTGTTCCTGAGAGGATAAAGCTAAACGGCTGTGGTTTTTGTTTAAATCCGCCGTGCCGGGCTGCGTGGATATCTTTTGTTCCCCTGCTTGTGTTCAAGGAAGCGCCGCTAAGATTTTCCCCTTCATTTCTCACAGGTTGTTTGGTGAGAAGTGTGTCAGTCTGGGTGTCGCCAATTTGACTTCTCTAGTAGCCGGAATGTGTGTAAGTGTGTGAATGAACAGTAAGTCTGAAACCCCTTTTGTTGCTCTTCGTTTTTCGTTTTGTTAAGCTTTCATTTGGGGTGGTGGGGAGGTATCATTTTCACCCCATGTTTTCCGTGGTTGAGTGGTGTATGAGTGAACTCTAGGCTTTTTATGTCGAAATTTCGAATTCTCAAAATGGCGACTTTCTAGCCAATATGGAGAATTGATAAACACTTAAATTAAGGGAGACATGTATTCCCTAGCATATACTCTAATAAGTTCAGAATTTGACATACATAATTTTTGGATGAACTTGGATTTTAAATGACCAGTGTAATGGTGGTCCCATGTAAGACAGAGTCAATATGAACAGATTGTTGTGCTATGTCACAAGATGTACAAGTCCCATGTTTCAAGCATATTCATGTAATAATGTCCTAGTATTTTGTCGGAAAACCTTGTGGAGTGAGTTTCATGGATTGGGGGTTGAGAAATTGTAAATTTGTCATGAAACTGGATTTTTGGTATTTCTTGTGTAAAACAAAATGGCGGATTTGTGGGAATAGTGGTTGCCCTTGGAGGGAGATGATTATTTGCCCTTGTCAGAAATCGAAAGTTATTTCCCCTGGCCAATATGGCCGCTGCCCTGTTTACCCAAAACCTAAACTTTTTGTGAAAGTGTGTTTGACTTTAGTAATTTTTGCACATTGCTTTCCCAAGTTAACTTTTATAAATTAAACTTATGATTTTAGGGTTTTATATTTCATAGAGGTCAACCGGAAGTAACCTTCAGCCATTTTGAAACTTTGTTGACATTGTTTTGAAAAACTTTATACTTGGATACCAGTTTGCTTTCATGTAGGTTTTTGGAACTTTTTCAGTGTTTTGGGGTTTAATTCAGACTCTGATAATTTTCTGGAACTTTTTGCTATAAAGTTAATAGTCAGTTGGACTTTGAAAATTTTTGGGGAAAGTTTTCCAAATATTTTATACATGATAAGAACAAAGTGGAACTTAGTTTTTGGGAGGGATGCTTTGTCACTAAAAAAGGCTAAGGTTAACATTGACTTGGGAGAACGTTGTGCAATTAAGAAACGTTCTGGTTTTAAGATAGTTAGACTTGAACATAAGTTATTATGTTGCGCAGAACCTGCCTACCTGCCTATCTGCCTACCTACTTATCCTGGTACCTACTACCCTGGTGCCTGCCGTCCTGCTGGGTGGTGATGATGATGTGCGTACCTAGCCAGTCCCTGGCTGGGGTTACCCGGTTCCCTGCAACCCTGGGATGCAGTGTTCAGGAGGAGAAGTGGTATCGTTTTCATTGAGTTTTGGGAACATTGACTTTTTGGGGATTACATGAACAATACGGTGTTCCCCTCTACACGAACAATCCGTTGTTCTCCGCTTGATAGCGTGTTTATGTTCCGCCGATAGCATTCTCCGTCGAACCACGGTAACCCTTTATTGCATAATTTCCGTGAATGTTCACCGGGTTAATATTCATGCGCGACTGTACCAGAGACTGTGCAATATCATGATTGATTTGTGACATTGATGAACCGTGGGATCAAACGTTCTGTTAATGAATTGAAATCACAGAGACATTGGGTGATCACTGCGCTTGAGTGTTAACAAAACCCCCTCATGTATTGAAAACTAACCTAGACAAAGGGTTCTTGGATTTCTGAGTGTGCCCAGAGATATTTTGTGGTGAATTGATGTTTGTGTCAAGCTAATGAGGTGTTGTGTGATTTTGGGTGAACTATTAGTGCAAGCAGGACCTCACATCGATGGATCATCACTTGTGATTATCTATTTATTGGTCGTTCTGGTTTGAGAAACAAGCGCGGAAATTGTGTTAATAGCTTATTGGCTTCAATTTTTGATTAGTTAGTTAATGTGATTGAATTAGTGATTTAGTTTCAGATTCAATTAGCTTTTGTTGGTTAACCCCTTAAGTTTGAGAGAGAGTGTGCTTGTTGTCTTGTATTGTGTATTTATGTGAATAAATTTATTCTTCCTCTTTAATTCAAAAACTATACCGGTCTTGTCTTGCCTTTCATTTTTAATCTCACATTTCCTTTTCTTTTATTTTGTACCACGCGAGTAGCGCGTGACAATTAGTATACATCTATTTTAACAGTAGATTTGTTACGTACATTCTCAACATATAACGAGTCAAAATAAACATCAACATCTGAAATTACAACAACATTATCCATTTCATGCGCATTGCCAACATCCAGAGAGTCATGCAGAATATCAACATCAGAAACATTTGCATACACATTAACATCATCAACATCATCAGTATCACCACAGTCCTTCACCACTCTGTCTTCACCTCCCTCTTTACCACCATCATCACCCCAGACATTCACTATATCTTCATCACCACAGTCATTCACTCTATCTTCACCCCTCTCATCACCACCATCACCACCACAGTCATTCACTCTGTTTTCACCCCTCTCATCACCACCACAGTCATTCACTCTGTTTTCACCTCTCTGAACACCACCATCACCACCACAGTCATTCACTTTATCTTCACCTCTCTCATCACCACTATCATTACCACAGTCATTCACTCTATCTTCACCTCTCTCATCACCACTATCATCTCCACATTCATTCCCTCTATCTTCACCTCTCTCAGCACCACCTCTGACTTCACCTCTCTTATCACCATCATCACCATCACAGTCCTTCACCAGTCAGTGTCGACAGAGGAGTGGCACGAACACGGCGAGTACTTTAGTGCCAGGTCTCAGTAGAGCAGGCGGCCTGCGTGCTGTTGCTTGTAAACTAGCAAAGGCTCAGCGTTTGACTCGTACATTTTTTTTACCTCTTTGGAAGAAAACAGTTACGTATTTATACCTCTTCAGAGAGCATCTCGTACGTGATTTGGAGGGTCAAAGGGTAATATACCCTTAATTCTACGTGATGTGGAACCCTGCATAGAAGAGGAAGTCCCTTTAACGGGCTTGTCCGAGGACCTAACAGGTAAAATGAAGGTAGCCGGCAAATCGACCAATACATCAATACATTTCTTGGAGGTCGGTTCTAAAACAGAAACAACAGCCTGGCCGGTTTGTTTAGATTTCCTAGGCGTTTTCTTGGAAGGAGAGGACTCAGCAGCCACCTGTTTAGGAGTATGCCTCTTCCTGGTATTATCAGCCATGACAAAAAGACTCAAGAAAAATTTTTGAAAAAATTTTACAAGTCCAAATTGTGGCCAAAAACGCCTCCAAAATCATGAAAAGACAAGGAAAGATCTCACCTCAACATAGTAGCGAAGTCAAAACGAAGAGTAGAAAACCAAGAGGAATGTAACAAAGTCAAAAGTCTCAGTGACAACGGCTGCAAAACAGCCAGAGCGTACGAAATAGCGACCAACTTGACCGAGCGCTGAGGTAGGAATGACTACAAATGGCGGCATATGCGCACGCATATGGAAGACAGACTCAGTATTGGTCTGTCTTTGATACCAGTATGGGTATTGGTCACTCTTTTTTTAGAGTTGTCTCCCTTGTTACCATGGGGACGCGTACAGCGTTACCAGCACTGAACTAGGGTTAATTGCTATGTGTGAGTTGGGTAAGATATGTATGTAATGATGGTTAGCTACTTCTAATTAATGCACTTCTGACTGACCTCATTGAAGAGATTTGTGGAATCGGCATCTGTTGCCAGAATGGTCGCTACTATCGTTCCGGACGGTTTGTTTTCCTGAACTTCTGCTGAGTAGCGTCCTTCGATGAGTCCTTGGAACTCTGGCCCTTTGTTGTTGACGTCGATCAGCTGCACCTTGGGGTTGACGACCGTTGTCAACGTCACAGACCCATAGTTCTGTTCAACACAGTTGTTTATAGGTTGGAAACAATGCATGCACAGTGGTACTGGTAGTATGCTATCTAAACATCAGAGAAAATAAGGTATCACTAGGAAAGGAGTGTTAAAATGGAGATAGATATACACAGGTTGTGCATCAACAATATGAGAGGGTCAGTTCTTAACAGAGGGGAAGTGTTAAAATGGAGATAGATATACACAGGTTGTGCATCAACAATATGAGAGGGTCAGTTCTTAACAGAGGGGAAGTGTTAAAATGGAGATAGATATACACAGGTTGTGCATCAACAATATGAGAGGGTCAGTTCTTAACAGAGGGGAAGTGTTAAAATGGAGATAGATATACACAGGTTGTGCATCAACAATATGAGAGGGTCAGTTCTTAACAGAGGGGAGGTCTTAAACATAGGGGGGAGGGGACTGAAAACGTAGGTTCCATTTAAGCATGCTTTTAGTATATATATATAGACACATGGGGGCCTAGAAATCATTACTGTTGTAAGCGTTGCAAAGAGGCAGAGCCCAGACTAAAGTGACTGCTGATTTTCATCTTGAAGACGGCTTATCACACTTTGACAGATTCTTCACTGATTATGAGTTATGTGTCACAAGGATGTGAGTAGCATATTTGTGAGGTGAAACCACGTCGTGTTTTTAACCTCCCTAAATAGTGAAGGGCGATGCGTAGCTGACCGGAGAGGCGTTATCACGGGTTTTGTGCGTTGCACGAGAAAACCATAGCTTGAGATGAGCTGTGTTTTGAGACATGTAGCTGGTCTGGGGTAAATAACGTCACAGCGTTTGAGATTTTCAACCGGGAAGGTTGTCGGCGCGTGTCAGACTTGTTCTGGGAACAAGTACTCTTTCAAGAGACGGGTCTCTTAAGGTAAATGATTTACTATGTTGTATATTATTGACGTTGGAATACATAGCTGGAGTGTAAAGGTTAGTGTATACAAAGTGCACCAAATCTTAGTGTGAAGCTTTGAGAGAATTCTTGATGTAATTGTATCACGGTTTTTCATGGGGAATTTCTTGAACATAAATGTTACGCATTTATGTTATGTTTAAGACGGTGATGCTTTGTATGGCAGTGTTATTCATAGATTAAGCATTAGTTTGGATATTGAATGTGGACGGAATGTGAACGTAGAATGAACGAGAATGTATGAGTTGGTACATGAACGTTTGGAAGAAGAGATGGTTTTAGAGAATGTTGTATTAAGACTTGGTTAAATTCTTTAGGAGTTTCCATGAGGGTTTTCCATGGCGTGTACGAGGGAGGGACCTTACACGGAGAAGCGCGGGACGATGGTGGCGAGCAAGGGACCACATCGGCGCAGATGACTAGACGAGGGGAGTCTTCATCGATACCGGTCGTAGCTGACGACGGTTGCTTTCGCTAATGGCGGAAGGGTTTCTCGGGGAGAAACGTGAAAGGTGTGTGTTGGCATCTACAGTGAGAGTTTTTGGGAATTCATTATTCTACGAGGATTCAGCGACACAAGGAAGTGAAACTGGCGACATGCAGTGAGCCGTAATTCGAACTCGTGAGTGTCTGTCAGTACCTTCTTGTGTGCGTTAATCTATATTTGAGAAAGTATCTTTATAATATGTATTTACATGCATTGAGTGAAAGCTAAAAGATTGTGCGAACTGTGTGTCGAAAAGTTGTTTCGTATTGATGTATTTGAAGTGAAGAAGTATGTTGTTTTTGGTGGAGGAAATAATAAACCTGTATCCTCCCAAATTCTGTTATTGAAGTGTTTGGTGTGAAAAGGGTAGAGACAGTGCAATAGGGCAGAACACGTACATATGAAAGCAGTTTCATTTATTTCACACGCAAACCACTTTATGACATTATGAAATACTTAAAAGCTGTAGCTGGGTATTGTAACATACGATGTATCTTCTAGTGCGTTCAGGCAATATAAAATCCAGAAGCGTTCGGTGTTCTAGTATATTCCAGACAAAACATGCAGCCCTTAGAACATTGCTGGTAGTACACTCACCACACATTGTATCCTGACTTCATGCAGAGGCTTTGCTAGGTAATCGAGGCCGTCCCTGGCGTAGAGGGTCACCATGTTCCCGTTGCCTGGAGGCGACTCGATGTAGAATAAATCAGTGTTGGAACTGTAAAGCTGGAACTCCACACGAGTGTCAGCAATGTTGGATTGACACGACATGTTCTCGATGACTGGCGTTCCATATGCCACACTTTCATCTATCTGGAGAAACAAAACGTGTCTCGGTCACCTCTCAAGTTCAATAGTATGTGCATTATAGAGGGCCAATCCAGTAACAATTTTTGCAATCAGGACAGCCAACACTGTAACTGAAGTGGTCCCACTGGGTGGGTTATTGGTTCTTCTAATCTACACAGGGTACTTTTCATGGAGGTGTATTTGATAAGAAAACAAAATCCTCTAAAGTAGCTGCTTCTATTTCTATCTTGTTATAGAGTCATTCATACAATAATTGTTACAAAACATTCACATTGTGACTACACAATTCCTAATCGCACGACTTCTTCCCTGCAAAGAGAGCAAGAATTCAATTTCCCCATGATGTTTCGGGGGGGCGGGGGGGGGGGGGGGTAGCTCAGTTGGTAGAGCACTGGACTTGTTATCCTAGGTTCACAGGTTCGAACCTTGGCCAGGACAGACACGAGTCAACTTTATGTGCAGACTAAGAAATGGTATCCATGTCCCATCCCCATGTCATAACAGTGGCACGTAAGTGCAGGTGGCTGATTACGCATAAACACGCACACTCCTGGGTAGCGCGACTCTTGTTGCTGCTAGCTTTCAACTGGAAGAAAGCGACCCGTATTTCTCCGCATTGTGATAATAAAGTCAATGAAATAAAAATGAAATTCAACATATGTCTTGTATTTCCCTGACTGTTTTCAGTGTGGTACACTCACGCTGTAAGTCTGGGTGGAGTAGTCCTGGTCCCAGGTAGGAGGCTTAGTTGACCCCGGCTTCACGTTGACCTCTACAACACAGGTGCTGTTCAGCGCAGGGTTGCCGCCATCTTTGGCCATGGCTGTCAGCACAAACTGCCCGTTTTGGTCCTGCAGACATCACAATGCATGGGTCAGGATGGTGGGGAAACACAGACAGATGCACACAAAATGCCCACAAATAAACCTACTCCATGTTTTAATTACAATAAACAGGTTGTTTGGCAAATATATTACTACAACAAAAAAAGTCTCCATACATTGCATAATTGTGTTGTTATTATAGAAAACATTTCATTGGTAAAATAACTAAAATGTTTCTGTTGAAAGCGGGATCAAGACATTACAAAAAGAAAGAACGGTCTGCGTTCACTATTGATGTGCAGTTGTTATCTATCTTAAGCGGATTATGACTTTATTCAGTTATTCTGCAGAAAAACAGAAATGCTGGAGAAAAACGGTATTTTCTGCAGCATTTCTGCATATTGTCATCTTTTGCCGAAGCAACGGGTTTTTCTGGAGCAAAACATTTTACTGCAGTAAAATTGAAATCAAGAATGCTGCAGTTAAACGGTGCTGTTGTTTTACTGCAGAAAACCTGTTTACACTTTTTCTGCAGCATTTTGTACTGGCTCATTATAATGTTGGAGCACGCGAGCCCCCCTCTGTCGAGAGATGGACTCATCCAGAATTACCAATAGTTGTGCGTGACACGAATGTAGTTTGTCTGTCTGACTTCCTTTCCGCCGGAAGTTCAAAGTTTCAAATTAAACAATGGCACCTGTCAGCAACATTGTCACATTTTCCCAGACGAACGCAGTAATCCACTTCGTGTTCGATTTGCTTCAGAAATTGTTCACGTTCGGCCGCCATTGTGAAGTTGAATATAATGCCCTTATGCTACACGCCTTCTGATTGGTACACTGCGGAACAAACTACTGTAAAGTACCTTGTAAGCGCCCACCCCCCCTGTGCACCAATTCCGACCCAAAGTAGGGGGTGGGCGCTTACTAGGTACTACACCCCGTCACGATCTAGTGACATGGATCAAGAAAGTGTCACTCGGTGGGGTGCCTTCTCTTGGTCAATTGCGATAGAAAGCGCCTGTGCGTACTGTCAACGGTGGCGGATTTTGTTGACAGCGCAGAACGAACACGGATATTCTGGTGTTGCACGGATTTCACGGGGGTGATTTCTGCTGTGGAGGCAGAATTGTCGATAACTGAACTGGGTATGTGACAGGGTGAGTCACGTGATTTCGTCAAGGTTGTCTGTGTGAGGACAAGTATCGACACACTCGAAACTCAGCAGCGAGGAGGAAGGGTCGGTGTCAGTATTCTCCTACAAGTTTGATGGTTTTTCAACACGTGTGAATACTTCACTGGGTATCAACGTGCTATGCTACTTGCTAGTGAGGCTTGATAGGAACTCCATAGGACAGACCACCTTCTTCTTAGTGCTGGCTGACAGACGGGGCGTCAAGATTCTCCGCTGTGCGGTTTTCACTGCATAAGGTTTCAGCGAGAGAGGAGGATGACGGTGTTTCTGTTGACGAACAGAAGTCATTCGAAAGGAAGCGGTTTCGCTTAAGGGAGAGCTACCTACATAGGCTTGTGAGGTAATAAATCATTATTTAACGCTGTTGACGAGTCTGTGTTTGTGGAATGAAATACTCTCTGTTGTTCTTTCCAGGTTAGCGCATAATTTGCTCTTTGTGACGCTAAAATACTAATTTGTATATGGTTTTTGCAGATATGGAGAGAAGGAAGGAAAATAGCTGATTTGTTGTTGTAAAAGTCCGTTTGTGCAGGCCCACGTGCTCGTTGAAATATGTCAGGGTGACATGTTTAAAGGTGGAGGTTGTTGGGTAGCTTGACATGTTTAGTGCACCGAGGCTTTTTGTTGCAGCCTTTCTGTCTTCATTTCTACCTGCTACTGGTGCTGGCTGTTATCTGCGGGACGCTACATCAAGATCGCCCGCGGAGTGATGTAACCGGCTAACCAGCTAACCAGCGACTGGGTGCGGCGCCTGATGTCTCCACTGTTCCCTGCTTCGTCACCACGCTAACCAGCATTTCATTCGACGGAGCAGTTGTGGAGACTATGAACTAACAGACGGGCCGCCCACTCAGTGGCAGAAGAAAAGCTAAGTTGCACCATGTCTTAAGCACCCTGTTTACCACCGTTGTCATCTTTTATATTTGTGATTATATTCGAGTGGCGACAACGTGGGGTGTGTGACCCCTGCATTAACTAGCACTTTTAGGCAGATCAGCTATATTTTCCTAGCTTTACACGGGATCAGCGTGTTACTATAATTTTCTATATTCTAACTGGCATTTTGTCAGTGACCGTGTTATTTACGTTTTGAACGTAAAAGAACATTTTGGGAGTGAAGTCTCGAGGGAGGTGGCGAGTTATTACATAAACAGGCGTCTGAAACTTATACTTTTGTTGTCTCTATTAAATTGTATGACTGCGAGAGTGGATCGTGGTGTGGTTAGTTGGTTAGAAGTAACTAACCGTTTCATAATCACCTTAAGTGATATAGTGAAACGTGACACACCCTATGCACGAGCAGTTTTCAGAAAGAAATATGATCTTTGATCACTTCGTAATCATATCTTCTTTCTTTTTTCATCTTCCATTGTTTTTCTTGTTCGTATTGTCATTAGAAGAGCTTGGGGAGACAAATGTCGTCGCATCCTTTTCTTGTCTGCAGATGTGCAGCTGTCGGCCGCACTGTGTCTCTGTTTCCCTTGAACAAGGGGTACGTCTTCTGGATATGGGCAGCAGTCTATTTTACTTGGCCAAAGACTGTTTTCGGCAGAAAGAGAGAGAGAGAGAGAAAGAGAGAGAGAGAGAGAGAGAGGAGGGGGAGTATTGTGTGTGTGTGTGTGTGTGTGTGAGTGTGTGTGTGTGTGTGTGTGTGTGTGTGTGTGTGTGTGTGTGTGTGTGTGTGTGTGTGTGTGTGTGTGAGTGTGTGTCATCTACCTCTTCTGATCTGACGTCTCGACCGCCATGTAACTTTGGCTTCTTTTCCTTTCCGGCCTGGTGACGTAACAGGGTATCGGGATTCTCTCGCCATTCTCGTATTCTTTTTCTATCTACCCCAAACTCACTTGCTGTTTGCGACACATTTCCATTGGCGTTATTATCCAAATAGTCAAGAGCTGTACGATTTGATCCGCGGCATCTTGTAATCATTGACTTGCAGGCGTTTAGATCCAAGGCGTGCAGACACACGTGATAGGGTTTGCAAGAAAGGGAAATCATTCACAAAACTAGCAGATCAAGTGCGTAATTTTTATTTCCCCTGATTTCAATGGTGTAAAGTGGGGGGTGGGCGCTTACAAGGTACTATAACCTATGCACGGTTTTGGACTAAAAGTGGGGGGTGGGCGCTTACTCGATACTGGGCGCTTACAAGGTACTTTACGGTATTATACTATCCCAGGGGGCGACGAATACAAACGCTACTTTACAAGGTCGTTCGTTTTTCTCCAGAAAAACTGTCAGACTATTCTGAAGAAAAAATTAATCGCAATAATGCTGCAGAAAACCAAGTAAACATTATGCTTCAGAAAAACTGTTTTACTGCAGTAAAAAAAAAACGTTGCTTCGGCGAAAGATGACATTATGCTAAAATGCTGCAGAAAAGACAGTTTTTCTCCAGCATTTCGGTTTTTCTCCAGAATAACTGAATAATGTCATAATCCGCCAAGAGCCAGTACAAAATGCTGCGGAAAAAAATGTAAACAGGTTTTCTGCAGTAAAACAACAGCACCGTTTTACTGCAGCATTCTTGATTTCAATTTTACTGCAGTAAAATGTTTTGCTGCAGAAAAAAAACCGCTGCTTCGGCGAAAGATGACATTATGCAGAAATGCTGCAGAAAAGAACGGTTTTTCTCCAGCATTTGTCTTTTCTGCAGAATAACTGAATAAAGTCATAATCCGCTAAGAATAGTTATCTCTTCCAGTTTGAAGACGTCACTTCCATAACTTCTGGTCTGACAGTCTAAGCAAAGGTGAATTTGACAACAAAATTGCAGTCAGTTTGAGGTCCCATAATCACAAGGGGGCAGTACTACCTAGCACGGGGTGTACTTTTATGTTGGTGGTATGTTGCCTGAATATCATTCAATTTCCATAACATGTGATCACAAGTCAGATCATACATTCAATATTAAGAAACAATAAATAAATTTTGCAAGACTTAGTTTATTGATGCATTAAAAATTAAATAATAAGAAAATACCGTCAAGGGCACAGCTACTACAGTGTGTGTGGTTCTAGAAGGATTAACACATAATGAACAGTTACGGGACTTTGGTACTTAACAATATTAAATGGAACTGGTTTCTTTGGAAGCTAAACCTCAAAGAAAGTGTTTATGGTTAAATGATTATGTTCTACGCTTTTATAAATTTTAATGAAATATTAGGGTACCATTTTCACTTTGCAACCACTGTAAGCTGAGCTATGATATACCTAAGGCCTATATTACAGGTTCAGCTTCCAAAAAATGCTTTGAAACATAACTGTGCAAAATATCCCCACTGTATCTATAATAGTTCAGAAAATCTCAATCGAGAACCATAACATTAATTGAAATTTCGCTAACATTTCAAACACGTCAAAATGAGAATTTCAAAATGTACGCAACAACTGTTTCGAAATACTGTCACTCAGTAGTGTCATGTCAATTATTCTGTTTTCTACTGGCACAGAATTTACAATCACATCATCTGGCACTGTATCTGAGGGAGTACCTATTATTTCATGTGTGCACTAAGCATAGTTGAGTCGCATTTCTTGTGACATTTTGGACATTTTGAAGTCAGATACCGAAATATCTCAAAAAGTATAGCACTTAGACACAAAATTCAAACTCTATGACACATTTGAGGCATTTCTGCATCCAAATTAATTAAACACATTACAGAATGTAAAAAAGAATTTTTTTTCAAAATCTTAGGTAGTACTGCCACCCATCTAGTGTATGTATACCAATTTTTAAAGATGCTTGGTTCTCAATTATACTGCTGCAAAATCCAAATTTATAAAAAGAACCTAGTTTACTGAGGCCGATCTGTCAAACCTGCCACCCTCCTGCTTCAATTCAACCTTCTACGTTCCTTTTACCCCATCCCTCCTCTCCCTCTCCCACACCCGTCACCCATCCCACCTCTCCCACTCCCCCACCCGTCACCCCACCCACCTCTCCCACTCCCGTCACCCCACCCACCTCTCCCACTCCCACACCCGTCACCCATCCCACCTCTCCCACTCCCACACCCGTCACCCCACCCACCTCTCCCACTCCCACACCCGTCACCCCACCCACCTCTCCCACTCCCGTCACCCCACCCACCTCTCCCACTCCCACACCCGTCACCCATCCCACCTCTCCCACTCCCACACCCGTCACCCCACCCACCTCTCCCTCTCCCCACCCCATCCCTCCTCTCCCACTCCCACACCCGTCACCCCACCCACCTCTCCCTCTCCCCACCCCATCCCTCCTCTCCCACTCCCACACCCGTCACCCATCCCACCTCTCCCACTCCCCACCCCATCCCTCCTCTCCCACTCCCACACCCGTCACCCCACCCACCTCTCCCACTCCCCACCCCATCCCTCCTCTCCCACTCCCACACCCGTCACCCCACCCACCTCTCCCCCTCCCCCACCCGTCACCCCACCCACCTCCCCGTACACATACACACTCACACACCCCAACCCTTTCACTGTAATCTGACGCCCTACCCCCGAAACAAACAACAAGCACTTACTGCCTGGGTGAGGAGTTGAGTCAGGTAGATGAAGCCGTTCGCCGGTAGTATGCCGAACTTTCCATCGTCATTGAGGAGACTGTAGGTAATGATACCGTTGTTCCCAACATCATCATCAGAGGCCCGGATGGCCACAAAGTTGCTGGTGATCGGGTGTTCCACGGTGATGTTAGCCACGTACTTAGCACTGTCAAACTCTGGCGCATGGTCGTTGATGTCATCGATGGTCACAGGGAACGTGCACCACCCTTCCAGCGAAGGGATGCCACCGTCCTTGCCTTTTACCGTCACCTGGTAAACACCACATGCACAATAGAAATACATCTACAGAGCTTTCTTTATTTGGTGTTTAACGTCGTTTTCAACCACGAAGGTTATATCGCGACGAGGGAAAGGGGGGAGATGGGATAGGGGAAAGGGGGAGATGGGATAGAGCCACTTGTTAAGTGTTTCTTGTTCACAAAAGCACTAATCAAAAAATTGCTCCAGGGGCTTGCAACGTAGTACAATATAATTATGACCTTACTGGGAGAATGCAAGTTTCCAGTACAAAGGACTAAACATTTCTTACATACTGCTTGACTAAAATCTTTACAAACATTGACTATATTCTATACAAGAACCACTTAACAAGGGTAAAAGGAGAAACAGAATCCGTTAGTCGCCTCATACGACATGCGGGGTGCAGAGAAATAAGGATGTGGAAAAGAAGACTTTTGGTAAGTGAAATAAAGGTGATGGATCCAGTCAGGTAGAAATAAGACAACAAGAAAAGAATTGGAAAACTGCAAGGAATAGTAGGGAGAGTTTTCTTGGAAGGAAATATAGGTGAAAGGACTGGTAAGGCAGAAATAAGACAAAAGAAGAGAAGAAACAGAACCGTTAGTCGCCTCTTACGACATGCTGGGTAGCATCGGGTAAATTCTTTCTAGTCCCAACCAATATGGGACTCCCCCTAACCCGCGGGGGGTTTCTTCAGAGCTAAACACCACAATATCAATATGAATATCAATACAGAGTCAAAAAAAAAAAAAAAGGTAGGTTGATCGAACGTTTGTTATTGACAAAACAATACGTTACATCTATATATATATATACGACTTGTGTGTGTGTGTGTGTGTGTGTGTGTGTGTGTGTGTGTGTGTGTGTGTGTGTGTGTGTGTGTGTGTGTGTGTGTGTGTGTGTGTACCCATGTTTCCACAGGTTTGGTTGCCTAAATCACCATAAGGCAACTATCCACACGTGGATGGCAACCTAAACTCTGGATGGCAACCTAATTGTGTGGATGCTCGCTTCATTTAACACCGTTAAATTGACTTTTTTGACGGAAAGAATGTCATAACAATGTTCAAAATGACATTCTTTCCGTCCTCTATAGGCGACGAAATAGGTCAAATTTTGTGCATTTTTTAGTGCAAAATTCTTCGATGCCGGAGCGAGTACTGCACCCAGTGCTGTTGTAGTGCAAGTGCACTAGAAAGGCACTACACCCAGTGCCGCCTCTTAGGTAACCATCCACACTTTAGGTATGTGTGTGTGTGTGTGTGTGTGTGTGTGTGTGTGTGTGTGATCGCCATGCACGGCCAAAGTTCTCGATGGATCTGCTTCAAATTTGGTGTCCATATTCAGATACACCCGAAACAAAATCTGGTCGATGAGATATTTCAATACGTGCTCTCAGCGCGCAGCGCTGAACCGATTTTGGTTCCACCTGAGCTACCCGGGCCCCCATACCGACACACCAAAGCCGCTAGACCACATCACAACGCCAAAGTTCTCGGTGGATCTTTTTCAAATTTGGACACCGTATTCAGCTACACCCCGGACACAATATGATCGATGATATATTTCAACACGTGCTTACAGCGCGCAGCGCTGAACCGATTTTGGTTTTTCTGTTCATTTCACCATTCCCAGTAACTCTTCCTTATCTTCTCCAGTGTTTTGCGTTTATCTCCCTTCCTTCGTGTGGCTTCAATCCATATTCCCGTTTCTACGTTACTATTTTTAGATTGTCACTGCGCTGTCCAGAACGCTTCCCTTGCACCCGTAAGTTGTTCTTACTGTCAAAGTGAAAAGGTCGAATCAATTTATAGCCACGCGAAAAATACACTGTCACCTATCTCTATATATTTATAGATATATATAGATATACATATATATATATACGGCTTCTCTCTGTGTGTGTGTGTGTGTGTGAGCAACACCTGTGGATTTTAGAGTTCTGTTTGTGATGGGGTCTAGCGGCTTTCGTCTGTCTGAATGTTCTGGCATTTGAGAAGCCACAACAGATAATATAGGGCTAAGAAATAAGCTCTAAAATTCTCAATCCCGTTTGACAGGACTTCGCCTTCAAAGGTGATTGTAGTGAACCGCCACGCTGTCTGTCTCTGTCTCGCGATTCACAAATATATTGACCCAACGGTTTGTAAAGTGCACAGACAAACAACTAGTAACAAGAACTTAGCTTGATCGAATGTTTCGGCCGCTTGTTGGGAAGGTCCCAAGCGAATACAGAGGTAAACAGCAGAATGGAGGTTGCGTGTGGGATAATTTGCACTACATGTACTATGTTGTGAAACACAGAGAGCGGTGATAATGATATTTGTATTGGGTGTGTTTAGTAATGGTAGTAACATTTGAGACATATACAACAGCAGAGATGTGTGATAGCAGTGTGTGAGATTACTCAGAGTGGGAGTACCAGACTTGTAATCCTTGAGTCAGGTTATGAATCCAGGCTAGGGCGGACAAGGGTCAGGTTTATATGTAGACTCAGAGACAGTATCCATGTCCAACCCTGTGTCACTACTGTGGCATGAAACTGACCTATGTCATTGTGTCAGAAGTGCAGGTGGCTGATTACACCTACACATGCACGTGCTGCTAGCTTTCTACTGGGAGAAAGCGACTCAAATGTCCCAGCAACGGAATAATAAAGTATTGACAAAAGATAAACAACAACAAAACCTAAAGAATGCCCACCTGACTGAACGGGTACTGCTCACGGTCAATCGTGTTAACGACAACAACGATGTCCCCCGTGGTAGAGTTGATGGTGAAGATGCCTGCAGGATCCGTTGTGATGGTGTACGTCACCACGCCGTTAGGACCTCGGTCACCGTCCGTTGCGGACACCTGTAGGACATAGGACATCAGATTATTCATTGTTCGTGCATAAGACATCAGATTATTCATTATCCGTGCATACGACATCAGATTATTCGTTGTCCCTGCATAAGACATCAGATTATTCATTATCCGTGCATACGACATCAGATTATTCGTTGTCCCTGCATACGACATCAGATTATTCGTTGTCCCTGCATACGACATCAGATTATTCATTGTTCGTGCATAACACATCAGATTATTCATTTTCCCTGCAATGCACATTATGATAAAAAAACAAGTCGCGTAAGGCGAAAATACAATATTTAGTCAAGTAGCTGTCGAACTCACAAAATGAAACTGAACGCAATGCCATTTTTCAGCAAGACCGTATACTCGTAGCATCGTCAGTCCACCGCTCATGGCAAAGGCAGTGAAATTGACAAGAAGAGCGGGGTAGTAGTTGCGCTAAGAAGGATAGCACGCTTTTCTGTACCTCTCTTTGTTTTAACTTTCTGAGCGTGTTTTTAATCCAAACATATCATATCTATATGTTTTTGGAATCAGGAACCGACAAGAAATAAGATGAAAGTGTTTTTAAATTGATTTCGACAATTTAATTTTGATAATAATTTTTATATATTTAATTTTCAGAGCTTGTTTTTAATCCGAATATAACATATTTATATGTTTTTGGAATCAGCAAATGATGGAGAATAAGATAAACGTAAATTTGGATCGTTTTATAAATTTTTATTTTTTTTTACAATTTTCAGATTTTTAATGACCAAAGTCATTAATTAATTTTTAAGCCACCACGCTGAAATGCAATACCGAAGTCCGGGCTTCATCGAAGATTACTTGACCAAAATTTCAACCAATTTGGTTGAAAAATTAGGGCGTGACAGTGCCGCCTCAACTTTCACGAAAAGCCGGATATGACGTCATCAAAGACATTTATCAAAAAAATGAAAAAAACGTATGGGGATTTCATACCCAGGAACTCTCATGTCAAATTTCATAAAGATCGGTCCAGTAGTTTAGTCTGAATCGCTCTACACACACACACAGACACACACACACACACACGCACACACACGCACATACACCACGACCCTCGTTTCGATTCCCCCTCGATGTTAAAATATTTAGTCAAAACTTGACTAAATATAAAAAGTGAATACCTTTTTTTAACACACACACACACACACACACACACACACACACACACACACACACACACACACACAGTCGCACCTAGTCCCTCAAATTATGAACATGTCAGTGGTTAAGATTAATCTAAAACTAAGAATTCAAGACTCAAACGCACGCACGCACGCACGCACGCACGCACGCACGCACGCACGCACGCACACACACACACACACACACACACACACACACACACACACACACACACACACACACACACACACACACATAGCCATGTGTACGTACAAAACAATAATCATTCAAACCGTTTGAACAGCAGTGCCGACAGCAGAGTGTTCTGCGATGGAAGGACTGTAGCTGGAACACGATGTAAAAGTCGGCTTCTGTGTGTTGACACCGTTAACCTGGGAAAGAACACACATCACCATTACTTCTCCTTCTTCTACAAACAATCCACTCAGAAACAGTAAATATAAACTTGTTTTTGTCGACACAACTTCATAAGAATATCAACATCTTTTGACCGTCGCGATATAACCTTGAATGGTTGAAAACGACGTTAAACACCAAATAAAGAAAAGAAAGAAAGAATCATCTTTTGACCATTCTTGTTCAACATATTTGCGCTTTTCAGAAGCAAGAATAAAAATTGTAACTTGAAACTTACGCGGTTGAAGTTGAGTGACCTTGCTCCTCTGAGCGGAAAGCAGACAACAGTGCATGCTTTGCACACCAAAATAACGCTGAGAAGTGCAGTAGAGGTAATACAAAGGTTAAAGGCACAGCCCTCCCCATGAAACGATCGGACTCAACATCTGACATGTGGGCAGCCCTTATCACGAGGTGATTGGACTCAATATCTGACATCTGGGCAGCCCTTATCACGAGGTGATCGGACTCACTATCTGACATCTGGGCAGCCCTTATCACGAGGTGATCGGACTCAATATCTGACATCTGGGCAGCACTTATCACGAGGTGATCGGACTCAATATCTGACATGTGGGCAGCCTTTATCACGAGGTGATCGGACTCAATATCTGACATGTGGGCAGCACTTATCACGAGGTGATCGGACTCAATATCTGACATGTGGGCAGCCCTTATCACGAGGTGATCGGACTCAATATCTGACATGTGGGCAGCCCTTATCACGAGGTGATCGGACTCACTATCTGACATCTGGGCAGCCTTTATCACGAGGTGATCGGACTCAATATCTGACATGTGGGCAGCCTTTATCACGAGGTGATCGGACTCAATATCTGACATGTGGGCAGCCTTTATCACGAGGTGATCGGACTCAATATCTGACATGTGGGCAGCCTTTATCACGAGGTGATCGGACTCAATATCTGACATGTGGGCAGCACTTATCACGAGGTGATCGGACTCAATATCTGACATGTGGGCAGCCCTTATCACGAGGTGATCGGACTCAACATCTGACATGTGGGCAGCCCTTATCACGAGGTGATCGGACTCAACATCTGACATGTGGGCAGCCCTTATCACGAGGTGATCGGACTCAACATCTGACATGTGGGCAGCCCTTATCACGAGGTGATCGGACTCAATATCTGACATGTGGGCAGCCCTTATCACGAGGTGATCGGACACAATATCTGACATGTGGGCAGCCCTTATCACGAGGTGATCGGACTCAACATCTGACATGTGGGCAGCCCTTATCACGAGGTGATCGGACTCAACATCTGACATGTGGGCAGCCCTTATCACGAGGTGATCGGACTCAACATCTGACATGTGGGCAGCCCTTATCACGAGGTGATCGGACTCAACATCTGACATGTGGGCAGCCCTTATCACGAGGTGATCGGACTCAATATCTGACATGTGGGCAGCCCTTATCACGAGGTGATCGGACACAATATCTGACATGTGGGCAGCCCTTATCACGAGGTGATCGGACTCAATATCTGACATCTGGGCAGCACTTATCACGAGGTGATCGGACTCAATATCTGACATGTGGGCAGCACTTATCACGAGGTGATCGGACTCAATATCTGACATGTGGGCAGCCTTTATCACGAGGTGATCGGACTCAACATCTGACATGTGGGCAGCTCTTATCACGAGGTGATCGGACTCAATATCTGACATGTGGGCAGCCCTTATCACGAGGTGATCGGACTCAATATCTGACATCTGGGCAGCCCTTATCACGAGGTGATCGGACTCAATATCTGACATCTGGGCAGCCCTTATCACGAGGTGATCGGACTCACTATCTGACATGTGGGCAGCCCTTATCACGAGGTGATCGGACTCAATATCTGACATGTGGGCAGCACTTATCACGAGATGATCGGACTCAATATCTGACATGTGGGCAGCCTTTATCACGAGGTGATCGGACTCAATATCTGACATGTGGGCAGCACTTATCACGAGGTGATCGGACTCAATATCTGACATGTGGGCAGCACTTATCACGAGGTGATCGGACTCAATATCTGACATGTGGGCAGCCCTTATCACGAGGTGATCGGACTCAATATCTGACATCTGGGCAGCACTTATCACGAGGTGATCGGACTCACTATCTGACATGTGGGCAGCACTTATCACGAGGTGATCGGACTCAATATCTGACATGTGGGCAGCACTTATCACGAGGTGATCGGACTCAATATCTGACATCTGGGCAGCACTTATCACGAGGTGATCGGACTCAATATCTGACATGTGGGCAGCACTTATCACGAGGTGATCGGACTCAATATCTGACATGTGGGCAGCACTTATCACGAGGTGATCGGACTCAATATCTGACATCTGGGCAGCCCTTATCACGAGGTGATCGGACTCAATATCTGACATGTGGGCAGCACTTATCACGAGGTGATCGGACTCAATATCTGACATGTGGGCAGCCTTTATCACGAGGTGATCGGACTCAATATCTGACATGTGGGCAGCACTTATCACGAGGTGATCGGACTCAATATCTGACATGTGGCCAGCACTTATCACGAGGTGATCGGACTCAATATCTGACATGTGGGCAGCGTTTATCACGAGGTGATCGGACTCAATATCTGACATGTGGGCAGCACTTATCACGAGGTGATCGGACTCACTATCTGACATGTGGCCAGCACTTATCACGAGGTGATCGGACTCAATATCTGACATGTGGGCAGCCTTTATCACGAGGTGATCGGACTCAATATCTGACATGTGGGCAGCACTTATCACGAGGTGATCGGACTCAATATCTGACATGTGGGCAGCACTTATCACGAGGTGATCGGACTCAATATCTGACATGTGGGCAGCCTTTATCACGAGGTGATCGGACTCAATATCTGACATGTGGGCAGCACTTATCACGAGGTGATCGGACTCAATATCTGACATGTGGGCAGCCTTTATCACGAGGTGATCGGACTCAATATCTGACATGTGGGCAGCCTTTATCACGAGGTGATCGGACTCAATATCTGACATGTGGGCAGCACTTATCACGAGGTGATCGGACTCAATATCTGACATCTGGGCAGCACTTATCACGAGGTGATCGGACTCAATATCTGACATGTGGGCAGCCTTTATCACGAGGTGATCGGACTCAATATCTGACATCTGGGCAGCACTTATCACGAGGTGATCGGACTCAATATCTGACATGTGTGGTGGCCGAGTGGTAACGCACTTGCGCTCGGAAGCGAGAGGTTGCGTGTTCAGGCCTGGGTCAGGCCGCAATTTTCTCCCCCCTTTCCTAACCTAGGTGGTGGGTTCAAGTGCTAGTCTTTCGGATGAGACGAAAAACCGAGGTCCCTTCGTGTACACTACATTGGGGTGTGCACGTTAAAGATCCCACGATTGACAAAAGGGTCTTTCCTGGCAAAATTGTATAGACATAGATAAAAATGTCCATCAAATACCCGTGGGACTTGGAATAAAGTAAAAAAAAATTCCATCTCACACGGTATTAAGTCTCAGGAAACATGAATACACGCATGCAGGAAACAAAATATGGGTAGCGCCGTATGTATGGCAGCTCGCTTTCCCCGGGGAGAAAGCAGCCCGAATTTCCATGAGGGTAACCTCAATGGACTGTAAATCTTATCCAATCCAATCCTATCCAATCCAATGTGGGCAGCCTTTATCACGAGGTGATCGGACTCAACATCTGACATGTGGGCAGCACTTATCACGAGGTGATCGGACTCAACATCTGACATGTGGGCAGCCCTTATCACGAGGTGATCGGACTCAACATCTGACATGTGGGCAGCCCTTATCACGAGGTGATCGGACTCAATATCTGACATGTGGGCAGCCTTTATCACGAGGTGATCGGACTCAATATCTGACATGTGGCCAGCACTTATCACGAGGTGATCGGACTCAACATCTGACATGTGGGCAGCCCTTATCACGAGGTGATCGGACTCAATATCTGACATCTGGGCAGCCCTTATCACGAGGTGATCGGACACAATATCTGACATGTGGGCAGCCCTTATCACGAGGTGATCGGACTCAATATCTGACATCTGGGCAGCCCTTATCACGAGGTGATCGGACTCAATATCTGACATCTGGGCAGCCCTTATCACGAGGTGATCGGACTCAATATCTGACATGTGGGCAGCCTTTATCACGAGGTGATCGGACTCAATATCTGACATGTGGGCAGCACTTATCACGAGATGATCGGACTCAATATCTGACATGTGGGCAGCCTTTATCACGAGGTGATCGGACTCAATATCTGACATGTGGGCAGCACTTATCACGAGGTGATCGGACTCAATAACTGACATGTGGGCAGCACTTATCACGAGGTGATCGGACTCTATATCTGATATGTGGGCAGCCCTTATCACGAGGTGATCGGACTCAATATCTGACATCTGGGCAGCACTTATCACGAGGTGATCGGACTCAATATCTGACATGTGGGCAGCACTTATCACGAGGTGATCGGACTCAATATCTGACATGTGGGCAGCTCTTATCACGAGGTGATCGGACTCAATATCTGACATGTGGGCAGCACTTATCACGAGGTGATCGGACTCAATATCTGACATCTGGGCAGCACTTATCACGAGGTGATTGGACTCAATATCTGACATGTGGGCAGCCCTTATCACGAGGTGATCGGACTCAATATCTGACATCTGGGCAGCACTTATCACGAGGTGATCGGACTCAATATCTGACATGTGGACAGCCCTTATCACGAGGTGATCGGACTCAATATCTGACATGTGGGCAGCCCTTATCACGAGGTGATCGGACTCAATATCTGACATGTGGGCAGCCTTTATCACGAGGTGATCGGACTCAATATCTGACATGTGGGCAGCCTTTATCACGAGGTGATCGGACTCAATATCTGACATGTGGGCAGCCTTTATCACGAGGTGATCGGACTCAATATCTGACATGTGGGCAGCCTTTATCACGAGGTGATCGGACTCAATATCTGACATGTGGGCAGCCCTTATCACGAGGTGATCGGACTCAATATCTGACATGTGGGCAGCCTTTATCACGAGGTGATCGGACTCAATATCTGACATGTGGCCAGCACTTATCACGAGGTGATCGGACTCAACATCTGACATGTGGGCAGCCCTTATCACGAGGTGATCGGACTCAATATCTGACATCTGGGCAGCACTTATCACGAGGTGATCGGACTCAATATCTGACATGTGGGCAGCACTTATCACGAGGTGATCGGACTCAATATCTGACATGTGGGCAGCCTTTATCACGAGGTGATCGGACTCAACATCTGACATGTGGGCAGCCCTTATCACGAGGTGATCGGACTCAATATCTGACATGTGGGCAGCTCTTATCACGAGGTGATCGGACTCAATATCTGACATCTGGGCAGCCCTTATCACGAGGTGATCGGACTCAATATCTGACATCTGGGCAGCCCTTATCACGAGGTGATCGGACTCAATATCTGACATGTGGGCAGCCTTTATCACGAGGTGATCGGACTCAATATCTGACATGTGGGCAGCACTTATCGCGAGATGATCGGACTCAATATCTGACATGTGGGCAGCCTTTATCACGAGGTGATCGGACTCAATATCTGACATGTGGGCAGCACTTATCACGAGGTGATCGGACTCAATATCTGACATGTGGGCAGCACTTATCACGAGGTGATCGGACTCTATATCTGATATGTGGGCAGCCCTTATCACGAGGTGATCGGACTCAATATCTGACATCTGGGCAGCACTTATCACGAGGTGATCGGACTCAATATCTGACATGTGGGCAGCACTTATCACGAGGTGATCGGACTCAATATCTGACATGTGGGCAGCTCTTATCACGAGGTGATCGGACTCAATATCTGACATGTGGGCAGCACTTATCACGAGGTGATCGGACTCAATATCTGACATCTGGGCAGCACTTATCACGAGGTGATCGGACTCAATATCTGACATGTGGGCAGCACTTATCACGAGGTGATCGGACTCAATATCTGACATGTGGGCAGCACTTATCACGAGGTGATCGGACTCAATATCTGACATGTGGGCAGCCTTTATCACGAGGTGATCGGACTCAATATCTGACATGTGGGCAGCACTTATCACGAGGTGATCGGACTCAATATCTGACATGTGGGCAGCCTTTATCACGAGGTGATCGGACTCAATATCTGACATGTGGGCAGCACTTATCACGAGGTGATCGGACTCAATATCTGACATCTGGGCAGCACTTATCACGAGGTGATCGGACTCAATATCTGACATGTGGGCAGCCTTTATCACGAGGTGATCGGACTCAATATCTGACATCTGGGCAGCACTTATCACGAGGTGATCGGACTCAATATCTGACATGTGTGGTGGCCGAGTGGTAACGCACTTGCGCTCGGAAGCGAGAGGTTGCGTGTTCAGGCCTGGGTCAGGCCGCAATTTTCTCCCCCCTTTCCTAACCTAGGTGGTGGGTTCAAGTGCTAGTCTTTCGGATGAGACGAAAAACCGAGGTCCCTTCGTGTACACTACATTGGGGTGTGCACGTTAAAGATCCCACGATTGACAAAAGGGTCTTTCCTGGCAAAATTGTATAGAAATAGATAAAAATGTCCATCAAATACCCGTGTGACTTGGAATAAAGTAAAAAAAATTCCATCTCACACGGCATTAAGTCTCAGGAAACATGAATACACGCATGCAGGAAAAAAAAATAAAAATATGGGTAGCGCCGTATGTATGGCAGCTCGCTTTCCCCGGGGAGAAAGCAGCCCGAATTTCCATGAGGGTAACCTCACTGGACTGTAAATCTTATCCAATCCAATCCTATCCAATCCAATGTGGGCAGCCTTTATCACGAGGTGATCGGACTCAATATCTGACATGTGGGCAGCCTTTATCACGAGGTGATCGGACTCAATATCTGACATGTGGGCAGCCCTCATCACGAGGTGATCGGACTCAATATCTGACATGTGGGCAGCCTTTATCACGAGGTGATCGGACTCAATATCTGACATCTGGGCAGCACTTATCACGAGGTGATCGGACTCAATATCTGACATGTGGGCAGCCTTTATCACGAGGTGATCGGACTCAATATCTGACATGTGGGCAGCCTTTATCACGAGGTGATCGGACTCAATATCTGACATCTGGGCAGCCCTTATCACGAGGTGATCGGACTCAATATCCGACATGTGGGCAGCCCTTATCACGAGGTGATCGGACTCAAAATCTGACATGTGGGCAGCCTTTATCACGAGGTGATCGGACTCAATATCTGACATGTGGGCAGCACTTATCACGAGGTGATCGGACTCAATATCTGACATGTGGGCAGCACTTATCACGAGGTGATCGGACTCAATATCTGACATGTGGGCAGCCTTTATCACGAGGTGATCGGACTCAATATCTGACATGTGGGCAGCCTTTATCACGAGGTGATCGGACTCAATATCTGACATCTGGGCAGCCCTTATCACGAGGTGATCGGACTCAATATCTGACATCTGGGCAGCACTTATCACGAGGTGATCGGACTCACTATCTGACATGTGGGCAGCCCTTATCACGAGGTGATCGGACTCACTATCTGACATCTGGGCAGCCTTTATCACGAGGTGATCGGACTCAATATCTGACATGTGGGCAGCCCTTATCACGAGGTGATCGGACTCAATATCTGACATCTGGGCAGCCCTTATCACGAGGTGATCGGACTCAATATCTGACATCTGGGCAGCCCTTATCACGAGGTGATCGGACTCAATATCTGACATGTGGACAGCCCTATCACGAGGTGATCGGACTCAATATCTGACATCTGGGCAGCCCTTATCACGAGGTGATCGGACTCACTATCTGACATCTGGGCAGCCCTTATCACGAGGTGATCGGACTCAATATCTGACATGTGGGCAGCCCTTATCACGAGGTGATCGGACTCAATATCTGACATCTGGGCAGCCCTTATCACGAGGTGAGACCCACTCTCCACCTGGACACAAACCAAGTCCACAGTGCAGAGGGGACCTTCTGTTATGAATTAATTTCTCTGAAAAACAAAAAACACTGGCGGTGTTGACTTTTGGCATGTGCCCAAATGGAAGGATAGTGGTATCCCATGTAAATGCCTGGCCAGATCTTAGATGCTTTCACACAAAGCGATGTGCCTTTAACTTTCACAGGTTTCACTAAGACCTTACTATCAATGGGCGCTTTGGAACCCCTTCTGATAAACTTCTGATTATCCTTTTGAAAAGGAACTGAGTATTTCTAATATGGAATAACAAAACAACAGACAACAACAAAAGCTTTCAGCAAAAAAAAACGGGAACATAAATGTCACCTGCACGTAGATGGTGGCAGTACTGGTGAGAGTAGTGGTCCCTGTACAGCAGCTGCCGTCATCTCGCGCCAGGATGACCAGCGTGAAACGGTCATCAGCCGGCTGGATGGTCTGGGTCAGCTTGATCAGCCCCGTCTGCCGGGCAATCTCGAATTTTCCGTCGTTCTGGGACCCCGCTAAAATAGACACAGTGCACATGTGACACTCCAGAAATCAGAGATCGTTTCACGGAATATTCAACTGAATACAGGGCAAGAACCAAGTACAAAGCACATGCCGTGACAGACCAAGATTTATGCTTTGAACATTTCTCAAAAACTTACACTTATCTTTGTAAAATTCTTCTTGACATATCCATTTAAGTTCACTTCTTTGTCATATTTCATTTCAAAAATGTTTTTATATGCTGAATATCTTTGGCTACAACCACTACCACACTACATACCACTACATACTGGATATCTTTGGCCACAACCACTACCACACTACACACCACTACATACTGGATATCTTTGGCTACAACCATTACATACTGGATATCTTTGGCTACAACCACGTCCACACTACACACCACTACATATTGGATATCTTTGGCTACAACCACTTCCACACTACACACCACTACATACTGGATATCTTTGGCAACAACCACGTCCACACTACACACCACTACATACTGGATATATTTGTCCACAACCACTACCACACTACACACCACTACATACTAGATATCTTTGGCCACAACCACTACCACACAACACACCACTACATACTGGATATATTTGTCCACAACCACTACCACACTACACACCACTACATACTAGATATCTTTGGCCACAACCACTACCACACAACACACCACTACATACTGGATATCTTTGGCCACAACCACTACCACACTACACACCACTACATACTAGATATCTTTGGCCACAACCACTACCACACTACACACCACTACATACTGGATATATTTGTCCACAACCACTACCACACTACACACCACTACATACTGGATATCTTTGGCAACAACCACGTCCACACTACACACTACTACATACTGGATATCTTTGGCTACAACCACTACCACACTACACACCACTACATATTGGATATCTTTGGCCACAACCAATATCCCACCACCACATACTGGATATCTGTGGCTACAACCACAACCACACTACAACCATTACATACTGGATATCTTTGGCTACAACCACGTCCACACTACACACCACTACATATTGGATATCTTTGGCTACAACCACTTCCACACTACACACCACTACATACTGGATATCTTTGGCTACAACCGCTACCACACTACACACCACTACATACTGGATATTTTTGGCTACAACCACTACCACACTACACACCACTACATATTGGATATCTTCGGCTAAACCACTATCACACCACTACATACTGGATATCTGTGGCTACAACCACAACCACACTACACACCATTACATACTGGATATCTTTGGCTACAACCACTACCACACTACACACCACTACATACTGGATATTTTTGGCTACAACCACTACCACACTACACACCACTACATACTGGATATTTGTGGCTACAACCACGTCCACACTACACACCACTACAGACTGGATATCTTTGGCTATCAATCAATATGAAGCTTATATCGCGCGTATTCCGGGGGTACAGTTCTAAGCGCAGGGATGTATTTATTTTATGCAATTTATTACGCGCACATATTCAAGGCGCAGGGATTTATTTATGCCGTGTGAGATGAAATTTTTTTACACAATACATAACGCATTCACATCGGCCAGCAGATCGCAGCCATTTCGGCGCATATCCTACTTTTCACGGCCTATTATTCCAAGTCACACGGGTATTCTGGTGGACATTTTTATCTATGCCTATACAATTTTGCCAGGAAAGACCCTTTTGTCAATCGTGGGATTTCTTTGTTTGTTTGCTTAACGCCCAGCCGACCACGAAGGGCCATATCAGGGCGGTGCTGCTTTGACATTTAACTTGCGCCACACACAAGACAGAAGTCGCAGCACAGGCTTCATGTCACACCCAGTCACATTATTCTGACACCGGACCAACCAGTCCTAGCACTAACCCCATAATGCCAGACGCCAGGCGGAGCAGCCACTACACACTGGATATCTGTGGCTACAACCACAACCACACAACACACCATTACATACTGGATATCTTTGGCTACAACCACTTGCACACTACACACCACTACATACTTCATATCTTTGGCTACAACCACTTCCACACTACACACCACTACATACTGGATATCTTTGGCTACAACCACCACCACACAACACACCACTAGATATTGGATATCTTTGGCTACAACCACTTCCACACTACTCACCACTACATACTGGATATCTTTGGCTACAACCACTACCACACTGCACACCACTACATACTGGATATCTTTGGCTACAACCACTTCCACACTACACACCACTACATACTCACATCTAAAGCTGTAGGTCACGACATCCCCGTCTTTGTCTGTGGCCTGTATCTGAGTGATGACGTGGTTGACGGCAGCGTTTTCCAACACCCGGTACTCCACTCCGTCCGGGATGGTGAACTCTGGCGCCTCGTCGTTGATGTTGGTCACGGTCACCTGCACACTGGACGACGCCGACCTGGGGGGCGTTCCGCGGTCCTTGGCCACCACCGTGAATCTGCAGAAGGCTCCCTCCTTGCGGTCATAGTCCAGCGGTCTGCACAGCCAACAAGGACACGGCGCTGAGTTAGAGACAGGCATCAGCACAGCCAACAAGGACACAGCGCTGAGTTAGAGACAGGCATCAGCCCAGCCAACAAGGACACAGCGCTGAGTTAGAGTCTCGCATCAGCCCAGCCAACAAGGACACAGCGCTGAGTTAGAGTCTCGCATCAGCCCAGCCAACAAGGACACAGCGCTGAGTTAGAGTCTCGCATCAGCCCAGCCAACAAGGACACAGCGCTGAGTTAGAGACAGGCATCAGCCCAGCCAACAAGGACACAGCGCTGAGTTAGAGACAGGCATCAGCCCAGCCAACAAGGACACAGCGCTGAGTTAGAGACAGGCATCAGCCCAGCCAACAAGGACACAGCGCTGAGTTAGAGACAGGCATCAGCACAGCCAACAAGGACACAGCGCTGAGTTAGAGACAGGCATCAGCACAGCCAACAAGGACACAGCGCTGAGTTAGAGACAGGCATCAGCACAGTCAACAAGGACACAGCGCTGAGTTAGAGCCTCGCATCAGCCCAGCCAACAAGGACACAGCGCTGAGTTAGAGTCTCGCATCAGCACAGCCAACAAGGACACAGCGCTGAGTTAGAGTCTCGCATCAGCCCAGCCAACAAGGACACAGCGCTGAGTTAGAGTCTCGCATCAGCATAGCCAACAAGGACACAGCGCTGAGTTAGAGACAGGCATCAGCCCAGCCAACAAGGACACAGCGCTGAGTTAGAGACAGACATCAGCCCAGCCAACAAGGACACAGCGCTGAGTTAGAGACAGGCATCAGCACAGCCAACAAGGACACAGCGCTGAGTTAGAGCCTCGCATCAGCCCAGCCAACAAGGACACGGCGCTGAGTTAGAGACAGGCATCAGCCCAGCCAACAAGGACACAGCGCTGAGTTAGAGACAGGCATCAGCCCAGCCAACAAGGACACAGCGCTGAGTTAAAGACAGGCATCAGCCCAGCCAACAAGGACACAGCGCTGAGTTAGAGACAGGCATCAGCCCAGCCAACAAGGACACAGCGCTGAGTTAGAGACAGGCATCAGCACAGCCAACAAGGACACAGCGCTGAGTTAGAGACAGGCATCAGCCCAGCCAACAAGGACACAGCGCTGAGTTAGAGACAGGCATCAGCCCAGCCAACAAGGACACAGCGCTGAGTTAGAGTCTCGCATCAGCCCAGCCAACAAGGACACAGCGCTGAGTTAGAGTCTCGCATCAGCCCAGCCAACAAGGACACAGCGCTGAGTTAGAGTCTCGCATCAGCCCAGCCAACAAGGACACAGCGCTGAGTTAGAGTCTCGCATCAGCCCAGCCAACAAGGACACAGCGCTGAGTTAGAGTCTCGCATCAGCCCAGCCAACAAGGACACAGCGCTGAGTTAGAGTCTCGCATCAGCCCAGCCAACAAGGACACGGCGCTGAGTTAGAGCCTCGCATCAGCCCAGCCAACAAGGACACAGCGCTGAGTTAGAGTCTCGCATCAGCCCAGCCAACAAGTAGTCCAGGCATATTAGAGAACAACGTTGAAGTGACAATGACTAGGTTTAAAATGTCCCTTATCAGAAAGTTCAACCTCAGTCCTTTGATGTTTATTAAACACATTTTCATATAAAGTTGGCGCTTCATACGGAAAAATGGCTTTGAAATTGACCCAAATCCTTCTTTGGGCTCTGTAAATGTCGTTTGGGGGTATGGTTGTAAAATGGTATCTACTGGTCACCCCAATGTATAAACTGAAAACTCTTTCTGCACCAGAACACGCAGAAAGGATTGTATCTGCCTGATGTCTGATGCTTTTCAAAATCCCCAACCACTAACACCTTCAAAACGGACTTTAACTGACACTGTTGTTTTTCCCTATATAATCCTTACTATTTTTCCGAGACGTCGTCGTGTTGTGTATTTAGCTTGCCACAACCTCATACATGGTCCTAAAAGTTAAAGTTGAAGAAAATACTAAAGATAAATGAAAAAGCTGACGCAGTGTCATTCGCACCGTGAATCCCCCCATGGGAACATACTAAAGTCTGGTTCCAAATAGGCTCAATTTCCTTCTATTTCTTTGTATTTCTGCCTCGTAGGGGTAGGGGTGTTCAAACCAAAGGCACCTTTAAACCAAAATTCAAATCACACATCTTACAATACTAAGACACTCAGCAGTAAAAGGGTGTCTGCTGGTAAAAAATTCCAAACAATCCTAAAAGTACTTCACTACTAAAAGTGCTTTTAAAAAGAGCCGTTATTTTTCCCTCTATATTCAGTATTGTGTTTTCTGCGAACATGTAGTCTATTTAGATGGTTGTCGTGTGCACTTGAGTTGCTAAAGCGTTTTCAGTTGGGCATATGTCGAAAAGCAAAGAATTAGCCCTTTGAAAACCATCAGAACTGTCACACAAAAATAACATTTACCTATCTCACCAACTGACCAAACATAGGGCTTTTCCTTATGTATTATGTATTGTCGTGTTTTTTGTAGCATACTTGTGAAAACAGCCACCACTGGTGTAAATGATACTTTAAAGAGCATTATTTCATTTTTACAGTTGAAGGACAACCTGGACTGCCGTATATTACAGCTGTTTTACAATCAGCCAAAATTTTCTTAACAAACGTATGTTAAGAACAACTCCCATAGTGAAATTGAAGGAAAACAAATTGAAAATCCCCCTGCCATAGAGGAGCTAAAGAATCAACAATAAACGACTGCATGGATAGCTTGATGCACGAATGCATTGCGGACATGTTTGTCTCCAACCAAGAGAAAGTTCCAAAAAATCCCTTTTGTGCTTCTTATTATACAGTGACGTCAAAGACAGCCTTTTCTGCTGTTCATACATTCAGGGGTTATGGTTACACTAAACGACGTAGTTGTAGCCATACTGCCATCCAGATTTATTTTTTCCTTGCGAGCAGTCACAGGGTGTTTGTGCTGTCTGCCAACCGTTAGATGACCCCGCCCAAGTCTGTTAAGGGACCGTTTGACCGTTATAGAACGCGTCTTTTTGATTTTTTGGCACAGTTGGAAACGGTTGATTTTTATCCCTACCATTGTTTCCAAACATTATATAGGAATGTTTTGTGAACAACGGATAATAGCCGCTACTCGCATGTGTAGCAAAAGTGAGCGTACATACTCACCCTGGTCGTCCAGCCGTTGTCCGTTGCCCGTCTTTATCTGTCTGTACTGAACATTACCTTTGGATATTTCTCCAACGCTATGAAGTGAAGAAACACCAAATGTTGCAAAATGTTGTATGACCCCAAGAGCTCAAAAAAGATACTTGAGAACCTTGACCTTACCTTAAGGTCAAGGTCACAGGGAGAATGAATGTGGTCTAAAAACTGCAAAATTTCACATTGTGCCAGTTTTCTGGAAAACAAATTAAAAACAGCGGGCTTAGTTTTGTATGGTAAAGAAAAAGAAAGCCCTATCTATTGATACCAGTTTGGTTGACCTCGCTTCAATGTCAAGGTCAGAGGAGCCCTTCAAAGTTGAATTGTAGACATATTTTGATGTGAGCTTGCCCCTTTAACTTTACTATGGACGATATCTCTTACAAACTTAAACACTGAGTGGGGCGTTTGTTAGAATTTCATAGTGAGCCACATCTGGACACATATCGTCAGGGTCAAGGTCACATTGACCCCTATGAAAAATGTGACCAAGCCGGGTAAAGAAATCCATGTCTCTTGGTAAAAAATCTTAACAAAGCAAAGCCCATGCGACTCTCATGCTTGACCTTTGTCTTAAAGTGACCTTGACCTTCAGGTGACCTTGAAGGTGAAGGTCTAACAACTGAAGCTGGCAAGGACATTGTACACTATTAGAACTGGTTTACAGATTTTTCCTACCAAATTACACATGACCTTTGGCCAAGGTCAAGATCATCAAAGGTCACACATCACAAGGCTATCAATTCAAAGTGGCCACGATGCCTGGATACATTTGTGGGTAAACATGTATACAGAGCTGGATCCTCTATAACCAAGGGGTACCGTAGAAGAAGGCAAAAGAGAAAAGGCATTTCAATGCAAGAAAGCGTTAGGCCCGTAGGACTTGTCTTACAGCTGGTTCATAAAATATACATTGAAACATGCTAACTGTATCCTTTACATGACTTTCACCTTTATGTGACCTCGAAATTCAAGGTCAAACAATTGAAACTGTCAATAGCATCATTCGATACAAATTGTTTTACACATTTCTCTTACGAAAATACATATGACCTTGACCCAAAGTCAAGGGCCAAGGTCACTGAACATAAGACCAGTAATTCAACATAATTATACAAAGGATAATGGTGCTTTTTAACACTTTTTATCAAGACACATGGTCACTTTTAAATAGTGATTTCTTTACCCGTCTTGGTCACATTTTTGATAGGGGTCAATGTGACCTTGACACTGACGACATGTGGCCAGATGTGGATCACTATGAAATTCTAACAAACGCCCCACTCAGTGTTTAAGTTTGTAAGAGATATCGTCCATAGTAAAGTTAAAGGGGCAAGCTCACATCAAAATATGTCTACAATTCAACTTTGAAGGGCTCCTCTGACCTTGACATTGAAGCGAGGTCAACCAAAATGGTATCAGAAGATAAGGCTTTCTTTTTCTTGTATACCATACAAAACTAAGCCCGCTGTTTTTAATTTGTTTTCCAGAAAACTGGCACAATGTGAAATTTTGCAGTTTTTAGACCACATTCATTCTCCCTGTGACCTTGACCTTAAGGTAAGGTCAAGGTTCTCAAGTATCTTTTTTGAGCTCTTGGGGTCATACAACATTTTGCAACATTTGGTGTTTCTTCACTTCATAGCGTTGGAGAAATATCCAAAGGTAATGTTCAGTACAGACAGATAAAGACGGGCAACGGACAACGGCTGGACGACCAGGGTGAGTATGTACGCTCACTTTTGCTACACATGCGAGTAGCGGCTATTATCCGTTGTTCACAAAACATTCCTATATAATGTTTGGAAACAATGGTAGGGATAAAAATCAACCGTTTCCAACTGTGCCAAAAAATCAAAAAGACGCGTTCTATAACGGTCAAACGGTCCCTTAACAGACTTGGGCGGGGTCATCTAACGGTTGGCAGACAGCACAAACACCCTGTGACTGCTCGCAAGGAAAAAATAAATCTGGATGGCAGTATGGCTACAACTACGTCGTTTAGTGTAACCATAACCCCTGAATGTATGAACAGCAGAAAAGGCTGTCTTTGACGTCACTGTATAATAAGAAGCACAAAAGGGATTTTTTGGAACTTTCTCTTGGTTGGAGACAAACATGTCCGCAATGCATTCGTGCATCAAGCTATCCATGCAGTCGTTTATTGTTGATTCTTTAGCTCCTCTATGGCAGGGGGATTTTCAATTTGTTTTCCTTCAATTTCACTATGGGAGTTGTTCTTAACATACGTTTGTTAAGAAAATTTTGGCTGATTGTAAAACAGCTGTAATATACGGCAGTCCAGGTTGTCCTTCAACTGTAAAAATGAAATAATGCTCTTTAAAGTATCATTTACAACAGTGGTGGCTGTTTTCACAAGTATGCTACAAAAAACACGACAATACATAATACATAAGGAAAAGCCCTATGTTTGGTCAGTTGGTGAGATAGGTAAATGTTATTTTTGTGTGACAGTTCTGATGGTTTTCAAAGGGCTAATTCTTTGCTTTTCGACATATGCCCAACTGAAAACGCTTTAGCAACTCAAGTGCACACGACAACCATCTAAATAGACTACATGTTCGCAGAAAACACAATACTGAATATAGAGGGAAAAATAACGGCTCTTTTTTAAAGCACTTTTAGTAGTGAAGTACTTTTAGGATTGTTTGGAATTTTTTACCAGCAGACACCCTTTTACTGCTGAGTGTCTTAGTATTGTAAGATGTGTGATTTGAATTTTGGTTTAAAGGTGCCTTTGGTTTGAACACCCCTACCCCTACGAGGCAGAAATACAAAGAAATAGAAGGAAATTGAGCCTATTTGGAACCAGACTTTAGTATGTTCCCATGGGGGGATTCACGGTGCGAATGACACTGCGTCAGCTTTTTCATTTATCTTTAGTATTTTCTTCAACTTTAACTTTTAGGACCATGTATGAGGTTGTGGCAAGCTAAATACACAACACGACGACGTCTCGGAAAAATAGTAAGGATTATATAGGGAAAAACAACAGTGTCAGTTAAAGTCCGTTTTGAAGGTGTTAGTGGTTGGGGATTTTGAAAAGCATCAGACATCAGGCAGATACAATCCTTTCTGCGTGTTCTGGTGCAGAAAGAGTTTTCAGTTTATACATTGGGCAGACCAGTAGATACCATTTTACAACCATACCCCCAAACGACATTTACAGAGCCCAAAGAAGGATTTGGGTCAATTTCAAAGCCATTTTTCCGTATGAAGCGCCAACTTTATATGAAAATGTGTTTAATAAACATCAAAGGACTGAGGTTGAACTTTCTGATAAGGGACATTTTAAACCTAGTCATTGTCACTTCAACGTTCCCTTCACTAAAGTGGCTAAGATGCCTGGACTAAAGGACACAGCGCTGAGTTAGAGTCTCGCATCAGCCCAGCCAACAAGGACACAGCGCTGAGTTAGAGACAGGCATCAGCCCAGCCAACAAGGACACGGCGCTGAGTTAGAGACAGGCATCAGCCCAGCCAACAAGGACACAGCGCTGAGTTAGAGACAGGCATCAGCCCAGCCAACAAGGACACAGCGCTGAGTTAAAGACAGGCATCAGCCCAGCCAACAAGGACACAGCGCTGAGTTAGAGACAGGCATCAGCCCAGCCAACAAGGACACAGCGCTGAGTTAGAGACAGGCATCAGCACAGCCAACAAGGACACAGCGCTGAGTTAGAGACAGGCATCAGCCCAGCCAACAAGGACACAGCGCTGAGTTAGAGACAGGGCTCAGCCCAGCCAACAAGGACACAGCGCTGAGTTAGAGTCTCGCATCAGCCCAGCCAACAAGGACACAGCGCTGAGTTAGAGTCTCGCATCAGCCCAGCCAACAAGGACACAGCGCTGAGTTAGAGTCTCGCATCAGCCCAGCCAACAAGGACACAGCGCTGAGTCAGAGTCTCGCATCAGCCCAGCCAACAAGGACACAGCGCTGAGTTAGAGTCTCGCATCAGCCCAGCCAACAAGGACACAGCGCTGAGTTAGAGTCTCGCATCAGCCCAGCCAACAAGGACACGGCGCTGAGTTAGAGCCTCGCATCAGCCCAGCCAACAAGGACACAGCGCTGAGTTAGAGCCTCGCATCAGCCCAGCCAACAAGGACACAGCGCTGAGTTAGAGTCTCGCATCAGCCCAGCCAACAAGGACACAGCGCTGAGTTAGAGTCTCGCATCAGCCCAGCCAACAAGGAAACAGCGCTGAGTTAGAGACAGGCATCAGCCCAGCCAACAAGGACACAGCGCTGAGTTAGAGACAGGCATCAGCACAGTCTACAAGGACACAGCGCTGAGTTAGAGACAGGCATCAGCACAGCCAACAAGGACACAGCGCTGAGTTAGAGTCTCGCATCAGCACAGCCAACAAGGACACAGCGCTGAGTTAGAGACAGGCATCAGCCCAGCCAACAAGGACACAGCGCTGAGTTAGAGACAGGCATCAGCCCAGCCAACAAGGACACAGCGCTGAGTTAGAGACAGGCATCAGCCCAGCCAACAAGGACACAGCGCTGAGTTAGAGACAGGCATCAGCCCAGCCAACAAGGACACAGCGCTGAGTTAGAGACAGGCATCAGCCCAGCCAACAAGGACACAGCGCTGAGTTAAAGACAGGCATCAGCACAGCCAACAAGGACACAGCGCTGAGTTAGAGTCTCGCATCAGCCCAGCCAACAAGGACACAGCGCTGAGTTAGAGTCTCGCATCAGCCCAGCCAACAAGGACACAGCGCTGAGGTAGAGTCTCGCATCAGCCCAGCCAACAAGGACACAGCGCTGAGTTAGAGTCTCGCATCAGCCCAGCCAACAAGGACACAGCGCTGAGTTAGAGTCTCGCATCAGCCCAGTCAACAAGGACACAGCGCTGAGTTAGAGACAGGCATCAGCCCAGCCAACAAGGACACAGCGCTGAGTTAGAGTCTCGCATCAGCACAGCCAACAAGGACACAGCGCTGAGTTAGAGCCTCGCATCAGCCCAGCCAACAAGGACACAGCGCTGAGTTAGAGTCTCGCATCAGCATAGCCAACAAGGACACAGCGCTGAGTTAGAGTCTCGCATCAGCCCAGCCAACAAGGACACAGCGCTGAGTTAGAGACAGGCATCAGCCCAGCCAACAAGGACACAGCGCTGAGTTAGAGTCTCGCATCAGCCCAGCCAACAAGGACACAGCGCTGAGTTAGAGTCTCGCATCAGCCCAGCCAACAAGGACACAGCGCTGAGTTAGAGACAGGCATCAGCCCAGCCAACAAGGACACAGCGCTGAGTTAGAGTCTCGCATCAGCCCAGTCAACAAGGACACGGCGCTGAGTTAGAGTCTCGCATCAGCCCAGCCAACAAGGACACAGCGCTGAGTTAGAGTCTCGCATCAGCCCAGCCAACAAGGACACGGCGCTGAGTTAGAGTCTCGCATCAGCCCAGCCAACAAGGACACAGCGCTGAGTTAGAGACAGGCATCAGCCCAGCCAACAAGGACACAGCGCTGAGTTAGAGACAGACATCAGCCCACCCAACAAGGACACAGCGCTGAGTTAAAGACAGGCATCAGCCCAGCCAACAAGGACACAGCGCTGAGTTAGAGACAGGCATCAGCACAGCCAACAAGGACACAGCGCTGAGTTAGAGACAGGCATCAGCATAGCCAACAAGGACACAGCGCTGAGTTAGAGACAGGCATCAGCACAGTCTACAAGGACACAGCGCTGAGTTAGAGACAGGCATCAGCATAGCCAACAAGGACACAGCGCTGAGTTAGAGACAGGCATCAGCATAGCCAACAAGGACACAGCGCTGAGTTAGAGACAGGCATCAGCCCAGCCAACAAGGACACAGCGCTGAGTTAGAGTCTCGCATCAGCCCAGCCAACAAGGACACAGCGCTGAGTTAAAGACAGCAGACCTGTTTACCCCCATACGCGTTTTGGAGTAATGCTCAGCCCCAAAAATAGTAATCCTGGCACAAAAATAGTAATCATCCAGCATTCGTCGCCAATTACAACGCACATGACAACTGTGTCTGCGAAACGCAATCATGCACATATATCCATCATTCACAAACAAAACACATCAGTCAGTTTTTGTAGTCATCATAATTTCAACGAAGATCACATCAAAAGCACATGCATCACTGATTCTTTTTCTTTTGCTCGTAGTAGGCCTTTTTCAGTGTGTCAAGCGCTTCTCTACTGCTTGCCGAATGAGTGAGGGCGAGACTTCACCACTAGAATAAGGCTCTCCAGCGTCTTATCAGACAGACATGATCTCTGGTCAGTCCTGTGCTTTTTCACCCCATTTTGCCATTGAAAAAACAATGCCAAACATGTGAATTGATTAAAAAAATAAAAAAAATAAATAAAAATTTTTTTTACATTTTTTTAATTTATGAAAATCGTAGTCTTGACACGGATAGCGGAATGGCGTATTTTTTGCAGAAAATCGTAATAAATTACGCCAAAATCGTAAGGGTAAACAGGTCTGAGACAGGCATCAGCACAGCCAACAAGGACACAGCGCTGAGTTAGAGACAGGCATCAGCATAGCCAACAAGGACACAGCGCTGAGTTAGAGACAGGCATCAGCCCAGCCAACAAGGACACAGCGCTGAGTTAGAGACAGGCATCAGCCCAGCCAACAAGGACACAGCGCTGAGTTAGAGCCTCGCATCAGCCCAGCCAACAAGGACACAGCGCTGAGTTAGAGACAGACATCAGCCCAGCCAACAAGGACACAGCGCTGAGTTAGAGACAGACATCAGCCCAGCCAACAAGGACACAGCGCTGAGTTAGAGCCTCGCATCAGCCCAGCCAACAAGGACACAGCGCTGAGTTAGAGACAGACATCAGCCCAGCCAACAAGGACACAGCGCTGAGTTAGAGACAGGCATCAGCCCAGCCAACAAGGACACAGCGCTGAGTTAGAGACAGACATCAGCCCAGCCAACAAGGACACAGCGCTGAGTTAGAGACAGGCATCAGCCCAGCCAACAAGGACACAGCGCTGAGTTAGAGACAGGCATCAGCACAGCCAACAAGGACACAGCGCTGAGTTAGAGACAGGCATCAGCCCAGCCAACAAGGACACAGCGCTGAGTTAGAGACAGGCATCAGCACAGCCAACAAGGACACAGCGCTGAGTTAGAGACAGGCATCAGCCCAGCCAACAAGGACACAGCGCTGAGTTAGAGACAGGCATCAGCACAGCCAACAAGGACACAGCGCTGAGTTAGAGTCTCGCATCAGCCCAGCCAACAAGGACACAGCGCTGAGTTAGAGTCTCGCATCAGCATAGCCAACAAGGACACAGCGCTGAGTTAGAGTCTCGCATCAGCCCAGCCAACAAGGACACAGCGCTGAGTTAGAGTCTCGCATCAGCATAGCCAACAAGGACACAGCGCTGAGTTAGAGCCTCGCATCAGCATAGCCAACAAGGACACAGCGCTGAGTTAACGCCTCGCATCAGCATAGCCAACAAGGAAACAGCGCTGAGTTAAAGACAGGCATCAGCACAGTCAACAAGGACACAGCGCTGAGTTAAAGCCTAGCAACAGCACATATAAACACAAGAGCTACAACACCAAAGAAAGGCACAAAATAAAGGAGTTGCAACTCAACATTTGAATAGATATATTATACAACATGTTTACACTAAAGAGCTGTCACCGGCCCCAAAAGTTCATAGTTTTTTTTCTTTTTTTTTTCTCCTTTTTCTTTTTTTGTTGTTTTCTTTTACATTACAGGTTACATTTCCATTAGATTACTTTTTAATTCAACAACAATTTAATTAATGTCTGCGTGTATGTGCGTGTGTGTGTGCGTGTGTGTGTGTGTGTGTGTGTGTGTGTGTGTGTGTGCGTGTGTGTGTGTGTGTGTATCAGTGTGTGTGTGTGTTTGTGTGTGTGACAGTGTATGTGCGTGTGTGTGTGTGTGTGTGTGTGTGTGTGTGTGTGTGTGTGTGTGTGTGTGTGTGTGTGTGCGTGTGTGTGTGTGTGTGTTGTTGTTGTTCCCATAATTCTGTTATATAATACATTTTCAGCGGGACAATACATAACAGGTTAATTAATCCAACGCTCGATAGACAAAGGCGAGAATTTACAAATTACCAATTACAGTACTAGTTTTCAGCACAGCATCATACAGCGCATATATAAATAACTTTACATTAACAGCACAATACTACTAGTTATCTATATTCTTATACACAGTTCAATTTTACTAGAAATTTCGAACTCGAGCTTGGTTCTGAAATAAGATCTTCATGTTAGTTTTTGGATTTCCGTACTTAAACTGGCTTATGCACATTTTCGATATCAATATAAGGTGATTAATTATGAAGGTTTTCTCTCTGGGGATATCACGTGTGAAATATCCAAAAAGAGCCTCTTCGCATCTTAACTTTATATTTTTGCCTGTACATTTAAATATGTACCCTTGACATTCCTGCCATATGGGTTGCACTGCTCTACACTGCCAAAAAAAGTGCTCGATGAAGTCGGTTTCGTTACAATACTGACAAAGATTTGTTTGACGAATTCCCATCTTATGTAGCAAAATATTGGTGGGATATATATTGTGTAAAATTTTCCAATGCAATAGACGAAGACGGGTTTCTGTCGAGCATTCGTTAGCTAATTTCCAGTGTTTATCTTCTAATGTAATATTTAATTTGTTCGACCAAAATCCAGCTGAGCTTGGCTCCTTTATCTCATAATTTAACATCTTTAGGCGAATTTGGCGTGGAGATAATTGTATAAATGGCATATGATCAGAACGGGCCTGACCCGTATCACGCAATAATAGAGCTTTAATGGCAGTCTGTATTGCATTATATTCAAATAGGCGAGACTGTTTATATCCAGTTCGTTCACATATTTCCTCAAAAGAGCACATGTCGTTATCGTTAAAAACATCTTTAACAACGCATATGGGGGAGAATCTGAAATGGCGTCGAATGCCTAGTCAGCCACTTCAAACGTATTTTCTGTCTGACTGTGAGGTTGTTTTCCTTGTTGTGTGCATGGAACGTGTACAGTAATGAATAAAGAAAGAGCTGATGGTATTTAAAATGGTTTGGTGGGAAGAATGTAGCTATGAGAAGCAGAATTTGCCCAAAAATCACGAGTATTTTGCCCGCCATTTTGTGACACTTACTTGGGTAGGTATACTTCGAAGAAACTAGGTGGCACACTAACAGACAAAATCAAGTAGATGAAACTGAAACACGCGCACAAAAGATTCAGCTCACAGTACAAGCACTTGAAACCACATCTGTAGCCTGTAGTATTATTTTTTGCAACATATTCTCGGGTCACGGCGGGCGTTAGATTTTCGTGTCAGAAATCACGTAGGCACTTTCCAGGCATTGTCTGGCGTTGATGTACGATGGCAGAAAGAAAACTATACGATAAATTTAAGGGACAACACAAACAAATAAAAAAGAGACATTCATGATGATATCGTACGGAAATTACTATGAAGATGTGTTCTCCTCGGTCTTATTTTATTTTTTCGTGTCGTCGATTTTCGAGACTTCGTACTTCGGTTATACTTCATCGCTTTGTTTTGCCTATTTTTTTCCCGCGAAAAGTTTGGAACATGTTAATATCCACTTATCTTCTGGTTCATTTGCTGTCCACGATGTGTGACCCGGCACCCAGCGCCGAAAATGCGGAAGGTAAGTTGATACCATTTTGGGCATCATGTAACGCCCTCCAGTTACTAAAAAATCACTGTTTTTTTGCTTTCTTTCACTTTTTGTGTGGTTATTCTTGTATTAAAATATAATATTATTGTTCTAAAAACATTATGGGTTGATGTCGGTGATTTGTTTTCACAATTTGATGACTGGTTCGTGTTCTGAAGTCCGGCAAAATTTGCCGATGTTCATTTCAAGGGGTTTTCGTCGTTTTCTTTGTTACCTGTACGAATAATAATGATTTTAATTTTGTTTAATCCAGAAAGTGATTCAAACTCGGAAAACACGAGTTTAGTTATGAAAAATAAATAATAACGGAAGAAGTGTATTTCCGAACCCGGAGCTCGTTACAAACACCAAACGAATACCGTGTAGCGTAACGCCCACCTGCACTTGATGTGATTGTATTTGTTTCTTTCACTTATTTAATTTAGCTTACAGTTTGGAAAGACAGAATGCAAACTGAAACGTTAGACACGCATTTTGTTCTTTTTACACATGAACGTGCTGAACTTGTAGGCGTGAGTTACCAACACCACATCCAGTACAGTCGTCTCAGTGTAGGGAAACGCGCTCTTACTGTCGTCAGAAAACTTTTCGCTCGATTGTCGCTATGTTAAAGTAATTGTCTTATTTTTCTTCGTTATTCAATAGTATTAAACGCACTCGCCTTTATCTTGACCTTACACGAAAAAACACTGTGGCAGACAGCGGTAGTTACGGAACACAACGGTGGTTGTTTTCGTCGTGTATGTAACTTACTGAGGAGTACAAACTAAGAGGTATTAATACATGATTTCTGTCTCTTTCATTTTTTTAGTCTGTAAAAAACAGGAAATCGGTATTGGTTATTATTCTTTGGTTCGTTAAGTTCAAACCACGAAAATGGTTTTGCAAGGCGTTGGTTTCAAAGACGAAGGTGTGTCAATATCTTGGTGTAAGTAACTTACATCTCGAAGCAGTTGAAAAAAACACCCCCCCCCCCCTCCCCCCGTTCCCTCGCTTTTCCTGACGATAAACAAAATCAGTAACACCACATCTTTCTTTCCATTCACTCTTTTAATGGTAAAAATTCCTTAATCGACGGAGTTGGTTTCCAACGCGATTTCGAAATTACGTTCTTCGTGTAGGCTAACTCGCTCGACCAAGAATAATGACGAATTTATAGAACCTCTGCTCACAGGTTTTCCTGTTGTTGTTTATTTCTCCTGCTTTCCCTTGTGCCAGTATTTGGATGAAGGTTGCATTAAATGTGTTTTATTATGCATAATGAAGTTGGTTACATACACCATACCACGGATGTTTGATTGAAGCATGCGGTGAACTGTAACGCACTCCGGAACGAGACCTTGCTGTCGTGGATTATCACTCGCTTTCAAGTTTTACATTTGCGCGAAGGCACTGTAATGAGCGATATAATGTCTTCGAAGTCACATGTATTTCAGGGAACTGTAAATAGTTATTCAATATGTGGTCTATTAGAGTTAGTTACATTTCACTGGTGTAACGTAGATCAGACGTGTCGGTAACTCCCACGCTCAGAGTAGTTTTCCACTCTATTAACCTTTGGGTAGCGTGATGGTAGGCCTATAGTGAAATGGATTCAGTTGAAAATGCCCAGAATTTTGAGTATTCTCCGTGATTTAATTCATCTCGACCATCATTTCCTACGAATGGGTTACCCAACACCAAAGTTGGTGTCAGTAACGCGCTCCGGCTTGCAAAGATGCCTGCTATCGAGCAATTCGAATGGAGAGCAAAGTTAATAGAAGGATTAAACAGAAAACTCAAAGTATTTCGTGTAGCTGACAGATTTACCCATTTAAGATGTTAAAGTTATGTATCTGCTGACTGACACGGAGCGCGTTACACTACACGACACAACGGCTGCAGGTAACCAACGCTGCTGGCGACAGTACTGTCCAGTGTCGATTTTTTTTTTCGCGGTGTGCACACTGTCAGTACCACTTCACTCTCTATCTTCCTTGCCTCCACGGACGGGAGCCTGCCGCAGTTCCAAGGAGGAGGGAAGGGGGTGGCGCAGGGTGGTGGTGGTGGGAGTGGTGAGAGAGGTGGTACTGCGTGAAAGGCGAGCGTGGTACAGAGCCAGAAAAACACAGTGCACTGTTCGCTGTTGTGACCACAATCTGATGCTCAGTGTCATGTACGCGGCATGTGTGTGTGTGTCTGTGTGTGTGTATGTCTGTGTAAGAGTGTGTGTGTGTGTTGGGGGGTGGGGTCGAGGGGTAGAGGAAGGGGAGATAGAGAAGAGTTTAATTGCTAGGCGTTCCTTTTGTGATTGTTCTTTGTAATAAAAGAAAATTATTACACACACACACACACACACACACACACACACACACACACACACTCAGTATGTTACAGTACCCAGGCTGCCCCCATTTTTAATATAGATTTGGTAAAATCTGCTTGTTGAAACGTCTAAGACTAAAATCGAACAATTTTAAATCTGGAATACACAAGGCTGTAGTACTGGAGTTTTCAGCTATGGGAACATGTACAATGACCAGAAAGAAAAGAGAAAGAAACCAATTACCTTATTCTACTGGACAATGATTTGGTGTGTGTTTTTTTCCCGCTGGGGAGGGGAGAAGGGTATGTATATTTTGTGTTGTTGATTTTGTTTTATTTATATTTTTTACCGTGAAACTGATATGAGCTCATTACACTCTTTCAGAAAACACAGCAGAGCCGTCTTCAAGTGCTAAGTACAACTTGCGGATTAAACTGAAAAGACCCGTCAACTGCAGTTATGAAGAAGATGAGGAAGATGAGGGGGATGGGGAGATGAGGATCAGGCTGGCCTGTGAGCTCGCGCTCAATGCTGAGTTCTATCTCAGCGATGCATCATTGAGTGTGGGATTGCAGGCAGGAAAGCCTTACACAAAATTCTATGCTACATATACGCCACAGTATACCATGCAAGTCTTGACACCAGCAGTAATCCGCGAAATATATGAGGGAGAAGTTTTGCAATGGACGAAAAACGGAACATATGCTGGAATGTGGGAGCTGCATGCTCTCAGTAGCGTGCTTGGCACTACAATCCACTCCATCTACCCACAGTATGGAGGTTTCAATGTGAGACCTCATTTGCACAGGATTGTCCACCCACGAAGGCCAGCAGTACCTCCAAACTTTGTACCAGGAGTCATGTGGACATCAACACATGGAACTGCTGCAGCAGCAAACGTCTGGGCGCCAAACCACTTTGTTGCTTGCTTACCCAGAGCTGCAGACGGCCTAAACAGCACCTCCTCTTCTTTCATTCGTATCCTTTTGACTTATTATTAATATGACTACGTAATTTACTGGTATGCTTCAGTTACAACTTCCCCAACTATAAACAATACCCTTTTATCCAGTTACAAAATGTTACAGAGATTTTAGTTGGAAAGTAGAATGCAATACAAACCATTTGTTGTATGTATTTCATGAACCTATAGCTAGTGATTGTTCTGTGCATTTTTAATTTGTAACCAGTGAAGTTACTTGCCAAACAACCATAGGCACATGATTCAGTACTGAACTCAGTTTACCTTAACCAAGGACAAGCTCAACTCAAGCCAGGGGATTTCATTAAGGTGAAGGTGCCAAAGAAGAATGGATCAGCTGTCATTTACATGGCACAGGTGAGGATGAAGAAAAATATGTGTAAGACTCATTAACTTCGGCGACGGAATAAGTGAAGACCATTTATTACAAATGCAAATTTTAATTTCAAGTATTTCTGCTATGCCAGTTTTGCTTCTCCGCCTACAGAGTATTTGTGCATCCTATGTAGAGCCTCACCACTGTAGTAACACTTGGCTATTCTCACTTCTCATTTACACAGGTCACACAGAAAGAAGGAGGGGTCATTTCTGGACGCTATCTCAAACCATGGGGAGCAGCTTGGAAATTCAGTGATGCCCTCTCATTTGTCGAGGAGTATCAAATTCCTCTCCAGGACATAGCGGAGAAGATGGACAGTGCTGTTCTTCATGATGACGGACGAAACATCTACTATACCTTTTGAACAAGCCTGCAGAAACATGTCAACCATTTGCCAGAGCTTTTGTTGCTGAATAGCACAACTCTTGACACTGAAACTGATAGTTTATTTTGCAAATGATTGTGGTCTAGCTTGGTTTTTTTTTTCTTTCTTTTGATGCTGACCTTTTTTCCCTTTTACTCTGTAGATTGTGAAATAGCTTGGAAGATACTTGCTAATCTTGTAGTGTACATGTTTGACACGTTTTCTGTCTTATTTTCTACAAGACCAAAATGATTTTTTTTCTTCTGCAAGTTGTAAGATAACTGTGCCTTGCAAAATGCTTTGTTCTTAATCTGCTTAATACTTTCCTTATATAAAAGATGGAATGTTGCAAATGATGTTTTAAAACGCACATAACTTTTTCTCTGAATTACCCTTACACGTTGCATGTATAATATGCCTTAAAGACTAAAAATGCTGTTTTGATTACTATGAAGTTAACAGTTGGATTAATAATGGGGATATTTTCATGCCCTTATATTCATTCAACTTGTAACCTACAGATTAACACGGTACCCTGGTTCTGAGTCAGCCGTTTGTCTCAGCGAAATGACACGTTCTTCTCTTTATGAAGTATTATGTTCGCTATACCCTGTTATAATGAATAAACAAATATATTATATCTATACATTGTATATATATAAGTGCACCAAGATTTGTGGCTACCATAAATTGCAATAACTCTAATCAGCTATTTAGACTGATGGAAAGCTTTTTCTTGCTTAATCTTATGAAAATGGACAATTTTCGTGATATGTAACTTACTCCAGGGCATTCTGTAACACTTTACTTACTGTTTCTCTCACACAACTCACTGCAACCCTTCATGCGGCGGTGAACTATGCAAGCAACCTTGTTCCTAACATTTCAACATAAAATTAGGGTACTGGCAGTACATTTTCTGTCCTGAAAGCAGGGAGAAGTAGTGTTTTTGGTAACAGGTAACCAGCACCACAGTGGGGCTTGATACTCAGCGGCCTAAAAAAAGATATGTCTGTGTGCTGCAGGTAATATGTATGAAAAAATCATAATTTGATAGTTTATACTTCTTGAATCCTTGCACATTTATGCTTTCAAACTTTATAGTAAGTGCCAGGGAGTAAATTGCCGATAACAGGCAAAACCAGAAACAGGGTACTCAGAGATTTGAGAAAAAAATATTGCTTATGTACATAGTAAAGACATTATATTATCTTAAAAAACATTTCCAGACACCCAAGACACTTATAATGAAAAGCAAAAAGCAAATCTGTGTGAAATCAGTTAAAAAATGTCAAAAACTGTGTATCAGCAGCATCTTTGGTGAAACTGTAACCTACTCCAAGATTCGACTCATGAGACACTGATGAAACTTCATCAAATTGGACAAGATTTTGTGCGAAGATACTTGGCTGTGCATAGAATAATTGCATGGAATCCAAATTTGCAAAACCTTAAAGTGAAAACAACAGTATAGATATTGTGATGTGACACGGTGATGTGTAACCAGCTCTGTATTTTATTTTGACACTCTACCACTTCAGACTGTTTGCCGATATTCCTTTTTCATTTATGTGAACACATACTGCATGGATTAATAAACTTTATAGAGGAAATAAAAATTGTTTCTGCTCACTTGTAATTTTGCCCTTTGTGTCACAAGAATTCGACACCATTTCAAATTCTTCCCCATATTTTAGCCTTTATCCAGTCATTCATGTATAGCGTTTGCTTCCTGTACCTTATATTTGTATTATTCCATAAGGTTTGATTGCGTACACTTATCTGCTGTTCATCACTGCTTATGTCTTTGATCTTGTGTTTATTGTTTAGCCAGGTGATAAAAGCTTGTTTCCAGAAATATTGCTTTATGGCACCTAGTCCTTTAAAATTGTCTGCACTCACATTTGAGCGCAGACAGCATAAGCGTTCGCCCAGATTTAAAAAGGATGCCAATGGAATCTGTTGCCACTTTGCGTTACTTCCGTCCAGCAGCCTCATAATCCATGAAATTAGAAATGATGTTTGTACATCTTTGACATTAATCATTTTCAGACCTCCAAGATTTGTCTCTTGGCACATTACTTTTCTATTAACTTTTTCATAAGCTCTTTTGTTTGAATATTTTTTCTTCCAGATAAATCGGAATAGAGATGAATTTAGCTTATTGAGGAAGTTTTCTGTGGCACATAGAGATTGCAGTGCGTAAGTAAACTGTGACAACATTAATGTTTTAACTATACAAATTTTCCCCATTATACTTAGGTTTCTTTTCGACCATGTTGCTATTAATGAATTTACTTTATGTAGTTTAGGTTCCCAGTTTTCTTCTATGTTGGAGGCTGGGACAGAGTTGTTGAAATGAATTCCTAAGATTTTGATTTGTTTTTTCCAAATAATATTACATGGTCGGTCAGCAGAAAATTTATTTGTACCAAGCCACATTGCTTCTGTCTTTTGATCATTCATTGCTAACCCTGAAAATTTTGAAAACTGAGTTATTAGATGTAATACGTTTCTTAGGTCTTTCTCATCTTGTAGGAAGAAACTAATGTCGTCAGCATACATAAGTAGTTTAAGAATTTCACCATGTCTATCAGAATTCCTTGGCAGTTTAATCCCTTTAACATCTTGATCTGCACGGATTTTGATTGCTAACACTTCGAGGGCCAGAACAAAGGCTAATGGTGAAAATGGACATCCTTGTCTTATTCCAGCATCACATGGGAATGGACTCGAGATCCATCCCATGTAATTAATACTACTCTCTGTATTTTTTGTTAAAGTATCGACCCACCTAATAAAATGTTTTTATTTTATTTTATTTTATTTTAAAAGTGCATAGTTAATTAGCTCAGAATGTCTTACCGCTTGATACGAATGACGCCTTCAAAGACGCTGGAAGTATTGTGCGTTACAACCTCAAAGTCCTCTGTTCCCACCAGCGAGTAGTCGATGTGTGCATTCACCCCGGTGTCCAGGTCTTGTGCTTTCACTGCACAGCGTACAATCAGGTTGTCCACTTCGGATTTGTTATACCGAGATTTGTAAATCTTGTGTGTGTGAGTGTGAGTGAGTGAGTGATTGAGTGAGTGAGTGAGTGAGTGAGTGCGTGCGTGCGTGCGTGCGTGCGTGCGTGCGTGCGTGCGTGCGTGTGTGCGTGTGTGTGTGTGTGTGTGTGTGTGTGTGTGTGTGCGGCTGCAAACAATGATACAAGTCAAAACATTTGCTTGAATGAACAAGGTAGAGGGAAACAATGAGAGCAGAAAAAGATTGAATAAGAAACAAAATCAATGATAAGAACATGAAAGAACAATTTATCAATAGCAGAAAAAGCTTGAAGTTGTTTTGTCTTTACCTGTGAGGATGTCAGTCCCAACAGCTACGTTCTCTACCAACGTTGCATCGTAGCGAGATTGGTTAAAAATGGGCGGGTTGTCATTCATGTCTTCTATCTGAATTGTCACCTGTCAAACACAAATAGATTTTCATGTAATTCAGCAGTGATAAGAAACAAAGTAATACATACATGTAGTGTTAATCACTGCAGTTACACGTTCGCGTGAAGCGATATCAAAACATTTAGTCAATATGTCAGGTTGAAACTAAAAGATCAACATTAAAACAAGAGGCGAAGCCTTCAAGGCTCACGTAATAAATCGACAAACAGTAACACAAACTCAATCACTCCGTCACACATACACACACACACACACACACACACACACACACACACACACACACACACACACACACACACACACACACACACACACACACACACACACACACACACACACACAGTAAGCATAGGTGAAACTGTGCAAGAAAGCGAGACCCTGGATCTGCCAATTAGTCTCGGCCCGCTCACAATAACAATGACCGAGACTTTCAGTAATTCCTTTGCGTGACGTCTAACCCTCTTACGTCATAATGTGACGTCTTCAAATAGTT
>NC_090245.1:2653065-2658065 GCF_037325665.1 Littorina saxatilis | reverse complement strand
GCATTTGAGAAGCCACAACAGATAATATAGGGCTAAGAAATAAGCTCTAAAATTCTCAATCCCGTTTGACAGGACTTCGCTTGCAGAGGTGATTGTGATGAACCGCCACGCTGTCTGTCTCTGTCTCGCGATTCACCCCGGCGAAGCCGGGTATTCCTCTAGTTTCTAATATGCGGACTGTTAGCAAATGACAACAGTCATGTCTCAGAAACGATATCAGCATTCGCCTAAAAGGCTCATGCTTGATATCTTTTTTCTCGACATGCCTTGTTATCATAAGGCGAATGCTGATATCGTTTGTGAGACATGACTGTTATCATTTGCTAACAGTCCGCATATTAGAAATAACGGTTTTATTACCGTTTAATTCGACCAAAACAAATTTCGAAGCGACCCCGCGAATTAGACAGAACAGCCAAAATTGGAACTTGAGCGCTCCTACCTGATTATGCCTGTCAGTCAAAGAATTCTCGTGACCTGGGTCAGCCAATCAGAGTAATACTCCTGACGTGATGAATATTCACAGATCAAATGCGTTTGACACACAACAATCTCACAAGATAAACCATGTTCAACATGCGTTTCGGTTGCTTCGCTTTTCTTGTTGAATAGAGAGCGACAGATTTAGAACTGACTCAAGACGGATGGGAAATGACGTAAAGATACATTTGACGTAACGCGAGTGACGCAATTTTACTTGATTTTCCGAACTTAGGTAATTTAGATTTCAAGTGAGCGGGTCGGCATTTCACACTCAGAGGATGGGCGGTACCTTGCTGTTCCGTAAAGCACCCACCGACAAAACTCGCTTACCGGTATTTTTGTAGATAAAGAGAGTATTATCTGACAGCATTTGAAGTGTCATTCTGTAGAATAAATCATGCTGATATTGTTTTGTCAATTTTTAGCTTGATAAACAAAAAGGGTCCTTGCCTGAACGTTATAACATTTAACAGGTCACCTAGAATCCGTCCTGATTGGTCAAAAAGCCATATAGGGCACTGAATTGGTAATAAACTACTATACTGCGTTATTCAACTAGGAAGACATTCCGTTTACGCCAAATCCCTTTTTTGCCACAATCCAAAATGTCGCGAAATAGGGATGGCGGCGAAATGGGATGACGGCAAAACGGCATGGCGACAAAATGGAATGTGGCGCTAGTGGTCAGACACGGTGGTAAAGGGGGGCTCACACACAGGCGGAGCAAGCGGAGCAAGGGTGGAGTATGCTGCACCAGGCGGAGAGATGACGCTACTTCCGTTGCAGGAGTGGAGAAAGTGGTGTGTGCGGTGCGGAGCAAGGAATAGGACACGTTTCTATTTTTTGGCTCCGGTGCAGCGGTGCAGCCAATCAGCGCAGTCATCACTTTCTCCGGAAATAATATGTGAGTTGCTTCCCTTGTTCCCCCAAGGTAACTGAGACGTTCGATTTCATCGAGCAACTTGAGTACCATAAATGTCTGTGGAATCAGGCTGTAAAAATGTTTTACAATCGTTCGGCATCGAAAGAAGCCTATCTAGATCTTGCGCGTCGATTCAACTTGACAGGTGCGTAATTTAAGGCAGCGCGAGTAGAGAAGCTACGTCATATCATAGGGGAATCCCCTACCGGAGCAGGATCGGAGCAGCCTGCTCCGGAACCGGTGCGTGTGTGTGAGAGCGGAGACAATTTCCTTGCTCCGCTCCGCTCTTGCTCCGCCTGTGTGTAAGCCCCCCTTAAAATGACACTTGGCCTGTGAAATGTCGCGAAAATGGGATGGGGGCAAAATGGGATAACGGCGAAACGGGATTGCGCCAAAATGGGATGTAGAGCTAATGGTACATGACATGGTGGTAAAATGACACTTGGCCGGTAAAATGTCGCGAAAATGGGATGGGGGCGAAATGGGATAACGGCGAAACGGGATTGCGCCAAAATGGGATGTGGAGCTAATGGTACATGATATGGTGGTAAAATGACACTTGGCCTGAGAAATGTCGCCAAAATGGGATGATGGCGAATTGGGATAACGGTGAAACGGGACCAATAGATCCCTGGACTTTGGGGTAGTGCGACTCTGTTACTGCTAGCTTTCCACTGGGAGGAAGCGACAGGAATTTCCCAACGATGGGACATCCTAGTAAAGAAAAAACAATTAAAAAAATAAATAAAATTAACAGAGTCGCGCTACCCCAAAAGTCAAGGAATTTCGTTTTTGTCCCTTGACTCTGGAGATGACAAGAAAATATCGGGCGCAAAAACGTGATTTGTAAATTTTTTTTACAAATCACGGGTTAACAACACTTACACCGACAGTGCTGGAGAAATCCGTGTTGCCTACTCTCTGCGTGGCAGTGACCGTCATGCTCTGCAGCTTGGGAGATGCCGTTTCATAGTCCAGAACCTGTAACACAACCAACCAATCATATTCAGTTTGATTCCATGCAGGGTGGTGGCATAAACACAGATGTGAAAGACAATAAACCTGAGACAATGTACCTACAAAAAGGTGATAAAACCACAACAGCAATTAAGTGACTGTACGTTGTTTTGAGATTTGAAAAAGATACTGGTTTGAACTCAATTGCACTTCAACCCAACATTGTAGGGGTTATTCATTGTGATATGGAAACTATCAATGAATGAATAAATGAAAGAAATAATGCACGGAAAAAACATCAATTATTCAATCAATCAATCAATCAACCAATCAATCAATGAATCAACCAAATCAATCAATTGAGATACAAAGAGAAGTTTAAGATTCTTCTCCTCCAAAGAGAACTGAAACAAAACCCAGTTCTAAATGCCTCAATGTGTTTTTCAGCTGATAACATTTTACTAAATAGCATATTTTTTACAGATAGATAAACAACTTGTTGTATAGTAACATGTATGTCAGCGTCTTGTTTAAAAACAGCACAAACACCAGGGGCAGGTCACCCACCTTTCTGCAGATAATGTAGCCCGCGTTGCTGATGCTGAACAGATCAGAGTCGCCCCCTCCCTGGTTTGCCAGTGTGTAGGTCACAGCTCCTTCCTGGAACGTCTTGGTCCTGATTTGTAGCTTTGCCGAGGTGCCCAGTGCGTTCACCCTGTCCATGCAAAAACCCAAGGCGTCTCTCGTCAGTTTATTAGTATTTCGGAACTATTCACAACATTATGTCAATCGTTCATGTGAACTGTTATGATTAAAGCCTTCAACAACTCACGTGCGGTCCAGCCCATTGTTCTCCAGAATGGCTCCCTGGTACGAGCTGCTGTAGAACTGCGGGGGCCGAAGTCCGACCAGCACACTGACCGTGGTAGTCGCCTCTCTGCCCCCGGTGTCTCTGTCCCTTGCGGCCACGTTGATGGTGATGGTGTCGGGGTCAAAGTTGGCCGTGCCCACTGTGCGTATCTCACACTGCCGCACGTTGCCCACGTCGGTCCTTCTCACCTCTATGCGGTCCTCGTATTGGCTGGGGGACACTGAAACGCAAACCGACAGTCACTTTCAATGGACTCAGTAATGGTAAAACATTGGTTTTCAATGGACCTAATAATGAAAAAAACAATGGTTTTCAATGGACCAAGTAATGGCAAAACCGGCACGGTTGGCCTAGTGGTAAGGCGTCCGCCCCGTGATCGGGAGGTCGTGGATTCGAACTCCGGCCGGGTCAAACCTAAGACTTTAAAATTGGCAATCTAGTGGCTGCTCCGCCTGGCGTCTGGCATTATGGGGCTAGGACTGTTTGGTCCGGTGTCAGAATATTGTGACTGGGTGAGACATGAAGCCTGTGCTGCGACTTCTGTCTTGTGTGTGGCGCACGTTATATGTCAAAGCAGCACTGCCCTGATATGGCCCTTCGTGGTCGGCTGGGTGTTAAGCAAACAAACAAACAAACAAACAAAAAGTAATGACAAAACACTGGTTTTCAATGGACCTATTAATGACAAAACACCGGTTTTCAATGGATCTAGTAATGACAAAACACCGGTTTTCAATGGACCTAGTAATGACAAAACACTGGTTTTCAATCATCAATGGACCTAGTAATGACAAAACACTGGTTTTCAATGGACCTAGTAATGACAAAACACTGGTTTTCAATGGACCTAGTAATGACAAAACACTGGTTTTCAATGGACCTAGTAATGACAAAACACTGGTTTTCAATGGACCTAGTAATGACAAAACACTGGTTTTCAATGGACCTAGTAATGACAAAACACTGGTTTTCAATGGACCTAGTAATGACAAAACCTTGGTTTTCAATGGACCTAGTAATGACAAAACACTGGTTTTCAATGGACCTAGTAATGACAAAACACTGCTTTTCAATGGACCTAGTAATGACAAAACACTGGTTTTCAATGGACCTAGTAATGACAAAACACTGGTTTTCAATGGACCTAGTAATGACAAAACACTGGTTTTCAATGGACCTAGTAATGACAAAACACTGGTTTTCAATGGACTTAGTAATGACAAAACACTGGTTTTCAATGGACCTAGTAATGACAAAACACTGGTTTTCAATGGACCTAGTAATGACAAAACACTGGTTTTCAATGGACCTAGTAATGACAAAACACTGGTTTTCAATGGACCTAGTAATGACAAAACACTGGTTTTCAATGGACTTAGTAATGACAAAACACTGGTTTTCAATGGACCTAGTAATGACAAAACACTGGTTTTCAATGGACCTAGTAATGACAAAACACCGGTTTTCAATGGACCTAGTAATGACAAAACACTGGTTTTCAATGGACCTAGTAATGACAAAACACTGGTTTTCAATGGACCTAGTAATGACAAAACACTGGTTGTCAATGGACCTAGTAATGACAAAACACTGGTTTTCAATGGACCTAGTAATGACAAAACACTGGTTTTCAATGGACCTAGTAATGACAAAACACTGGTTTTCAATGGACCTAGTAATGACAAAACACTGGTTTTCAATGGACCTAGTAATGACAAAACACTGGTTTTCAATGGACCTAGTAATGACAAAACACTGGTTTTCAAT
>NC_090245.1:2585565-2648065 GCF_037325665.1 Littorina saxatilis | reverse complement strand
GAAAATTGTAAAAAAAAAATAAACATTTATAAAACGATCCAAATTTACGTTTATCTTATTCACCATCATTTGCTGATTCCAAAAACATATAAATATGTTATATTCGGATTAAAAACAAGCTCTGAAAATTAAATATATAAAAATTATTATCAAAATTAAACTGTCCAAATCAATTTAAAAACACTTTCATCTTATTCCTTGTCGGTTTCTGATTCCAAAAACATATAGATATGATATGTTTGGATTAAAAACACGCTCAGAAAGTTAAAACAAAGAGAGGTACAGAAAAGCGTGCTATCCTTCTTAGCGCAACTACTACCCCGCTCTTCTTGTCAATTTCACTGCCTTTGCCATGAGCGGTGGACTGACGATGCTACGAGTATACGGTCTTGCTGAAAAATGGCAGCTACTTGACTAAATATTGTATTTTCGCCTTACGCGACTTGTTATATTTAGTCAAGTTTTGACTAAATATTTTAACATCGAGGGGGAATCGAAACGAGGGTCGTGGTGTATGTGCGTGTGTGCGTGCGTGTGTGCGTGCGTGTGTGTGTGTGTGTAGAGCGATTCAGACTAAACTACTGGACCGATCTTTATGAAATTTGACATGAGAGTTTCTGGGTATGAAATCCCCGAACGTTTTTTTCATTTTTTTGATAAATGTCTTTGATGACGTCATATCCGGCTTTTCGTGAAAGTTGAGGCGGCACTGTCACGCCCTCATTTTTCAACCAAATTGGTTGAAATTTTGGTCAAGTAATCTTCGACAAAGCCCGAACTTCGGTATTGCATTTCAGCGTGGTGGCTTAAAAATTAATTAATGACTTTGGTCATTAAAAATCTGAAAATTGTAAAAAAAAATAAAAATTTATAAAACGATCCAAATTTACGTTTATCTTATTCTCCATTATTTGCTGATTCCAAAAACATATAAATATGTTATATTTGGATTAAAAACAAGCTCTCAAAATTAAATATATAAAAATTATTATCAAAATTAAATTGTCCAAATCAATTTAAAAACACTTTCATCTTATTCCTTGTCGGTTCCTGATTCCAAAAACATATAGATATATGATATGTTTGGATTAAAAACACGCTCAGAAAGTTAAAACAAAGAGAGGTACAGAAAAGCGTGCTATCCTTCTTAGCGCAACGAATACCCCGCTCTTCTTGTCAATTTCACTGCCTTTGCCATGAGCGGTGGCCTGACGATGCTACGAGTAAAATGGCATTGCGTTCAGTTTCATTCTGTGAGTTCGACAGCTACTTGACTAAATATTGTATTTTCGCCTTACGCGACTTGTTTATCTTACTTTCTCTCTCTCTATGTATGTACATCTCGTTCCTTACCAGTGGGGTCAGAAGTACTGACGGCGTGCACAACCATGGTGATGGACCTCATGGCACTGTCCTCGTAATCCAGACGGTATCCACTCCCCAGCGACAACACGCCTCCACTGGTCAGCTCAAACATTTCCGGGTTGACCGACGACGAATTCAAAGAGAACCTTCTGCCCGCCGTGTTCAGCAGTTTCTGGGGAAAATTGACCAGCTCGCCAAGCTGGGATTCAGGCACCGTTTGGTTCATGGTCTCCTGGGTCACGGCCCGTCTCCTCCTCAGGTGAGGAATCCTTCTCCTCCCGAACTCATCCCTCCCTACCTGAGACAGTCGGTCCAAGGGAGGGCGGAAGTGAGAGTTGAAATCATTGTGGAGACTTTGTTGGATCTCGAACCCTTCATGCTGGGCCTCGGAAGATCCATCAACTCCTTGGTTGTGTGGACCACTGGCGGAAGCAGGGCGTGAGTTTGCCCGCATATTATTCTGGTGGCCGTGCGGGAAATGCAGTTGCTCAGGGGATCCCGCAGATCGTCCACGGAATTCTGCGTGTTTGTATGAAGCAGGGGAAAAGGAAAGCTGCCGGACTACCGCGTCCTTGCTGTCGGATGGAACACAAACTATGGGAACGGTGAGGATATACACCAGAGCGAACACGAACAGCCCGGCCATTTTCTCCGGGGAATTAACCATCCGTTCGTCACACTCCTAATGGCGACTGTCCCTGTCTGGCGTGAATGCCAGGGGTCTTTAAAAAATGAGACCAGAAAGTAACACCCACACAACACGACAAGTCTTGGTCTCGGATCGTAGTACGACTGTTCTGTCTGGCTTCATGACTCGATCGTGTGCGCATCAGGTTTTGTGGGTATCACGTGACTATTTCGCCTCTTGTCAGTTATGCATCGCTTTCAGGCACACACACACACACACACACACACACACACGCACACACACACACACACACACACACACACTTAGACATAGACATAGCCATAGAGCACTTTCTTATCTCAACGATTAGAAACACAGGTGTGGTGGATCACAGCATTACAATCTATCTATCTATCTATCTATACATATAATAAAAGAGAGTGTCTGTCTGTGTGTCTGTCTGTCTGTCTGTGGTCGCCATACCTCTGAGATGGCAAGAGGCAGGAACAAGATAGTGTGCACGTACACTCCCTAGGTGCCGCAGATGTGCACCTGGGTTTTAGTTTCTTGATTCACTGTTTCCTTTCTCAGATTATGGACCTCCCATTTATTGAATACAGCCTATATGGTGCAAGACCAGTTCAGTGCCTACTGTTCACCTGTAGCAAGCACATCATGCCAGTGATATTAGAGACTCGCTGTTGCTCCTATGAGGGGAAGAAATGAAGAATGAAAAATTAACTGGACAGTTCCGGAAATTTCTAGAAGGTAAGGGAGATAACTGTTCACCTGTAGCAAGCACATCATGCCAGTGATATTAGAGACTTGCTATTGCTCCTATGAGGGGAAGAAATGAAGAATGAAAAATTAACTGGACAGTTCCGGAAATTTCTAGAAGGTAAGGGAGATAACTCTTTTTTGTCTGTGGTCGCCATACCTCTGAGATGGCAAGAGGCAGGAACAAGATAGTGTGCACGTACACTCCCTAGGTGCCGCAGATGTGCACCTGGGTTTTGGTTTCTTGATTCATTGTTTCCTTTCTCAGATTATGGACCTCCCATTTATTGAATACAGCCTATATGGTGCAAGACCAGTTCAGTGCCTACTGTTCACCTGTAGCAAGCACATCATGCCAGTGATAATTATTAGAGACTCGCTTATGCTCCTATGAGGGGAAGAAATGAAGAAAGAAAAATTAACTGGACAGTTCCGGAAATTTCTAGATGGTAAGGGAGATAACTCTTTTTTGTCTGTGGTCGCCATACCTCTGAGATGGCAAGAGGCAGGAACAAGATAGTGTGCACGTACACTCCCTAGGTGCCGCAGATGTGCACCTGGGTTTTAGTTTCTTGATTCATTGTTTCCTTTCTCAGATTATGGACCTCCCATTTATTGAATACAGCCTATATGGTGCAAGACCAGTTCAGTGCCTACTGTTCACCTGTAGCAAGCACATCATGCCAGTGATATTAGAGACTCGCTATTGCTCCTATGAGGGGAAGAAATGAAGAAAGAAAAATTAACTGGACAGTTCCGGAAATTTCTAGAAGGTAAGGGAGATAACTCTTTTTTTGTATCCAAACAAAGGAGGTAAAGCTAATGATAATGGGATAGCGAGCGTCTTAAATTGCTACAGGACTCCGCTTACTCCCGGGCGAAGCCGGGCTTAACTGCTAGTACATATAAATAAAAGAGAGTGTCTGTCTGTGTGTCTGTCTGTCTGTGGTCGCCATACCTCTGAGATGGCAAGAGGCAGGAACAAGATAGTGTGCACGTACACTCCCTAGGTGCCGCAGATGTGCACCTGGGTTTTAGTTTCTTGATTCATTGTTTCCTTTCTCAGATTATGGACCTCCCATTTATTGAATACAGCCTATATGGTGCAAGACCAGTTCAGTGCCTACTGTTCACCTGTAGCAAGCACATCATGCCAGTGATATTAGAGACTCGCTGTTGCTCCTATGAGGGGAAGAAATGAAGAATGAAAAATTAACTGGACAGTTCCGGAAATTTCTAGAATGTAAGGGAGGTAACTCTTTTTTTGTATCCAAACAAAGGAGGTAAAGCTAATGATAATGGGATAGCGAGCGTCTTAAATTGCTTCAGGGCTCCGCTTACTCCCGGGCGAAGCCGGGCTTAACTGGACAGTTCCGGAAATTTCTAGAAGGTAAGGGAGATAACTCTTTTTTGTCTGTGGTCGCCATACCTCTGAGATGGCAAGAGGCAGGAACAAGATAGTGTGCACGTACACTCCCTAGGTGCCGCAGATGTGCACCTGGGTTTTAGTTTCTTGATTCATTGTTTCCTTTCTCAGATTATGGACCTCCCATTTATTGAATACAGCCTATTATGGTGCAAGACCAGTTCAGTGCCTACTGTTCACCTGTAGCAAGCACATCATGCCAGTGATATTAGAGACTCGCTGTTGCTCCTATGAGGGGAAGAAATGAAGAATGAAAAATTAACTGGACAGTTCCGGAAATTTCTAGAAGGTAAGGGAGATAACTCTTTTTTGTCTGTGGTCGCCATACCTCTGAGATGGCAAGAGGCAGGAACAAGATAGTGTGCACGTACACTCCCTAGGTGCCGCAGATGTGCACCTGGGTTTTAGTTTCTTGATTCATTGTTTCCTTTCTCAGATTATGGACCTCCCATTTATTGAATACAGCCTATATGGTGCAAGACCAGTTCAGTGCCTACTGTTCACCTGTAGCAAGCACATCATGCCAGTGATATTAGAGACTTGCTATTGCTCCTATGAGGGGAAGAAATGAAGAATGAAAAATTAACTGGACAGTTCCGGAAATTTCTAGATGGTAAGGGAGATAACTCTTTTTTGTCTGTGGTCGCCATACCTCTGAGATGGCAAGAGGCAGGAACAAGATAGTGTGCACGTACACTCCCTAGGTGCCGCAGATGTGCACCTGGGTTTTAGTTTCTTGATTCATTGTTTCCTTTCTCAGATTATGGACCTCCCATTTATTGAATACAGCCTATATGGTACAAGACCAGTTCAGTGCCTACTGTTCACCTGTAGCAAGCACATCATGCCAGTGATATTAGAGACTCGCTATTGCTCCTATGAGGGGAAGAAATGAAGAATGAAAAATTAACTGGACAGTTCCGGAAATTTCTAGAAGGTAAGGGAGATAACTCTTTTTTTGTATCCAAACAAAGGAGGTAAAGCTAATCATAATGGGATAGCGAGCGTCTTAAATTGCAACAGGGCTCCGCTTACTCCCGGGCGAAGAGAAAGAGAGTGTCTGTCTGTCTGTGTGTGTGTGTGTCTGTCTGTCTGTGGTCGCCATACCTCTGAGATGGCAAGAGGCAGGAACAAGATAGTGTGCACGTACACTCCCTAGGTGCCGCAGATGTGCACCTGGGTTTTAGTTTCTTGATTCATTGTTTTCTTTCTCAGATTATGGACCTCCCATTTATTGAATACAGTCTATATGGTGCAAGACCAGTTCAGTGCCTACTGTTCACCTGTAGCAAGCACACCATGCCAGTGATATTAGAGACTCGCTATTGCTCCTATGAGGGGAAGAAATGAAGAAAGAAAAATTAACTGGACAGTTCCGGAAATTTCTAGAAGGTAAGGGAGATAACTCTTTTTTTGTATCCAAACAAAGGAGGTAAAGCTAATGATAATGGGATAGCGAGCGTCTTAAATTGCTACAGGGCTCCGCTTACTCCCGGGCGAAGCCGGGCTTAACTGCTAGTATACAACATAAAACGTAAGGACATAAATCAACAAACAGTAACACAAACTCACTCACTCCGTAACACCCACACACACACACGCACACACACGCACACACACACACACACAGTTAAAACTAACGCATCATATCAACTCCATGTATAATTTTCAAAAGAAGGCAAACAGATAAAATGACTAGGTTAATAGGTTAGGTACCTGCCATGTGGCCACTTTTTCCACTGCTGTCCTCAGTCCTATACTTTTCATCAAGACTTGTCACCATGCCGAGTGGATCTAAATTCGGAAGTCTTCATGTGGCTGATAGGGCATATCTGACATAGCGTCGATCTTGTTGTAGGTTAACCTCCTTTCTGAAACAAATGGCAAAATGCGATTAGTTATGATGACTACAACCTACACAAATATAAACAGTGTTTTGAAACAGAATAGTCAGGTTATACAAGCCACTTTACCTATGCAGCATGGTAACCCTACAATATGCGAAACATGTCGACTGCAGCAGCCTGGTTCTTAAAATAATTCTGACGGTCAACACAGCCAGAAATGCCAACAAAGACAAGAAAGCTGTTGCAAGGTAAGCTTACCAAACGTTACATAGCGAATCATATGATAGTGCGTAAACAGCAAACAGTACAATCAAAGAGAGGATCGAGTCTGGAATGAAACGCAATACAGATCTAGCATTCAAAAACTGTCTTTCACGTTCAAGGAAGTTGTTGCAAAGTACTTAAGACTTACTAAATTGTACAGACAAAACCATGACAGTGCATGTTTTGAATCTGAGGAAAAAATCGTGATCATTTTGACTTTGAGAACAGATTCATTCTGTTTCCTTATATCTGCATGTTCAAGTAGATCTAAATGGTGGACAGTTTTTTTACTTAACTTGAGACTCTACTGCAAGTCTTGAAATTCACATAAATCTATCGAACCACGAACAAAGACATCCAAACATTACAGGCACTTTAGATCAACTCATTTCACTAGAGAGGTGACTGCCTAGCACTGTGTTTGACATCCGTGTCTGCTGAAATAAAACGAAATTAAAACAAAACGGATTAACAGTCTGTAGGTGACACGTTAACAGAGTGGGAGACACTAGATCTGTCTCTGAACTTACCGGGATACGGCTGCAAGATCGACACTGACTGCGCTTTCGACAGCTCTTCCTCGCGTGGACATTGGAAAAACGCTGTGCAGATCAAATTGTAGGAAATCTCCCTTTGGTATCTTCTTTATTTACTTTTCTGGAGCTTAGAAACCGAACAACATGAAATCACCTTCCCCGGCGAATCGGCGAGGTGAGAACTGGACCACAATCCTTCGCGCGACCCCTGACCTGATCTAGACACCTGACCTGCCGTCTACATACCACACACGACACAAACCAGTCAACTGCTTGTACCCCTTCAAAACCCCCCCACCACCCGTTTTCTTTGGATACACGCTTTAACTACACACATGCCGACACAATGTTGATCATTGCTTCAATAATTTGAAGATGGTGCTTGAAAATTAACCACGTGAAATGAGTATGTCGGTGTTTAGCCAAAAATGTTAAAGTTTCTACCACATACATACATACGCACGCACGCACAGACAGACAAAGTTTAGCACCGCATAGGCTACACTTACGTGAGCCAAATATCGAGGCGCAAATAGTCTATTCATAATAGTTAAGATTAGGATGATAATATCAACACAAATCTCTCTCTCTCTCTCTCTCTCTCTCTCTCTCTCTCTCTCTCTCTCTCTCTCTCTCTCTCTCTCTCTCTCTCTCTCTTCATATCACTTTACGTCACAAGCAGACGCGCGGGTTCATAGGCGCATGAAATTAATATATGTATATATGTTAAAAGTTGCTCAAAAATGAATCTAGATTTAAACAATATCACATCATCTAGGTATATATTTAGGTATAACATAAGGATGTACAGCCAACAGCCAAAAAAGTAACCATTTCAGCACTGACCCAAGACGACCCAACCCGGTCCCTAGCCCATTTCAGGTCTCCTCTAGCAGCCGGCAGCCAGCTGTCTACATCCCCCCCCCCCCCCCCCCCCGCATTTTTATTTTTCATTTTCATACAAAGCCGGGTTTTCCCGTGTAACATGCCCCTAATGGCTTTGCCGTGAGGGCGTAAAACTTTCATTTTCTCTCTCTCAGGATGTACAGTTGTATCAGTGTCATATTATATATAAGTACTTTCTATTCCAATATCAAAAATACTTAAAACTATGAACATCACAGAAATCTTATAATACTGACTTATGATAATAATAACGAGCACACACACACGCACACACACACACACACACACACACACACACACACACACACACACACACACACACACACACACACGCACGCACACACACACACACACACACACACACACACACACACACACATACACACACACACACACCTACCTGCAATATCCGGTTTTGGAATCAAAAGTATATATATATGTGTGTGTGTGTGTGTGTGTGTGTGTGTGTGTGTGTGTGTGTGTGTGTGTGTGTGTATATATCTATCTATATATATATACGACTTGTGTCTGTGTGTCTGTGTGTCTGTGTGTGTGTCTGTGTGTGAGTTCGCGATGCACGGCCAAAGTTCTCGATGGATCTGCTTCAAATTTGGTGGGCATATTCAGGTAGACCCGGTACAGGACACAACCTGGTCGATATTTCAACACGTGCTCTCAGCGCGCAGCGCTGAACCGATTTTGGTTCCACCTCAGCTATTTTGGTTCCACCTCAGCTACCCGGGCCCCCATACCGACACACCAAAGCCAAAGTTCTCGGTGGATCTTTTTCAAATTTGGACACCGTATTCAGATACACCCCGGACACAATATCATCGATGAGATATTTCAACACGTGCTCTCAGCGCGCAGCGCTGAACCGAATTTGGTTTTTGTGTTCATTTCACCATTATAAGTAACTCTTCCTTATCTTCTCATCTTCTCCATGTTTTCAGCGTTTACCTCCCTTCCTTCGTATGGTGCACATAGTATGAAGGGGGCATCTTCGGATATTCCCGGCGTTCTGTTACTATTTTTAGAAGGTCACCGCAGTGTCCAGAACGTAAATTGGACCCGTAAATTATCCTCACTGTAAAAGTGCAAAGGTCGAATCAATTTATAGCCACGCGAAAAATACACTGTCATCTATCTCTCTATAGATACGGCTTCTCTGTGTTTGTGTGTGTGTGTGTGTGTGTGTGTCTCTATGTGAGCAACACCTGTGCATTGTTCAGTTCTGTTTGTGATGTGGTCTGGCGGCTTTTGTGTAATTTTATGTACTGGCCTTCCTTTGAGAAGCCATAACAGATCAAAAGGGCTTAGAGATAAGCTCTAACTTGCTCAGTCCTGTTTGAGTGGAGTTCGCCTCCAAAGGTGATTAACACGGTTACATTCGTCGACAAGGATGGGACTCGATATGGTCAGGAATGGCATTATGGCCACTGAATCATTTTCGTGCTGTTCCCATTCCACGAATCTGGGAGGGACCTAAGCTTGGCGGGTCCATTGTTCGGACCCGGCGAAGCCGGCGTACGGCTCTAAGTACTTCTTCCCGGCGAAGCCGGCTACCCGGCGAAGCGGGTATTCATTCTAGTATATATATATATGTGTGTGTGTGTGTGTAAATATACACACACTCTCTCTCTCTTTCTCTCTCTCCCTCTCACTCTCTCTTCCTTTCACTCTAAATTACATTTCCTGAACAACATTTTACTGGACCGCAAGACCTGAATAACTACACACACACACACACACACACACACACACACACACACACACACACACACACACACACACACACCTACCTGCAATATCCGGTTTTGGAATCAAAAGTACACGCGCGTACTTTTTAAATGGCGTCACATGTTAGGGTAGCCAATAAAGCTTACCAGTCTTTTCATTGTCCTTTCTTTATTCAACCTGCTATGTCGCCGTTGTTTTAAAGCCTTTCAAGATTTGCATAGAACAAAAATTAAAGGGACATTTTCAATATGGTACAGGACGAAAACCCATGTCAATTTTAGATTTTGATCAAGCTGAATGCTCGGGTGACAGAACAAAATTGGAGATTTTAACTTTGGGTTTAGATAACACTCACGCCGGGGATTCGCCGGAAATGCACTGCTCTGCTAACAGCATTCGCGCAGCGGCAAATCTGGATTACGACAGTGGGTGCCTCGAGACTATGTCTTCGTTTGGGATCAAACAAACACATATCTGACTGATTCTTGTTTGTGCGAATGCATAATGGTTAGACTTGTACAACATAGCAACCATTTAGTGAATTCATCGAGACTATTCAACGTATAGTTTGTTGAACCTCGATTTTCATCTTGCCGCGGTCACCTTTTCATTAACAACGGTCTGTTCTACATACTGAATCAATTTGAGAGATAAAATCGTAAGTGCCTTTTTAAACTTTAAATATGTTCTCTGTGAAGCTACTTATTGTCGTCGGTGTGAATGGAGAAAACGTTTAGTAGAATCAGTGTAGAAGATCAGATGTTAAATTTTTCATACAACGGTTCTTCCAGGCAAAGACGACAGCATGACAACGGTTCTGTGTGGATTGCCAGAAAGATTCGGTAATTGAGCGAATCATAGGAATATCGTTGTTTTCAGTAAATATGGTAGAAACATGTCACGATACGGAAGTGGCAGATATTTCAATGTGGACTGAACTTGATTTCAGGTGGATTCTGACGAGATTTCTTGAGATTGGATTGACAGTTTTGTCGAAAATGAGTCCAACAAAACCACGACCTCCTCAGATGTCTTCGACTCCGCTTCAGAGATACTGTAGTGGCGGATGTGGGCAAGAGTTTCAATCATACTCAAGCTTTTGATGCCATGTCCGCATCAGCCATGGACAAGGAGAACCACTTTCCGAAGTGTGATCGATCTGCGAGTTTATTGTACAATCATGAATTTGAGGGCCACGTGGATGCAAACCATACCAGTGTGGTACCTGCCAAGAAAACCATACCAGTGTGGTACCTGCCAAGCAAACCATACCAGTGTGGTACCTGCCAAGCAAACCATACCAGTGTGGTACCTGCCAAGCAAAAACTGTTTGCGTACAAAAAGACCCTGACCAGACGTATTCCCACTGCTCATTCTTTGACTTAAAAATGATATTATTGATCTGCCTGGTTTAAAAAAAAAATAATTTTAATTTGTATATAATATTTGAGGGGGGGGGGGTGAGTTTCTGGTGAATTTGAGGAATCTGAAAAATGTGGGGAATCTACTGTACCTTCATCTTGACGTACACGGCACGATTTGCTGGAAAACACACCAGAAGTATGGTAACTAAATAAATTAAAGTGAGTCCATGAGCTTCCGTATCGTGAAATCTTAATACCATATTTACAGAAAACAACGATGTTCATCTGATTCGCTCAAATACCGAGTCTCACTGGCAAACCACCAAGAAGAGATACTTATAACCAAGCACAACATGAACATTATTTGCGAGAAAACAACTGTTAAGCTTGTTATCAGCATAAAACAACTGCTTTTAGCTTGTTATCAGCATAAAACAACTGCTTTAAGCTTGTTGTCAGCATAAAACAACTGCTTTAAGCTTGTTGTCAGCATAAAACAACTGCTTTAAGCTTGTTGTCAGCATAAAACAACTGCTTTAAGCTTGTTATCAGCATAAAACAACTGCTTTAAGCTTGTTATCAGCATAAAACAACTGCTTTAAGCTTGTTATCAGCATAAAACAACTGCTTTAAGAGCAGCTGTCGGGTTGCCTGGTCTCAAAAATGCGCGGAGTCGCGTGCAAAAACGCGTTTAAGAGTTTTCCGAGTTGATTCAACTAAAGACGGTTGATTTGGTCCAGAAGAAGACACTTTCATCATTAGTTTGAAACCATTAAAATGCGTGAAATGTTCTGCTAGTTCTCACAATCCGCACAAAAACGAAGCAGTTGGCAGGCCGAAACGACTCAAAATCCGCGACCGACAACTCTGTCAGCACAAGAAAGACGCCGCAGCGTTAGCCTTGCTGTGACGTCACTCGAGGAAGCCGATAAGGCCGCTGTGAAGTTTACAGTACAATGTAGACTACAGCTGGACATCTGTAATGCTGTACGCGTGATTGATTCTTGCACAAAGTAAAGTATTAGGATGGTAATATCTTCTCAAGACCCACGTTCACATTTTCTCTTCTTTGATCTGACCGACTGCAACCTTTACAAGTCATTTCTAAAGTGGTTCACATGCTGTTGCTACTCCTCCAGTCCACCCGGTTAAACCATAAAGTTGCTCAACCACAGACCCTCGTGTCCCTTGTCAGCAGACACTGTACACTTATGAAGAAGGTCCGCTTGAGGTGTCACACCAATTACCGTGTACGTGTGAGGTACTGAATTCAAGACAAAAGCCAACTCTGTCGGTGGGAAAATCTAGGAAAGAGATGATGATAATACATCTTCAGTTACTCACTCAAGTAGATAGACGAGATAAGATAAAGGGAAGAGAGACGGAGACAAAGATGAAACAGTGGATCTAGTGTGGAAAATGGGGGAGGGGGGTTCGGCAGCAAAAAAATCAAAGATGAATTTGTCAAACTGTGTTTGTGATGGTTATCGTGTGTGTGTGTGTGTGTGTGTGTGTGTGTGTGTGTGTGTGTGTGTGTGTGTGTGTGTGTGTGTGATAACACGTATGTGTGTGTGTGTATATGTGTGATAACACGTGTGTGTGTGTGTGTGTGTGTGTGTGTGTCTGTGTGTGAGTGTGTTTGTGTGTGTGTGTGTTTGTGTTCCTCGACGCGTGACAATATCTGCCAATAAGTTGAACAAAAACAGGGTTCAAGTGGAACAAAAGCAGGAGGGGGACGAAAGACATGTTATGAACTCCGTTTTTTACTGCGAAATTTTGGCCTGGGAGAAGTCACCCCATCCTAAGTTTCTCTTCACCTACCCGTGAAGTATGCTTGCGGGCTTGACTTGACAACCCGATTGCGCCCATTACACGGCATGGACTGGGTGGCCGAGTGGTAACGCACTTGCGCTCGGAAGCGAGAGGTTGCGTGTTCAGGCCTGGGTCAGGCCGCAATTTTCTCCCCCCTTTCCTAACCTAGGTGGTGGGTTCAAGTGCTAGTCTTTCGGATGAGACGAAAAACCGAGGTCCCTTCGTGTACACTACATTGGGGTGTGCACGTTAAAGATCCCACGATTGACAAAAGGGTCTTTCCTGGCAAAATTGTATAGGCACAGATAAAAATGTCCACCAAATACCCGTGTGACTTGGAATAAAGTGTAAAAAAATTCCATCTCACACGGCATTAAGTCTCAGGGCTTGGAAACATGAATACACGCATGCAGGAAAAAAAAATGGGTAGCGCCGTATACTGTATGGCAGCTCGCTTTCCCCAGGGAGAAAGCAGCCCGAATTTCTGTGAGGTTACCCTCATGGACTATATAAAATCTTATCCTCCTCTTATCCTTATAAAGAGAGCACCGTTCAACCCGGCCGATTCCGCGGCTGACGTCACGCGTCCAAGGGAAGTAATTTTCGAGCGGGCTGCATTGACTCGGCCAAGAATGCAAACTTTCTTTGATTAAAGACATTGTAGCATGTCTAAAGTCTTCGGACTTGTGTTATCAAGCTGTCAAAATCACCAAGTAACTTTTAAGTATAGTGTCAGTTACATGATAACTCATTCTAAGGAACAGATTTTGAGAGCCACAACCCGACAGCTGCCCTTTAAGCTTGTTATCAGCATAAAACAACAAGCTTTTGTTATCAGCACAAAAAAAAATGGTTTGAATCCGTCATGTCGGATGAGATCATTTCAAATCTCAACGCAAGATAAAATTCCCTCTTGTGCAAATAAAGAAAAAGTCTTCTTTCATAAATGCGTAATATCCTTTTCCGGTCAATACATTTACAGCACATTATGAGTCATCTGGAATAATTCTAGCTATTCTATACAACGGAAAAGTGGCGGAGAAGTTATAATTAACAAGTCGCGTAAGGCGAAAATACAACATTTAGTCAAGCTCAGTCGAACTCACAGAATGAAACTGAACGCATTGCATTTTTTCCGCAAGACCGTACACTCGTAGCATCGTCTGTCCACCGCTCGTGGCAAAGGCAGTGAAATTAACAATCCAGAAAAGCGCGGTAGCGGTTGCGCTGAGGAGGATAGCACGCTTTTCTATTACTCTATTCTTTTTAACTCTCTGAACGTGTTTTTAATCCAAACATATCATATCTATATGTTTTTGGAATCAGGAACCGACAAGGAATAAGATGAAATTGTTTTTAAATCGATTTCGGAAATTTAATTTTAATCATAATTTTTATATTTTTAATTTTCAGAGCTTGTTTTTAATCAGATTATAACATATTTATATGTTTTTGGAATCAGAACATGATGAAAAATACGATAAACGTACTTTTGAATCATTTTATAAAAAAAAATAATTACAATTTTCAGATTTTTAATGACCAAAGTCATTAATTAATTTTTAAGCCTCCAAGCTGAAATGCAATACCAAAGTCCGGCCTTCGTCGAAGATTGCTTGGCCAAAATTTCAATCAATTTGATTGAAAAATGAGGGTGTGACAGTGCCGCCTCAACTTTTACAAAATGCCGGATATGACGTCATCAAAGACATTTATCGAAAAAATGAAAAAATTGTCTGAGGATATCATACCCAGGAACTCTTATGAAAAATGTCATAAAGATCGGTCCAGTAGTTTTTTCTGAATCACTCTACACACACACACACACACACACACACACACACACACACACACACACACACACACACACACACACACACACACACACACACACACACACACACACACCTATAGTCGGGAAGCTTTCATGCAAGGCCCTTTTCCCAAATTGTTGAAACCTAGATTAAAATATGTGCAATCTGGCGCATTCTGGTAGTATTTGTCATGAGTTTGAAAGGCAAAACAAAACTATTAATTTTGTTTACCCTTGGAGGAGGTACATGGTCAGGCCAGGGGGGGGGGGTGAAACAGGACCCTCCCCCCCCCCCCCCCCCCCCCCCCGGGTCCGGCCCTGCTGATGTCAGAGTAGCGCCTGATGCCTTCATCAAGCTAGCAGATAGAGACCAAGACTTCATGATAGCAGAGACAGAGTTGGAACGTTGAACAAACAATGACTTTGTGCGAATGAACACCTACTGCACTGATTTCGAACTAGGTGCAAAATATCTAGACTCGAGGGCGTTTACTGTACGCACAATAAATTGTCTTCGCGAATGCTAGCTGTCCTCCGGACAATAAAGCAATGGGCACAACTGATAAGGTGGGAGTGGGAAGACTTATCGCCTGTTGTAAAATGTGTTGTAACAAGCACTTGACAAAAGGTACTCCACACTCTTGCTCTCACCGGTCAAGAAGCTGCCTGGAATAGTCTCAAAAGAACCATGACTGTGTTTTCTCGTGTTTTGCCGGGTATCGTGGCTACAACAACCTTTACCGTCCCACACAAAAGGTAATATACAGTACGAGAACTGACACTCCTTGTGCTTTTACTCCAGTGAAAGCATTTGTTGTGCATTGCTCGCATGCGCTGCTGAAGACACGTGCGTGCGTGTGCGTATATACGTAAGAGCCCCAAAGGGGGGGGGGGGGGGGTATCATCACGATCACGGGAAGAGACATTAGCTTTCACGATCACAGTTACCTTGATTTTTGTTTTCACGATCACAAACACCTTGACGAATAGAGGATCATAGAGTGTTACAGCTGTGAAAAATGTACGTTGACAATAAAATGCTTTGCAATAATGCCCATCACGATCACGAAAACAAATGACGATCACGATCACGAGACTTCAGTGATTTTTGGTCATCACGGATCACGGGCAAAATCCCATCACGATCACAGAAATGGAAATTTCGGCAATCACGGTCACAGAAAGGTCAAAAAACGCCAATCACGATCACGATTTTAAACCCTTTGGGGCCCTCTACGTACTTGGTGCTTTCTGTACTATGTGCGTGCGTCTGTGTAGCCGCGCTATATATATATATATATAAGTACATTCGTGTGAGCACACGCGTGTGTATATATATGCATGTGTGTATTAGTTCTTACCCCTTTTTGTCTTAATTCATTTACTATCGTTTATTTTCTGTTTCCTTTGGCCCTTACCGCCGTTGAAGTCATTGACGGTAATAGATTCCGGGTATGACCCGCCGTGTTTGCGGGAACGCTCTACCTGCATTCCCCCCAGGTCACAGGCCCTTTGCTCTCCACGGACCCTCGCCTCCTTCAAAAGCTTACCTGTCCCCCTCCGACCCATTAACACCTGCCTGACCATGCCGCACGTCTAGCGTCTTCCTGACACATGCCTTTTAAGGGTGATGTCAATATAACTCATACCTATGTTGTAACCATGTCTTTATCCTTCCGTTGGTTGGATGCACCTGTGGTCTTGCTTGGTTCTGGCCACTTTTTAAGCTGGGTCGATTTTTTGGGATTTTTTTGAAGGCTAACGAATCCAATTATATCTAGTCCTTAATAGGCACACAGACTATGGCCTGTAGGACACGAAGCACCATCATCATCATCAACCTGGAAGAGCGCTACTTTGAAAGAAACGTTTCTGCTAAAAAGTTCGGTTTTGCGGCGCGCAATTAACTGTGTTAATTATGGCTTAACCTTGATCTATATCATTTTGATAACTATTTTGTTCTCCCATATGCCAGGAGATTGGTTCCGCCTATAATAACTTACTTGTGTTGCACAGGTTGTATGCAACTAGGGTGCTTACTTCCCTTGTTTCTCACACCCTTTGGTTTAAAGTTACTGTGCTCGACACGTCCAGGTGCACGGAGCCCCCAGGTCTTTCAGTCATGCCCCAGGCAGCTGTCCATTTGGAATTATGCCAAGTTTCATTGACCTTCTGGCAAGGAGTCGAAAACTGCAATTTGTTTTTAGTAATCAATAAATTTGTATCACTGTCCGGGCAGGACAGCATCAGACCCCGCACGTGAACTAATAACGTAAAAATCCTACATGAACATTATATATTAGTCTCGACGAGAGGAAAAATCCTTTCTATTTCTATCTTACGTCAAGATATTTACACATTGACATGCTTCCATTTGAAACTTCGAGGTCGTCATTGTGGGTTGACGCCCGACCAAAGCTAACTGAAGCCCGACGGAGCAGTCAATTCACGACGAAGACCGAGGTCGTCATTGTGGGTTGACGCCCGACCAAAGCTAACTGAAGCCCGACGGAGCAGTCAATTCACGACGAAGACCGAGGTCGTCATTGTGGGTTGACGCCCGACCAAAGCTAACTGAAGCCCGACGGAGCAGTCAATTCACGACGAAGACCGAGGTCGTCATTGTGGGTTGACGCCCGACCAAAGCTAACTGAAGCCCGACGGAGCAGTCAATTCACGACGAAGACCGAGGTCGTCATTGTGGGTTGACGCCCGACCAAAGCTAACTGAAGCCCGACGGAGCAGTCAATTCACGACGAAGACCGAGGTCGTCATTGTGGGTTGACGCCCGACCAAAGCTAACTGAAGCCCGACGGAGCAGTCAATTCACGACGAAGACCGAGGTCGTCATTGTGGGTTGACGCCCGACCAAAGCTAACTGAAGCCCGACGGAGCAGTCAATTCACGACGAAGACCGAGGTCGTCATTGTGGGTTGACGCCCGACCAAAGCTAACTGAAGCCCGACGGAGCAGTCAATTCACGACGAAGACCGAGGTCGTCATTGTGGGTTGACGCCCGACCAAAGCTAACTGAAGCCCGACGGAGCAGTCAATCCACGATGAAGACCGAGGAGTTTCAATGGAAGCATGTCAATGTTATTGTGATTCAATCTGACGGGGATTTCTTTCCTGCTTTTATGCGGTTGTAATCAGACAGAGTTGGTTCGGTTCTGTTCACACACTACTTTCAGTCCACCTACGTAATTGATGACCGGTAATGTTTTAATGAGTTGGGGCATTCTGACCAATCACAGGATCTGTTTCATTAAAATGCCAACTTGATTGAATTACAATAATATTATATTATTATATTATATTATACGTTATTAGTATTCTTGACCAAAACATGATATTTTACACAGATCGAAATAGTCAGTGTTCCTCCGAGACCGCACTAACGGCAAGGTGTGTGTGTATGTGTGTGTGTGTGTGTGTGTGTGTGTGTGTGTGTGTGTGTGTGTGTGTATGTGTGTGTGTATGTGTGTGTGTGTGTGTGGGGGGGATCCACTGGGCCATCCCGACGTTCTTTTGTTTAAAGGGCGCCCTGCGACAATACCATTGCTCCCACCTTGCAAACCACGGCTGTCGTATTAGACTGGACACAAAGTGTGTATGTAGGGAGTAGCAGTTTGGTGAAGTAAAACTGAAACGGTAAAACTTGCAGAAAAAAATTTGTAGAAAAAAAACCTGAGAGAAAAAGACAAATAAGAACAGAATTAAAACAGTAGCATTATGTCTGTCTGTCTATTTTTCGTGTGTATATTTCGAGGGAAATTTAAGAATCGTCTACAAGCGTTTTGCTACAGTACTTTATGGGAAGTACAATTCGAAAAAAGACTCAACCGGATTAACAGACAGTAGATTAAGTAAACATACTAATAAACTAAAAGCCGAATATGACGTCATCAAAGAAATTTATCGGAACTTTTTTTTTTTAAATGCTCCAAGGATATGTATCATATGGAAGAATTTGTATGGAAAGTTTCAAGAAGAAAGGTCCAGTACTTTGCTCGGAATCGATCTACACACACACACACACACACACACACACACACACACACACATTCACACACACACACACACACACACACACACACACACACACATTCACAAATACACGACGACCCTCGTCTCGATTCCCAGTCTATGTTAAAACATTTTTAGTCAAAACGAAACTAAATTTAAAAAGACTAGAATGACGACTCAGCGAGAGAAAGACAGAGTATGCGTAGCCGTGTCAAATCAAGTCTGCTCAAATCTTTAAACAGCGGAAAGAAACAAGCAAGCCATCAGAAGAAGCGAGGCAAAAGCAAACAGCGAGCCGTTTTAAAACACACACAAGCCGACACACACAAACAGTGACACAGACACGAACAAAGAAACAAACAAACAGATGGACGTACAGACATATGCCATCTTGAACACGCGGCCAGTACAACTGGCCTTGACACGGAACGATTCAAGGGGGGCAATCTCAAGTCATCTGAAAGAGGGAAATCCAAACGCAATCCGCCTTGTTCGATTTTATGGGCTTGGACGATAGAGAAAAATAAGAAAAGCAAAAGCTGGAGTCCAGTCTGGACGAAACTGCTATCAAGAACGCAGAATTGATTTTTTCTGAGTTTTTTTTAGCCGTAAGCGCCATGTTTATCGGAGCAGGAAACTCTTCCAGAGTGAGGCCCCTTTGTTGGTTTCACTGCGGTGAACAGCAGTTATGAGATAATTCGAAATCAGAAATGGCGCTTACGGCTAAAAAAAAAACCTCACAAAAAATCAATTCTGCGTTCTTGATAGCAGTTGCGTCCAGACTGGACTCCAGCTTTTACTTTTCTTATTTTTCTCTATCGTCCAAGCCCATAAAATCGAACAAGGCGGATTGCGTTTGGATTTCCCTCTTTCAGATGACTTGAGATTGCCCCCCTTGAATCGTTCCGTGTCAAGGCCAGTTGTACTGGCCGCGTGTTCAAGATGAGACCTATATGCGTGCAACCATAGACAAATACTTACATATTTACAAGGCCAGGCAACCGGGCCAAGCTGACACAGCAAAAACGCACACAGAGTAACCAAAAATTATAAGAATGCATCTGATTTTAAACATTCTAATCTGTGAAACACTTGGATTTCATGGTATGCGTTTTTCTAATGTTGTTGTTTGTTTGTTTTTTGTCAGCGGAACGCGAAAATGCGATGCAGAAAAATGGAAATGAAGACGACTGCTTTGAAAAAGTCGGCGTTGTTATGTTAACATTGCCGATTCAGTTTAATGATTTATTCTTATTGAGTTTAACACACACCCCAAAACAGCGAAAAAGAAGCGAGGGGAAGAGGTGGGGGGGGGGGGGGGAGTAACGGCGGGAGGGAGAGGATGCATGGAGGGAGAGTGACGGAAGGAGGAGGAGGAGTCGATGGAGAGACAGGTAGACGGGGAGGAGAGAGGAGAGACAGACCCACAGGCACATTTTCAGTAACGCGTCGAAGAGAGAGAGAGAGAGTGAGAGTTTGTTATTGTTTTTAACGTCCTTAAACCCGGGGGGGGGCGAGAGAGAGAGAGAGAGAGAGAGAGAGAGAGAGAGAGAGAGAGAGGGGGGGAGAGAGAGAGAGAGAGAGAGAGAGAGAGAGAGGGGGGGAGAGAGAGAGAGAGAGAGAGAGAGAGAGAGAGAGAGAGAGAGAGAGAGAGAGAGAGAGAGAGAGAGAGAGAGAGGAGAGAGAGAGAGAGAGAGAGAGAGAGAGAGAGAGAGATCTGTCTGCTAAGTTTATGTGTGCTACCTATAGTTGTTACACTGTCAAAGAAATCATACGCTCTTAAATGTCAAGTCAGGTTGTTTTAAAAAGTCAAGTGATAACATGTTCTTTTTACACCAGAACCTAGGGTATGATCGTTCTAAACACGGATATCCTGGTACAAACATCCTAAATGTCTTATGATTTTTGGCCAGGAAAGAAAAAAAATAAAACATTATGAGCGTCTTCCATACTGCCCTCCCCCCCCCCCCCCACCACCACCCCCTTCCCTCCTTTTTTATTCTTTTTTCCTGCCTTTTCTTTATTGTCTTCGAATTACATGAATTTGGACCCTTGTGTTGCACATTTCCAGTGTCAACGATTTTGACAAGGGTTGCATGACCCCCGGCCCTGCGTTTGGCACAGAGCGCACACGCGGGCAGCATATCAGTTGGCATGTCGAGACCCTGCATGAACTTCTGAATCCCTTTTGCGACGCACACAGAATGCCTCGATTGTCAGCCAAGATCACAAAGCCGGCCAGATTATTTTCAATTCAGTCGGTTTGGGCATGGCCGCTCCTTGCATTCCCTCGATGATCCTTCCTGTCGGCGTCCTCTCTTTCCTCCTCTTTCTGTCTGTCTGTCTGTCTGTCTGTCTCTCTCTCTCTCTCTCTCTCTCTCTCTCTCTCTCTCTCCACACACAAACACACATACACACACGGACACATTCACACACCCACATTCACACATTCACACACACACACACACACACACACACACACACACACACATTCACACACACACACACACACACACACACACACGTTCAAGGCTTGTTGCCGATTACTACAAAATAGGTAACTTGACAGCCATCATTTCAGGTTAGATTTATTGACGAAGTACAGACAAACGGACAGTAGACAAGTAGAGGTACAAGTCACGTCAAGCAACTACAGAGAAATGTCTTTTTTTCCTGCTAGCTTTCCACTGGGGGGAAGCGACCCGAATTTCCCAGGGATGGGACAAAAAAGTAATGAAAAAAAACCAAAACATTTAATAGATCCCTTGACTTAATTTGGAGCCGGATTATTGATCATCACTTGAAATACCCATGGGGGCATGATGTTTACACTTCTGAGTCCGGTTCAACTTCACTAATGCGCGTCTACATCTAGGTATTTGTACATACATGTACACGTTTTAACTCATCTTAATCGATGGTATGACAAAGAGTCTCTCACAAGATTTTAGACATGTCTAACCGAACTGAGGCAGTTTTAATGGTCTCCCTTCCTCAATTTTGTCAATATCATTCAGTCACCTGTTGTTTATTTTTATTTGTTTTTATATATTCATATGAAAGGGATGCAAGACAAATCAATGCAATACAATCATAAGCAGATTAAGAATCATTAATACTTTTGATACAACACAACAACAACAACAAAATTCAACATGCACATTTTCTTACAAACAGACATTCACAAATATATCGACACAACGGTCTTTTAAGTGCACAGACAAACAATTAATAACGAAAACTTATCTGGATACATTTTCGTTATCAATTGTTTGTCTGTGCACTTAAAATACCGCTGGGTCGATATATTTGTGAACGTATTGTTTTGTCAATAACAAACGTTCCAACAACCTACCTTTCTTTTTTTTTTATTCAGAATTTTGGAACGTTGGCAGTCTCTTTATTTTTGGATTTACAAACAGACAGACAGACAGACAGACAGAGACGCTGAGAGAGTCGTGGCATGTTAACACTCCAGTAGGGTTCGATCAGCACTACCGTCATTTTAGGACAATTAAATGCTATTCCTGTGTCACCTGTGACCATTTAGTAGAGGTGTGACTGCACGAGGCTAGCCCGCGGCGGTGTTTAAGTGTGCGCGCCGTGTCAGCTGTGTTGGCACTGCACGTTAAAAGCTTCGACCCGGGGGAAACAAAGCTCGTCCCTCGTTTGTCCCTTTTCCATTTCTGTCCTCCATACTGTCCTCCATACTGTCAGAAACATACAAGTGATGATCAAAACACTCGCCCAAGCGCGCGCACGCAGACAGTCGGACAGAGAGTCGTAGACAGTCAGACAGACAGACACACACACAGGCACACACACACACACACACACACACGCGCACGCACGTACACGCACACACACACACACACACACACACACACACTCTCTCTCACACACACACACTGTGACATTGACATTATTGAGTTGATTGGTTTTCAGCTTATTACATGATTCAACTGGAGTAAATACGAGCTGGTTGACAAAAATCATTCAGGCAAAATGTGTCTATTCTATTGCATTGTTTATTGTATTGCATTGTTTATTGTATTGCATGCTTTTAGCAATTCATTAGCATGTCTCAGACAGATGACAGCTAGCTTTGTTCAAATACACTTGCCCTGTGAATATAAAATAAACAGCTGTTATATGCATCCCTTATTCTCATTCACAGCGGGTGGCTGTATGCCGCGCTGTACTTGTGCATTTTACACAGCGCAAGCTGTTGCTGCCAGTGCTATCGCCATCAAAACAGGTACGCGCGTACCTGCCATACAATGCCCCTTCGATGAGAGGACAGGCACCTCCCTTGTAAGGACACTTTTTTGTTCCCTTGGTCTATCGTCCGTCTCTTTCATGAAACACCTGTCATGACGGACCATCTGCAATGTAGGGACACGTTTGGCTGACCCCAAGGGTGTCCTTTCACTGGGGGCATCACTGCACAGGCTGATGTAAATACGTCGAATTGGCTTTCAGCAGTGATGATTATGATCGCTAAGCTAGAGTGCTAAAACAGAACTTACCACGGCAGAATAAATTTGTATGCTTCCGCACAGCGTCGTGGGTGGCAGTGACCGATGGACATCTTCGAGTGGTGTCATTATCTAAACAGCCGTCTTCCAGAAAAACAAAACATTACATGAACAATTTTTAATTTTTATTTTTTATTAAAAATTTTTTTTACTTTGCATGTTATATCTGTTTTATCAATAATTAAACTTTTCAATAACCTAAAATTTTAGTTTCTTTATTCTGAATTTGGAACGTTAGCAGTCAATATGTTTTTGGATTTATTACCAGTAATGAGGTAGAGAGCTTGTTATTAAAAATACAGTGGTACCTGCGATGAAATGTCACCCTTGGGAGAAGTCAAATGGGTCCGTTTGTTGCGTTGAGGTGAGCTTTCACCACACGTACAATTGTTTGGTAATGATAATAGACACAGGGAAAGCAGAAGGTGTCCATTGATTAGAGGTGTCCTCTCATCGGAGGGGCCGCACACCGCAGGTGTCACTGTAGTGAAAACGAGGACGGAAAAGAGTAAAATGTGATATGATAAAGATTAACATGATGTTACTCCCTTCATTCTCAGTTGTGTCTACAGCCCCTCCTTCTCTGCGGTTATAACGACATCAGTGGTGTCTACAGCCCCTCCTTCTCTGCGGTTATAAAGACATCAGTGGTGTCTACAGCCCCTCCTTCTCTGCGGTTATAAAGACATCAGTGGTGTCTACAGGCCCTCCTTCTCTGCGGTTATAGAGACATCAGTTGTGTCTACAGCCCCTCCTTCTCTGCGGTTATAACGACATCAGTTGTGTCTACAGCCCCTCCTTCTCTGCGGTTATAAAGACATCAGTTGTGTCTACAGCCCCTCCTTCTCTGTGGTTATAACGACATCAGTTGTGTCTACAGCCCCTCCTTCTCTGTGGTTATAACGACATCAGTTGTGTCTACAGCCCCTCCTTCTCTGCGGTTATAACGACATCAGTTGTGTCTACAGCCCCTCCTTCTCTGTGGTTATAAAGACATCAGTGGTGTCTACGGCCCCTCCTTCTCTGCGGCTATAGAGACATCAGTTGTGTCTACAGGCCCTCCTTCTCTGCGGTTATAGAGACATCAGTTGTGTCTACAGCCCCTCCTTCTCTGCGGTTATAGAGACATCAGTTGTGTCTACAGCCCCTCCTTCTCTGCGGTTATAGAGACATCAGTGGTGTCTACAGCCCCTCCTTCTCTGCGGTTATAGAGACATCAGTGGTGTCTACAGCCCCTCCTTCTCTGCGGTTATAGAGACATCAGTTGTGTCTACAGCCCCTCCTTCTCTGCGGCTATAGAGACATCAGTTGTGTCTACAGCCCCTCCTTCTCTGCGGTTATAGAGACATCAGTTGTGTCTACAGCCCCTCCTTCTCTGCGGTTATAAAGACATCAGTTGTGTCTACAGCCCCTCCTTCTCTGCGGCTATAAAGACATCAGTTGTGTCTACAGTCCCTCCTTCTCTGTGGTTATAAATACATCAGTTGTGTCTACAGCCCCTCCTTCTCTGTGGTTATAACGACATCAGTTGTGTCTACAGCCCCTCCTTCTCTGTGGTTATAAAGACATCAGTTGTGTCTACAGCCCCTCCTTCTCTGTGGTTATAACGACATCAGTTGTGTCTACAGCCCCTCCTTCTCTGTGGTTATAACGACATCAGTTGTGTCTACAGCCCCTCCTTCTCTGTGGTTATAAAGACATCAGTTGTGTCTACAGCCCCTCCTTCTCTGTGGTTATAAAGACATCAGTGGTGTCTACAGCCCCTCCTTCTCTGCGGTTATAGAGACATCAGTTGTGTCTACAGCCCCTCCTTCTCTGTGGTTATAAAGACATCAGTGGTGTCTATAGCCCCTCCTTCTCTGCGGCTATAAAGACATCAGTTCCATTGACACAGAATAACCGTTGCAAAAATAACGTCCTTAGGGTGAGTTATTTATTCATTTAAAAAAAATAACATCCGTAGGGTGAGTTATTTATTCATTTAAAAAAAATAACATCCGTAGGGTGAGTTATTTATTCATTAAAAAAAAATAATTCTACTTTATTATCTGATTGCTGCGAAATGTGGGTCTCGCTTCCTCCCATTGGAAAGCTAGCAGCAACACGAGTCTCGTTTCCCGTGTTGACCGGCGAGGACTTTTACTCACCACGGCGGTGACATGGGTTGGGACAAAAGCCATCTTATAAAGTTGACCCGTTTACGTCCCGGCGTGGATTCGACCCTGTGACCAGATAGGACCACAAGTCCAGTGCTCTACCAACTCAGTTACCAGACCCTAACCATCACTTCCATACCAAAAACGTGTGTGTGTGTGTATTTGTGTGTGTGTGTGTGTGTGTGTGTGTGTGTATTTGTGTGTGTGTGTGGGGGGGGGTGGAGTGTCAAACCACAGAACCACACCGTCAGTTGTGAAGAAAGACATGCAGTGTTGAAAGACGACCGCCCGCTCACGTCTCTTGACTGAAATGGAATGAACAGGAAACGCTTACCTGTCAATCCCCACAGGCACATGATATAAATATGTTCGTATTGCTGTCATTTCACTCGCCAAGGCATGCAGGGAAAGTCAACAAAGGAATGTCTTTTGGCGTGGGCAGTTGGCAAATCACCAAAACTTCTTTCAAATCGCCAAAAACTTAGCGGTGATTTCGACAAAGCTGCCGCTGACAATTTTTGTTTTTATAAACTTGCGCATTGGGGCAAAGGCGGTGCCAAAGACTAGTCAAAGGTCCAAATAATGCAGAAATGTGCAGAAAAAACCCACCCCATCCCAGTAACATCCCTAACACTCTGTCACATTCGTTTATTTGAGCGAACACTTCTGTGTCAAAGGTCAAACAAGGTCAAGCTGTCCTATTTCTGAGTAATATCAGACACTGAAAACTCAAAGTGAAATGATTCCTTCACGCTCTCACGCCAGGAAGACAATAAAATAGCATGTACCTGTACGTGGCTCAAGGAATGTTCAATCAATCAATATGAGGCTTATATCGCGCGTATTCCGTGGGTACAGTTCTAAGCGCGGGGATTTATTATTTTTTTATCTTTTTTATTCTATTTTATGCAATTTATATCGCGCACATATTCAAGGCGCAGGGATTTATTTATGTCGTGTGAGATGGAATTTTTTTACACAATACATCACGCATTCACATCGGCCAGCAGATCGCAGCCATTTCGGCGCATATCCTACTTTTCACGGCCTATTATTCCAAGTCACACGGGTATTTTGGTGAACATTTTTGGTGGATATTCTCCTGCACGTGTGTTTTTTGTTTTTTTATAATATGTGAAGTGACATGAATTCAAACTTGCAATCCAAATTCTGGTCAAAATAACAAACTGCAAGTAGCAATAATAGTTTGTGCTATTTCATGTGCCTGTGGCTTGATGTTATTTGAGGCGGGGGTGAGGTCATCGAGCCAGCTGAAAGGGGACAGGTATGGGAGCGGGTGGGGACAGGTAGCAACTGCACGGTAGCTATTTTTCAATCTAAGTTATTCGTGCCGTGCAGTGACTAACTAAACCCCACGTGTTTGGGCTTACAAGAGCGTCTATTATCTGCATGGAAAAAAGTGCAACTAACAATTAACAAATAAGAATAACAAAACAGCCACGAACCTTATTTTTTTTACGTAGTTCTTAGAAATTCCGCAATTGATAGACGTCTATGAGGTCTATGTGGAAAACCCAGTCCTGCTTTCTGTGCCTATACAAATACCCTCCTCACACGCCGGGACACATGCACGCACGCATGAACGCATACACACACACACACACATACACATACACACACACACACACACATACACACACACACACACGTACACACACACACACACACACACACATACATACACACACACACACACATACACACGGCACACACACCCTCTTCACCAGCACGCACACACTGACGCACGCACGCATTCACACACACACACGCAAAACACAAACACACACACACACACACACACACACGCACGAAGTTAGAGGGAGAGAGAGCGAGAGAGAGAGAGGGAGAGAGAGAGAGAGAGAGAGAGAGAGAGAGAGAGAGAGAGAGAGAGAGAGAGAGAGAGAGAGAGAGAGAGAGAGAGGTGAACCAGACAGACTGAGACAAAGTGACAGAGAGAGAGGGGGGGGGGGAGAGGGAGAGAGAGATAGAGCCGGAGAGACAGACAGACAGACAGACAGACAGACTGACTGACAGACTGACTGACAAATCGATATAGACAGACAGACATTCCGATAGAGGCAGACATAAAAAGGGAAAGAGTGAGAAAGAGACAGACATACGGACAGACAAATAGACAGACTGACCGACAAGACAGACAGACAGACATAAAAACAGGCAGTCAAACAGACAGATAGACAGACAGAGAATCTGTTATATAGCTTAATAAGAAATAAGAGACATTCCAGAACTATTACCCAAGTCACATTGACATCGGTTATAATGACCTTTCTTTCACAATACAACAACATGTGTGTCACTTGTAAGTTCCGGCTTATAGTGTAGAACTGACGCGCAATTATATTGATCTTCGCGATTAAAATTGTTAAGCTTATCATTTAATTAAGGAACACATGTCAGAGAACTATTAACATTCCCCGCGTTCTTCACGTCTTTTCACTATTCTTTTTCAATTCACCACGCTTGATTTTCCATCAATTATCCTTATTCAACTTCGTGGCAGTCAGCCATATTTATAACTGTGTAGGTAGGCCTCAATTCCAATAAGTCACCGTTCGCACTGTGTCATGGGAAAACCCTACCTTCTCGACTGACGTCACACGGTGCAACTAACACAGCCACTGCGTTATGTGCATTGACAGCTAAAAATAACCCCACGACTGGGACAGGCGAACTCATGCACGTATGATGTGATTGAGACAAAGGAAACTGACCAGTGTCTTGTTTCCTGATACGTGACTCGATGTTTAGACGTTGCCTATCTTGTCAAATACTCTTGAAAGCGTGGGAGACGTAAAGAACGTCATACAGAGCGCTGTCCTCGGCAATTTGCAAACAAGAACAAAACGTAACAATAGGCTACTCAGGTTTAACTAAGAAACAAAACCGTAAGCTTAGTGTTTTGATCCGAGGGGTTTGTCTGGCAATAATATTGTTGTTGTTTTTTTATAATTATGGCACTTACTTACTGCCTTTCACGCCTGGTGGCGTGTAGGGCAGCGACAAAGGACCTCCACTTTTGTCTGTCTCTTGCAAGCCTTTCCAGAGTCGCCCAGGAGTGGTTGGGGTCCTTTGATTCCCCCTCCACTGTTATAATTATGGCAGTGTAGAAGAAAACATCGGCCACTCGATCCTGTACCTGCATGAATGTGTCACAGGAGTTGTCCTCAGAAATGTCCAAACGAGACAAAAAGAGCTATATTCTAGTAATGCCTGAGCAGCACAGACAAAAATTAGCTTTACCTGTTTTGATGTGTTTTGATTTGGAATAATAGTCTTGTCAGTTTGTGGCAAAAAAGCAAAAGATCTAACACTCATATCGGTGTGAGAACATGTATAAGAGGGTTGCAGAAAGACGCGGTCCTGAGGGATTTCAATACGAGGACAAAGCTAATAACTATAAGTAAGGTTAGGCTGCTCAGGTGCAACAAAGAAAACGTATATATGTGTTTTGCTCCAAGTTACTGCCTTTGTCATTCTCTGGCAAAACAGAATAGGCCCTAACACAAGCTAATGATAGCTACAAGTAGTTATCATGTGCTTGACGCCCTAATAGTTATTTGGTTGTTTGCGGGTCGGCGAAAATGAACAAGCGATCTGTCATTGTGCGTTTTGCCCTGTCACACCCAGCTCTGACTATGTCGTAACCGTTGCGGGGTATTGTGATAAGAATTTAGCGGTCTCGTCATCGCAAAAGCACGCACACCTCCCCAAAGGCGAGGCCAAGCCAGGTAAGGCCGAGCCGTTTGAATACAGCCGAGCGAGCAAGCGAGAAACAGCGCGCAGTGAAACTAGAGGTTTGAAGTTTTACCTGGCTGCGTGTCGCGTCTGTCGCGCGGCGCTTTGTGTGCTTGTGTGTGTGTGTGACGGTTGGGAGAAAGACAGCCAGCAGTGGCCGAGCCTGGCCGTGTGTGTTACCTTTATCGATTCGTGTTGTTTTGAAACCTCTCAGGAATGTGTCTCGTGAGTCATGTCTTGACCAGTGATTATTAGACGTCTTCGTTGTGTTTTAGAGGTTTGAATTCCGTGGGAATATACTACAACCCATTCGTGACAACACACCTGTGTGCCGTGTGAACCAGTAAAGCAGGCAGTGACGGTGAGCGGCCATGATGGCTGGGACGAGAACTATCTATATCACCGGTGTAGCGGGGCTTGTGTCGCCCCTGGTATGTGTTACCCTGCTTCTCTCAGCCGTGCCCGGTCTCAGAAGTGAACTTTCTTTTTCGTCCCACAAAGAAAATAATGGAGTGGTGGACCTCTCTTCTCCTTATTCACACAACTCACGACTCGACAAATCTCCCGACCAACAGGGAGCTTTCGAGATTCAACAAAGTATCTACAATGATTTCAACTCTCACTTCCGCCCTCCCTTGGACCGACTGTCTCAGGTATGGAGGGACCAGTTCGGGAGGAGAGGGATTCCTCACCTGAGGAGGAGACGGGCCGTGACCCAGGAGACCATGAACCAAACGGTGCCTGAATCCCAGCTTGGCGTGCTGGTCAATTTTCCCCAGAAACTGCTAAACACGGCGGGCAGAAGGTTCTCTTTGAATTCGTCGTCGGTCAACCCGGAAATGTTTGAGCTGACCAGTGGAGGCGTGTTGTCGTTGCGGAGTGGATACCGTCTGGATTACGAGGACAGTGCCATGAGGTCCATCACAATGGTTGTGCACGCCGTCAGCACTTCTGACCCCACTGGTAAGACATAATCACTAATAATGGGGTACATAGAGAGAAGATCTATAGACTTGAACATACAGACACCCGTAAGGGCGCACACACTTACAGTTACCCACACACGCTGGGCTGACACAATCACAGCTGTGACCGCACACACATACACACACACAGTGACACACACTCACACACACACTCACGCACTCACACACACACACACACACACACATACACACACACATACATACACATACACACACTCACAGATGTGACCAGACACACATTGGCATTCACACACACACACACACACACACACACACACACACACGAAGTGACACGGGCGCACAGTAGCACGCAAACACACACACACACACACACACGTATACACACACACACACACAAACACACACATGTACAAGTGACTGTCATGCGCACAAATACAGACAGAGTGAGGGGGGGGGGTGAGAACCAGAAAGAGTTTCAAGATTGCGAAAGGATATTGCCAGGAGATCCCTCACCTTTGCTGTACGTTTTTAGGGCCCTCAATATAAGTAATGTGGATGAAAGTCACTGAGAGAGAATGCTTAGAGTGGACGAAGTGTTACGAAAATAATACCACGAGATCCATCAATTTTGTTGTCAGTATTGTACGTTCTTTTAGAATCTACTAACACGAATTGAAGAAATCACACACACACACACACACACACACACACACACACACACACACACACACACACACACACATACACACACTGACATGGTACTACATGTACTACTACTATTACTACTACTACTACTCACTACTCAGTACTAGAACAAGCAGTGTTTTTTACATCTGGCCATCGCCCTAAAGAGGGAATAACTAATCTACTATGGCTAACTCGTTTACAGGGTCTACAAAGAAAACAATTGTGTGTTTGCAAATAAACAGAAGTACATAAATAAACTTAATATTTTTTAAATAACCCGAAGGGAAAAGAGGATCATTTCGCGTTTATTACAAGTAATACCTACATTGCAAGGATAGGGAATTTACTATTTCCAACAACATTCAGTTGGCGTCCTTATGCTTGGCATACGGCTGATGTTGTTGTTCTGTTGTTACTTTTGCTCTTTGCTTGTCGTTGTTAATGTTGTGGCTGGTTACCTTTAGGTCCACGTCAGTCAGTGTAGCGTGCTCATGTTGTTGTTCTGTTGTTACTTTTGCACTTTGCTTGTCGTTGTTAATGTTGTGGCTGGTTACCTTTAGGTCCACGTCAGTCAGTGTAGCGTGCTCATGTTGTTGTTCTGTTGTTACTTTTGCACTTTGCTTGTCGTTGTTAATGTTGTGGCTGGTTACCTTTAGGTCCACGTCAGTCAGTGTAGCGTGCTGACATTCTCAGACTGTATCCATAGATACATTCTACGTTTCCCTTTCAAACCTGTTGGTTCTCAAGAAGTGGTGAATCTCGTCACGGTAACAGTCACTGCTTGCTTTGGAAAGTGACTTCCGGTTTCGAACCCCCACTCTCAAGTCATTGTGCCTTGAGCGGGTTTGCCACTCCTGCATACGAGTGGAAATGTGTAGACCGTCCAAACCAAAACCGAGCAGTTTGCGATCCTATAAATGTTCTCTGCTATCGTACTACTCAGTGTAGCTGAACAATACCCTCCTTCTCGTGAACACGATCATGTAATCAAACACAAATCTGTCTAAACTTTTACACAAGATAACAACATCCGGCCACTGAGCCGCATACCGAAATACAACAGCCTGGCTTTCTAGCACATCATCGAAGAAAATTACCGCCCTTTAATTTTATGAGAATCCGTGGACATTTCATCAATGAAGAGAGTAGCATGGTACCATCTGTCAGCGCCATGTTTTATACCTCAGATTACCCCCCCAACCCCTGCCACACACACACAAACAACTTCACTCCCAAATGAAGTGAAATCCCTTCAGCGCACACCACTCTTCGTTTCAATTCATAACCTTTCCTCACCAAAATGAATGTGACAGGGCTGTCAAATATCAACCCTGTTTGACTAGCTTTGCCTCCAAAGGGAAAGGTGAATGTTGTGCTTCGTGCACTCGGCTCCATTAATTATAGTTATTAATATGCTTTGGTTGGGTATCGTCCGACCGTAGCTCTTACGTCATGTTCATATTGGAAAGGGAAGGAGGAAACCGTGGGAAATAATGGGAGGCCAACACCAACTCGGGCCAAAGCAAACAAAGAAAACATCAATAAAATAAATTGACTCAGTCTGGTAAAATTGTTGTGCAAACACGCATTTTATTATCAGGTGAACCCGCTTAAACAGTATCTCACAAGCCAGGCTGTTGAATGTGGCTCAGTGGCTGGCTCAGTGGCTGGCTCAGTGGCATTAGTTGTTATCTCGTGTAAAACTAAGTTTAGACAGATTTGTGTTTGATTACATGATCGTTTTGACGAGAAGGAAGGTAATGTTCAGCTAGAAGTAGCACTAGCAGAGAACATTATTCCGATTGTATACTGTTCAAAAAAAGAAACGCATAGTTGCTACTTGCCAAATTGTTATTTTTCGAAAAAATTAACAGAAAATCCAATATTTAGATTATTTGTTTGAAATTTGGTATGGACACAGTTGAATGCACACACAGTTCATTTGCATCTTCAAATCAATCAGTCAATCAATACGATTGGGTGCCGAGGCTGTCAAGTCAGTAGGGGGTGTGACTGCCTTGAGCAGCAACAACTGCCCGGCACCTTCTGGGCATGGACTGGATCAGATGCCGGATATCTTGCTGTGGGATGGTGTCCCACTCCTCCTGAAGTGCCTGCAATAGATCGCGGTGATTTGCCGGCGCTTCTTCTCGCCTGCGCACACGTCTGTCCAATTCATCCCAGAGGTGTTCTATCGGGTTCATGTCTGGCGACATGGATGGCCAGGGAAGCACCTGGACATGGTGGTCGGTGAGGAACTGGGTGGTGAGTCGTGCTGTGTGCGGGCGAGCGTTGTCCTGCTGGAATATGGCATCCTGGTCAGCCAGAAGAGGAAGGGCGTGTGGGCGCAGAATTTCCTCCGCGTATCGCTGGGCAGTTATGCGCCCTTGGACGTGCACCAGGGTGCTCCTTCCAGCGGTATTGATCGCCCCCCACACCATGACGCCTCCACCACCATGAACGGGTGCCTCATCCACACGGTTGGGCGCGTAACGTTCGTTTACTCTCCGGTAGACCCTCCTCCGACCATCATGTCGCTGGAGCAGGAAGTAGGACTCGTCGCTGAACCACACGTGTCTCCAGTGATTCCGGACGGTCCAGCGAAGGTGCTGGTTGCCCCACTGCACTCGGTTCTGGCGATGGCGGCGGGTGAGGACAGCTCCTCTGTGAGGTCTGCGAGCTCTCAAGCCAGCTTCATGCAGGCGGTTCCGCACGGTCTGGTCCGATAATCGGTGTGGCCCGGGGAGAGCCTGGACAGAAGATGAGGCCGACAGGAAACGATTCCGGAGGTGGCGGAGCCGTATGAAGCGGTCGTGAGCAGCAGTTGTCGCCCTTGGTCTTCCCGCTCGTGGCAAGTCAGCAACGGAGCCAGTGGCTTGAAACCTGACCCACAGTCTACTGATGGTGCTCTGGGACACGTGGAAGTGCCTGGCGATTGCACTTTGACTTTGGCCTGCTTGTAAACGACCCAATGCAATTTGGCGGTCTTCTCTGCTCAATCGGGCCATCTTTCGTCGCTGAATTGTCGTCTGATTTCTTTGTGGCGAACAATCCGCTTTTATGGGTTTTGGAAGACATGGTGAGAGCTCAATATTCCCCGAGTTTCACGAGATTACACTGAAGCATGAGCAATTGCCAAATGAGCAATTTTGACATTGTAGCCACTGATAACGCATGCGTCACGTGCAGAGCTCACTTGTGGCAATGGACGAAAGGTCGACGACCAGATAAACATTTTCTGCAGTTTGGTGGATATCCTTGTAGCCATATAACTAAATTAACCAAATATTACAAGCTATGCGTTTCTTTTTTTGAACAGTATAAATTGCTCTCATAAAACTATCACTAGAGCTAGAGGGGGCATTGTAGAGGGTACAATAATGGCTTTACTGTGTTGAAACACCATATACATTTTGTCAGTGCCAGTTCTATAGTGTGCTGGTTTGGCCCTCTCATGATACGAGGGCTTGTCCGTTCCCGCTAGAGTTTCTGTCGTCTTGTGCGATGAAGGGGGGAGGACAGTTTCACTCAAACACACAATGACAGACCTGCGTATAAAAGACAAGTGGGGGTCATAGAAGATTAATTTACAAGCAACAATTAATGACAGTATTGGACTGTCACTGTATGCCTGCATTATTAGTTGTCAGTAATTATTACATGTGCTGATTGTTCTCTTTGTCTGCGCGCGTATAGTATGTTGGTTATGTTTGGTCATAGTATGTTTGCTTATGTTTGGTCGTTATCTTTGCCTGTGCGTGTATTGTATGTTTGGTCGTTTTCTTTGCCTGTGCATGTATAGTTTGTTGGTTATGTTTGGTCGGTTTCTTTGCCTGTGCGTGTATAGTATGCTTGGTCGATGTATGTATTGTAAAGCGCTAAGAGTAGACATTTTTCTAGAATAGCGCTATAAAAGTTTGCATTATTATGACCTATTATTATTAAATGATTACCATTTATGAACAAGACCGCAAAGAGCGGTTGTGAGAAAAAAAAATCAGGTGCGTGTCATGAAACACTTTTTCTTTACACCATCAGTAAATTTACGTCCCCAATAAAACAATGCCTTTTCAGATTTTCTGTTCAGTCTCTGTAAATTGACCCCCGTTTTAAGACTCTCTCCTTTTATCAGGATCTCGAATTTTCGGAGGTCTTGGATGAAGGCTCCACATTTTTTGAAAAACGTGAAGCTGCTGCAATGTCACGGTAGACTGGCGATCATTGAATAGGATTTGGACTGGTATTGTTGGTATTGTAGCAAATGTATGAAACAATGCTACTACACTCTAGCTGGCATTAGCATGTGAGGACTGTCATGTTGCTGCGTGTAATGATCGCATTGTGCGTTGCGCGACTGAGGCTGAAAGAGAATAGAGGGGTAAGAAGAATGGTTTATCAGATGAACTTGGCCGCCTTCAGTAAACCGCAAAATCCGCACCAGGCCATCAGTGAACATTCAGGATTAGGAAATAAACGGCCGTTTTCATAACGACACTGGGATACCCACCGTTTTCATAACGACACTGGGATACCCACCGTTTTCATAACGACACTGGGATACCCACCGTTTTCATAACGACACTGGGATACCCACCGTTTTCATAACGACACTGGGATACCCACCGTTTTCATCACGACACTGGGATACCCACCGTTTTCATAACGACACTGGGATACCCACCGTTTGAATGGTGCCCATACACCTTTTGGTAATATGCACGCTGTGTCGTAGTTATACAGTAGACACCCCCTCCCCTCCACACACACCAAACACACACACATACACACCAAACACACGCACGCACACACACAAACACACTTTTTTCTTTAGACCTCATAAGATCTGAGAAGGTCAGGTTAATACATGTATACACAAATACAGTATTTTAAAGTATTTGGAGGAGGAATGTGGGTAAATTTTAAGACGCTTTTAAAGGTCCTTGTCTACATTTTTATACCGAAATCGCCATTTGACCATTAAAATGCTGAGTCTATTATCTACAAATATCAACAATACACCCCCTTTCGATCAGGAAAGACGAAGCCAGTGTAGCCGTTTGAAAATTCATTGTAGTATTCCAGCGTAGTACTCATAGTAGGATATCCTTATTTGGAAAATGCCAAGCGCAAAACTCCTCTCAAATCCCGTGCCGCATTTCGTGCGTTTAAAAAAAAAGCGTGGACAGCGCTCCAGTGTCAAACTGTTGCTGCACTTGTTTGGGCGTGGCTATAAGCATAGAGACACCTTGATCTTCTTGATCTTGATCTTGATGTATTACGCCAACAGGTCCCAAACTTGGGAATATTCGTTGGCGGAAAAATTGGGGAGAGCACTTGGTGTTTTAATCAGCGTGGACAGCGCTGACATGAATTTGATTGGTCAGTATTTTTAGGCAAAGCACATGTTCTCAGCAAACAGAAAACAAAATATTGGAAGCGTGAGTCACGCTACCCAAAAATAAAATCTTTTTTTACATATATTTTTTTTCTAAAACTTTTTTTCCCATGGTTCATTCATCATTTGACATAATTTTGTATCGAAATCTAACCATAAGATTATTGAAAAAAAGCAAAAATGTAGACGACCACCTTTAAGAATATCTGGAAAACTAAGGTCGAACGACAGGGGTGGGGGGGGGGGGGCAATTTGATTGTAGTTTGTACATGTGTTTGCAGTCTAAATTGATGGGCGTCTAAACTCCAAACCCTTGCTTGGAAGAGCCGCCGGTCACTCCGCTGAATGCCTGAACAAAATGTTCCCGGTTGAATAGTTCAGAGGATAAATCTAATGAGGCGTGATAGATTGATGGGCAAGGGGGCAAGCCCGTTGCGAATTACTCGCCTTGAGTACAACTTGTAGTTGTAGTTGAATTCGAAATGACTCATGAGTGAATTATGACGAGTGTTAGACACGAGTGCAAGTAACCCGCGTCCTTGCGGTAACACTGGAAAGCAACGGCTGTCATTGTCATAAGAGATTGTAGGTTGTGTGGAACTTGCTACCTTTGCACTCGTCACAGTGTTGCAAGAGGCTGGACCAAATCCACAGACTCTCATATCGTTATTAATGATACTTGTTACTATTTCATTTCCTGTTCTTAGTACCTGTCCCAGTTTTCTTAAAAGTGAAAACCAGGCTCTCCGAATTCTCATGTTCTTTGTATTCGTTCTACTTTTCTTTGAGGAAAAAACTCGCCAGACTCGTTATATATAAATATATATTCAAAGTACATTGTCACAGTTTTGTTAGAGGCCGGAAATGCTCTTCAGCTTCTTAAGTTATTTGTAAATCAAGATGTTGCGAGAACCAGTATATTTGTGTAACGTCTGTTTGTCTGTTCGGCTTGACTGACTGTTTGTTCATATTTACGACCAGACAGGTTCACAACCACTTTTCACATCCTGGATGTTTTGCATTTATTGGTCACGATAGCTATGGGCGAAGACTGCTGCCTCCGATTTGCATTATCGATTATGCGTACGCTAAGGGCATCCAGGGTTGTTGTTTTCGTCTATAGTCTAACATGAAGTCATCAATTCCTATTTAAAAAGTAGTTGAAAACATAGCCCACAAACGCATCTGAGCTTACCCCCATCCCCCATCCCCCCATCCCCCATCCCCCATCCCCCAACCCCCCATCCCCATCCCCCATTCATTTTCGTGGTTTATTGTCCATGTTTCTGGTGATTCATTTTCGTGGTTTATTGTCCATGTTTCTGGTAATTCATTTTCGTGTTTTATTGTCCATGTTTCTGGTGATTCATTTTTCGTGGTTTATTGTCCATGTTTCTGGTGATTCATTTTCGTGGTTTATTGTCCATGTTTCTGGTAATTCATTTTCGTGGTTTATTGTCCATGTTTCTGGTAATTCATTTTCGTGGTTTATTGTCCATGTTTCTGGTAATTCATTTTCGTGTTTTATTGTCCATGTTTCTGGTGATTCATTTTCGTGTTTTATTGTCCATGTTTCTGGTGATTCATTTTCGTGTTTTATTGTCCATGTTTCTGGTAATTCATTTTCGTGTTTTATTGTCCATGTTTCTGGTGATTCATTTTCGTGTTTTATTGTCCATGTTTCTGGTGATTCATTTTCGTGTTTTATTTTCCATGTTTCTGGTAATTCATTTTCGTGTTTTATTGTCCATGTTTCTGGTAATTCATTTTCGTGTTTTATTTTCCATGTTTCTGGTGATTCATTGTCATTGTTATCTTGTTCTCGCTCTTCTCACCTGCAGTCTCTTGCTCCTGTTTTGATAAAGTGAACAGGATTTCTCTCCTTCAAACGCTGTGACTGTTTTGATAAAGTGAACAGGATTTCTCTCCTTCAAACGCTGTGACTGTTTTGATAAAGTGAACAGGATTTCTCTCCTTCAAACGATGTGACTGTTTTGATAAAGTGAACAGGATTTCTCTCCTTCAAACGCTGTGACTGTGTTGATAAAGTGAACATGATTTCTCTCCTTCAAACGCTGTGACTGTTTTGATAAAGTGAACAGGATTTCTCTCCTTCAAACGCTGTGACTGTTTTGATAAAGTGAACAGGATTTCTCTCCTTCAAACGCTGTGACTGTTTTGATAAAGTGAACAGGATTTCTCTCCTTCAAACGCTGTGACTGTTTTGATAAAGTGAACAGGATTTCTCTCCTTCAAACGATGTGACTGTTTTGATAAAGTGAACAGGATTTCTCTCCTTCAAACGCTGTGACTGTTTTGATAAAGTGAACAGGATTTCTCTCCTTCAAACGCTGTGACTGTTTTGATAAAGTGAACAGGATTTCTCTCCTTCAAACGATGTGACTGTTTTGATAAAGTGAACAGGATTTCTCTCCTTCAAACGCTGTGACTGTTTTGATAGAGTGAACAGGATTTCTCTCCTTCAAACGCTGTGACTGTTTTGATAAAGTGAACAGGATTTCTCTCCTTCAAACGCTGTGACTGTTTTGATAGAGTGAACAGGATTTCTCTCCTTCAAACGCTGTGACTGTTTTGATACAGTGAACAGGATTTCTCTCCTTCAAACGCTGTGGCTGTTTTGATAAAGTGAACAGGATTTCTCTCCTTCAAACGCTGTGACTGTTTTGATAAAGTGAACAGGATTTCTCTCCTTCAAACGATGTGACTGTTTTGATAAAGTGAACAGGATTTCTCTCCTTCAAACGCTGTGACTGTTTTGATAAAGTGAACAGGATTTCTCTCCTTCAAACGATGTGACTGTTTTGATAAAGTGAACAGGATTTCTCTCCTTCAAACGCTGTGTTATTATGTTGTGCACATAACTACTGTAAGCTTTGAGTGTGTGTCAGACACTGTTCCTTGCATGTCAAAGCGGGAGTGGGGAAACTGTGGGGTGTTTTAATGTCGGTACTCAAATCGTATTCTGAGTCATCTGATAATTGCAGTTATTTACAAGTTGTTCCAAGTGCTTTTTTTGTCACGAGAAAGCCTGGATCCTTGAGTAACTGAGGGGCTAACACTACAAGCCATTCCATTTTGATTGTGATTGCCATGGATTCGTTTGCACTCTATTTATCATTCTAATTGATCACACGTGATATGTTCTGTAATTATCACAAGAAAGAACACGTGAATCGCATTCTGTTTACTTCCGTCTTACTATACATGGGGAGGGGATTAGCCATCGCTGATGCACTGAGATCATCATGTCAGCTCTGCATGCATAGTCACGCTTAGTTGCTTCATGTTATAACAGCTTTCAGTGAAATTCACGCTGTTCGGTCACAGTGTCCCTGTCCATGCTTGAGTGAACATCCTGGGGGTGCAGCGCTTGTTGCTCACGCATACCAGCCTAAAATTAGTTTGAAGTACAGAGGACCCCCCCCCCCCCCCCCTTTAAGACCCTCCGATGTAAGACTCCCGAGTCCCTTTTAAGACCCTGTTTTCTCAGACTTTGTGTTCATAGAGTTTGTAAATGTAACCCCTTTAAAACTCCCTCCATTTAAATTTAAGACCTGTTTTTCTCAGAGTTGTGGAGTTATTAAACGTGTGTGTGTGCGTGTGTGTGTGTGTGTGTGTGTGTGTGTGTGTGTGTGTGTGTGTTTCCCAGTATACGATCCTTGTCCGTCGCTGGTAGTGAGGGTAATTAACATGTTAAAAGGGAGCTGTAGGCGTTAAGTACCTGTTCGTCTCTGGCTGATTTGGGTTTGAGTGTGAGTTTCTGTTTTGTTTCGTATGACGCGCACAGAGGCAGTGAATTTATGGTACAGGTAGTAAAGTAGTGTGGTGTGTGTGTGTGTGTGTATGTGTGTGTGTGTGTGTGAGTGTGTGTGTGTGTGTGTGTGTGTGTGTGTTCGTGTGTGTGTTCGTGTGTGTGTGTGTGTGTGTGTGTGAGAAAGAGAGAGAACCAAAGAGACAGACAGACAGAGACAAAGAGTTGAAAATGTTTCATGAGGATTTCCTTTCTTCGCACCTGGTTACATGCCAATCTGGACACCGCATTGGTTGGCGGGCAGACAAGAAATAGCACAGCACAGAGCAAACACTGACTGAGAAATAAAAATTGTAACTTGTAACTGTACGACGACAAGGCGGCAGTGGGTTTGCCAGTCGTTATCTTGAAGGTGACCAAGGGGCCATGGTACATGTATTCAGTCTTACTGAAACATTTAAACATGATAAGTAGCGTATGGCATTGCCAATGCGGCCAGTTTACCGCCTGATACACTTGTTTTGAAAAGACTGAGTGGAGTTACTTCCAGCCTGTGTCAGAATGAAGCTCAGGTCGAAAGCAGCACAGAGACATATGGATCCTTGCGGCCGGTAGCATACATTATCCATGAAATGCCGGTTAGGTGTGAGTGTTTGATGTAGGACCAACCCAACACTGATACTGTCGGCTTACCGTGTACAGGAAGTACCTGTGTGACATAGTTTTCCCTGGGGAACAAACTATCGTTAACTACACTACCACGAAAAAAAATCCCCACACAAACCCACACAAAAAACAAAAAAACACGCATACATAAAAAAGCATAACATGGGCAACACTTATTGAGGCCTTGCCATCATCAATACCATCATTATGTGTTTTTGTTTGCTGACTATGACCAGGATGAAAACTAACCCAGAAAAGGATTACAAAGAGGGCGCCTGTGGCTGATCCATACATATATATATATATATACCTTGCTTTGTCAGCTGAAGGTCTATGTTGACACAGCAGTGGGGAGTGTTTGTAGAATGAATGGGCTCAGTACACACTGCTCTGCTCCCTTCCCCAACCTCTGTACAATAGAACCCCCTTTTATAACCCCTCCCCCCCTTCTCTCTCTCCCCCCCCTGCCTGTTTGAAATATTTGTTATGACCCTAGTTTTTCAAATTTTCTGATAATAACTTCAGTACACTTATCTCTATTTTAACACTCGCTCCCTTTATCAAGTTATACCTGATTTTCGTGGCTTTTTTGAGTTGACCCCCCCCCCCCCCTCTTTATAGGACCTCCAAAAATATGAGGAGATCAGGTCTTAAAAGGAGGAAGTCTTAAATTGGGGGTACACTTACAGAGGTTTTGAACAACAAGTCTGAGAAAACTGGGTCCCAAAAGGCAGGCAGTCTTGAATTGGGGGTTCCACTGCATAAGTAGATGGTTAACGTCAGACTCTGACTGTGTCGTTGCAGACGTAGTGGAGATCACGGCCACCCTGTTCGTGACGGACGTGGACGAGGCGCCCGTGTTCACCACGGAGCCCCAGCCCTTCCTGGCCACCATCAGGGCCAACTCCGGCGCCGGCTACACCATCATCACCCTGGTGGCCGAAGACCCCGAGGGGGCCCCTGTCAGCTATAGCAAGATATCAGGTATGTCACAGGGTCACTAACCAATAGACAGCCACGTCTCTGTAAACGGGCATTTAAAAACATGTCTTGGAAAATGGTCTCTTGCAGTAACCTTGATGTTCTGACCTACAACAAGGGATCAGGTATGTCACAGTGTCACTAGCCGATAGACAGCCACGTCTCTTTACATGGGCATGACTCAATGACTGTACGTTTCAGTATCCCCCAACCAATACGAGGACCGCATAGAGGTGAGGATGACCGACGTGGGCAACGTGCGGCAGTGTGAGATACGCACAGTGGGCACGGCCAACTTTGACCCCGACACCATCACTATCAACGTGGCCGCGAGGGACAGAGACACCGGGGGCAAGGAGGTGACCACCACGGTCAGTGTGCTGGTCGGACTTCGGCCCCCACAGTTCTACAGCAGCTCTTACCAGGGAGCCATTCTGGAGAACAATGACTGCACGTGAGTTGTTGAAGGCTTTAATCATAACAGTTCTCTAGCAGCTCTTACCAGGGAGCCATTCTGGAGAACAATGACTGCACGTGAGTTGGTTTAAACAAAATTGTATTCAGGATTTCTTCGCATGAACAGTTCAAAACACACAACTAGGAGAACAATGGGCTGGACCGCACGTGCGATAATTATTGTGTGCGCTTTATGATGGCTATGATGATGAGGAGCAGGTGGATTAGAAGGATGCTGTTGGTGATGATGGCCGGAACTAATGAATACAAATGTGTTAGGTATTTGTTAGCAATGGGGAAATTGAGGAGGAAGACTCAGAGGATGATGATGATGATGATGATGATGATGATGATGATGATGATGATGATGATGATGATGATGATGATGCATGATGTTGGAATGTATTCTAGTAACAGTTTCATCCACATTTTACAGAGCGAGTTAGGTGAGCATTCAGTGTGATAATGTTATGTTATCAATAGATGCACGTGCTGAATGGTGCAATTAAATTATTGACATAATGTTGTGAATAGTTCCGAAATACAGTACTAATAAACTGATGAGAGACGTTCTGTTGTTGTTTGTTGTTGACAGGGTGAACGCACTGGGCACTTCTGCACAGCTACAAATCAGGACCAAGACGTTCCAGGAAGGAGCTGTGACCTACACACTGGCAAACCAGGGCGGGGGCGACTCTGATCTTTTCAGCATCAGCAACGCGGGCTACATTATCTGCAGAAAGGTGGATGACCTGCCCCTGGTGTTTGTGCTGTTTTTAAACAAGACGCTGACATACATGTTACTATACAACAAGTTGTTTATCTATCTGTCAACAATATGCTACCCCCCGCGGGTTAGGGGGAGTCCCATATTGGTTGGGACGAGAAAGAATTTACCCGATGCTACCCAGCATGTCGTAAGAGGTGACTAACGGTTCTGTTTCTCCTTTTACCCTTGTTAAGTGTTTCTTGTATAGAATATAGTCAATGTTTGTAAAGATTTTAGTCAAGCAGTATGTAAGAAATGTTAAGTCCTTTGTACTGGAAACTTGCATTCTCCCAGTAAGGTCATTATATTGTACTACGTTGCAAGCCCCTGGAACAAATTTTTGATTAGTGCTTTTGTGAACAAGAAACAATTGACAAGTGGCTCTATCCCATCTCCCTCCTTCCCCTATCCCATCCCCCCCCCCCCTTTCCCGTCGCGATATAACCTTGAATGGTTGAAAACGACGTTAAACACCAAATAAAGAAAGAAAGAACAATATGCTATTTTAGTCATTTTCAGTTGACAGGCACAGAGGCGTTCAGAACTGGCTTTGCTTCAGTTCTCGTTTGAGGAGAAGAATCTTCCATTTCTCTTTGTATCTCAATTGATTGATTTGGTTGATTCATTGATTGATTGGTTGATTGGTTGGTTGATTGATTGATTGATTGATCGATTGGTTGATTGATTGATTGGTTGATTGATTGATTGATTGATTGGTTGGTTGGTTGATTGATTGATTGATTGATTGATTGATTGATTGGTTGATTGGTTGGTTGGTTGATTGATTGATTGGTTGATTGATTGGTTGGTTGGTTGATTGATTGATTGGTTGATTGATTGGTTGGTTGGTTGATTGATTGATTGATTGATTGATTGATTGATTGATTGATTGATTGATTGATTGGTTGGTTGGTTGATTGATTGATTGATTGATTGATTGGTTGATTAATTAATTGATTGATTGGTTGGTTGGTTGGTTGATTGATTGATTGATTGATTGATTGATTGATTGATTGATTGATTGATTGATTGATTGATTGATTGATTGATTGATTGATTGATTGATTGATTGGTTGGTTGGTTGATTGATTGATTGATTGATTGATTGATTGATTGATTGATTGATTGATTGATTGATTGATTGTGTGATCCATGCATTCTTTCTTTCATTCATTTATTCATTCTTTGATGGTTTCCATATCACAATCAATAACCCTACAATGTTGGGTTGAAGTGGAATTGAGTCAAAACCAGTGTTGTCTTGTTCAAATCTCAAAGAAGCGTACAGTCACTTGTGGTTTCATCATCATGTGTAGGTACAGTGTCTCAGGTTTATTGTCTTTCACATCTGTGTTTATGCCACCACCCTGTATGGAATCAAACTGAATATGATTGGTTGGTTGTGTTACAGGTTCTGGACTATGAAACGGTGTCTCCCAAGCTGCAGAGCATGACGGTCACTGCCACGCAGAGAGTAGGCAACACGGATTTCTCCAGCACTGTCGGTGTAAGTGTCTTGCACTGGTTCTTGGAGACTCCAAGACTGTAGATTGTGATACAGTACTGTTTAACCGCACAGTGGCCATACACGTAGTTCCTCCCCCGAAAGCGGCGTATGGCTGCTTAGATGGCGGGGTAAAAACGGTCATACACGTAAAAGCCGTTGAGTTTCAGCCCAAGAACGAAACAAACAAACACGTAGTTCACCCGCGTCCACTCGGCCTTTGAATGGCAGCTTAGCTTTCAGACCCTGAGAATGTGCAGTCGAGATGGAACACAAAGTTGGTCAGGTTTTTGTGTACCTAACAGCTTGTTTGCTCATGCAATAACGCACCAAAAACTTGTTTACTGCTCTCTCTGCGTGAGGAGCTTCAAATACAAATGTGTTTTATTTGATTGACAGCTTTATTTCAGATGAAATTATGTTGTGGATGCTTTTCAATCCTGGTATTCATGAACAAAAACCAGTGCATGAAACCACACGGAAACCATCTTAATTCATAATATTGCTTGTTTTGTGGGTCTTTTGTTTTAGTAACTATTGCTGAATCTGAATATGTGCTAAAAAGGTACATACAGAACGTGTAACTGTATAGTGATTAACACCACATGTATTTATTACTTTGTTTCTTATCACTGCTGAATGACATGAAAATCTATTTGTGTTTGACAGGTGACAATTCAGATAGAAGACATGAATGACAACCCGCCCATCTTTAACCAATCTCGCTACGATGCAACGTTGGTAGAGAACGTAGCTGTTGGGACTGACATCCTCACAGGTAAAGAACAAAACAACTTCAAGCTTTTTCTGCCATTGATAAATTGTTCTTTCATGTTCTTATCATTGATTTTGTTTCTTATTCAATCTTTTTCTGCTCTAACTGTTCCCTCTACCTTGTTCATTCAAGCAAATGTTTTGACTTGTATCCTTGTTTGCAGCCGCACACACACACACACACACACACACACACACACACACACACACACACGTAAGCACACACACACGCACAAGGACAAACACACACACACACACACACACACACACACACACACACACACACGCACACACACACACACACTCACATACATACACACACACACATACACACTTTACACATTTTGGTATCACCAATCCGAAGTGGACAACCTGATTGTACGCTGTGCAGTGAAAGCACTAGACCTGGACACCGGGGTGAATGCACACATCGACTACTCACTGGTGGGAACAGAGGACTTTGAGATTGTCACGCAGAATACTTCCAGCGTCTTTGAAGGCGTCATTCGTATCAAGCGGTATGTACTTTGACATTCTGTGCTAACTTTGAGGTTGTCACGGAGAATAGGGGCTTCCAGCGTCTTTGAAGGCGACATTCGTATCAAGCGGTAAGACAGTCTGTGCTAACTTTGAGGTTGTCACGGAGAATAGGGGCTTCCAGCGTCTTTGAAGGCGACATTCGTATCAAGCGGTAAGACATTCTGTGCTAACTTTGAGGTTGTCACGGAGAATACTTCCAGCGTCTTTGAAGGCGACATTCGTATCAAGCGGTAAGACAGTCTGTGCTAACTTTGAGGTTGTCACGGAGAATAGGGGCTTCCAGCGTCTTTGAAGGCGACATTCGTATCAAGCGGTAAGACATTCTGTGCTAACTTTGAGGTTGTCACGGAGAATAGGGGCTTCCAGCGTCTTTGAAGGCGACATTCGTATCAAGCGGTAAGACATTCTGTGCTAACTTTGAGGTTGTAACGCACAATACTTCCAGCGTCTTTGAAGGCGTCATTCGTATCAAGCGGTAAGACATTCTGTGCTGGGTCATTCGTATCAAGCGGTAAGACATTCTGTGCTGGGTCATTCGTATCAAGCGGTAAGACATTCTGTGCTAATTAACTATGAACTTTTAGGGCAGGTGACAGCTCTTTAGTGTGAACATGTTGAAATTTTATATATATAGAGAATACTACATGGCTTGCTGTGTCGTACCAGATTTACACGAGGTTTTTTTAAAATATTGAACTGCGAGCGAAAGCGAGCTGTTCACTATTTGAAAAAGCAACGAGTGTAAATCTGTTACGGAACAGCAAGCCATGTAGTATTCTGTTTATCCTACATACTGTACTTACGTGTATTTTACTGAAAATGTCCTGCATTTGAGGCAGCTAAATTGAAGACGCTTGCTTTAGAACCTCGATCTCTTCTAAAGCCTCGTGCAATCTATTACGTCAAAGCAAAGAAACGTCACTCTGAAAGTGTGGCGTGACGTGTTAGTTCTAAAGATTCATCGAGGGTAATTAGCGAGCGCAATTTGTGTTTCTATAATGACGTTTGTCTCGGTGACTTTGGCATCATAAGCAGTGGAAAAACAGGTCCCGGCCAGACTTGCTTGACATGACCTCATTTACATGATATACACACGTGTGATTTGAACGATTATTATCTCACGGGTGTCTCTCTCAGGTATGTAGGATAAATATTCAAATGTTGCAGGGGCGGATCAGTTGCTTTGTAAGGGGGGGGGGGGCACTTTGAATCGAAAGTGAATGTGATGGGCGCGAAGCGCCCGAATTTGCTAGGGGGGTCCGGGGGCATGCCCCCCCGGAAAAAAAGTTTTGCCCAAAGAAGCAAAATGGTGCCATCTGGTGCCATTTGAACTTAGAAATGGTCATAGAATCAGCATAGAAAAATCTTTTTTTTTTCTTCTTTTTTTTTCGGGGGGGGGGGGGGGCACGTGCCCCCTGTGCCCCCCCCCCCCCCTCGTCCGCCCCTGTGTTGAGTTGCAACTCCTTTATTTTATGCCTTTGTTTGGTGTTGTAGCGCTCGTGTTTATATGTGCTGATGCTAGGCTTTAACTCAGCGCTGTGTCCTTGTTGGCTGTGCCGATGCCTGTCTTTAACTCAGCGCTGTGTCCTTGTTGGCTGTGCTGATGCCTGTCTCTAACTCAGCGCTGTGTCCTTGTTGGCTGTGCTGATGCCTGTCTCTAACTCAGCGCTGTGTCCTTGTTGGCTGTGCTGATGCCTGTCTCTAACTCAGCGCTGTGTCCTTGTTGACTGTGCTGATGCCTGTCTTTAACTCAGCGCTGTGTCCTTGTTGGCTATGCTGTTGCCTGTCTCTAACTCAGCGCTGTTTCCTTGTTGGCTATGCTGATGCCTGTCTCTAACTCGGCGCTGTTTCCTTGTTGGCTGTGCTGATGCCTGTCTCTAACTCAGCGCTGTGTCCTTGTTGGCTGTGCCGATGCCTGTCTTTAACTCAGCGCTGTGTCCTTGTTGGCTGTGCTGATGCCTGTCTCTAACTCAGCGCTGTGTCCTTGTACTTGTTGGCTGTGCTGATGCCTGTCTTTAACTCAGCGCTGTTTCCTTGTTGGCTGTGCTGATGCCTGTCTTTAACTCAGCGCTGTGTCCTTGTTGGCTGTGCTGATGCCTGTCTTTAACTCAGCGCTGTTTCCTTGTTGGCTGTGCTGATGCCTGTCTTTAACTCAGCGCTGTTTCCTTGTTGGCTGTGCTGATGCCTGTCTCTAACTCAGCGCTGTGTCCTTGTTGGCTATGCTGATGCCTGTCTCTAACTCAGCGCTGTGTCCTTGTTGGCTGTGCTGATGCCTGTCTTTAACTCAGCGCTGTGTCCTTGTTGGCTGTGCTGATGCCTGTCTTTAACTCAGCGCTGTGTCCTTGTTGGCTGTGCTGATGCCTGTCTCTAACTCAGCGCTGTGTCCTTGTTGGCTGTGCTGATGCCTGTCTATAGCTCAGCGCTGTTTCCTTGTTGGCTGTGCTGATGCCTGTCTCTAACTCAGCGCTGTGTCCTTGTTGACTGTGCTGATGCCTGTCTTTAACTCAGCGCTGTTTCCTTGTTGGCTGTGCTGATGCCTGTCTTTAACTCAGCGCTGTGTCCTTGTTGGCTGTGCTGATGCCTGTCTCTAACTCAGCGCTGTGTCCTTGTTGACTGTGCTGATGCCTGTCTTTAACTCAGCGCTGTGTCCTTGTTGGCTATGCTGTTGCCTGTCTCTAACTCAGCGCTGTGTCCTTGTTGACTGTGCTGATGCCTGTCTTTAACTCAGCGCTGTTTCCTTGTTGGCTGTGCTGATGCCTGTCTTTAACTCAGCGCTGTGTCCTTGTTGGCTGTGCTGATGCCTGTCTCTAACTCAGCGCTGTGTCCTTGTTGACTGTGCTGATGCCTGTCTTTAACTCAGCGCTGTGTCCTTGTTGGCTGTGCTGATGCCTGTCTCTAACTCAGCGCTGTGTCCTTGTTGACTGTGCTGATGCCTGTCTTTAACTCAGCGCTGTTTCCTTGTTGGCTGTGCTGATGCCTGTCTTTAACTCAGCGCTGTTTCCTTGTTGGCTGTGCTGATGCCTGTCTTTAACTCAGCGCTGTGTCCTTGTTGGCTGTGCTGATGCCTGTCTTTAACTCAGCGCTGTGTCCTTGTTGGCTGTGCTGATGCCTGTCTCTAACTCAGCGCTGTGTCCTTGTTGGCTGTGCTGATGCCTGTCTCTAACTCAGCGCTGTGTCCTTGTTGACTATGCTGATGCCTGTCTTTAACTCAGGGCTGTTTTCTTGTTGGCTGTGCTGATGCCTGTCTCTAACTCAGCGCTGTGTCCTTGTTGGCTGTGCTGATGCCTGTCTCTAACTCAGCGCTGTGTCCTTGTTGGCTGTGCTGATGCCTGTCTCTAACTCAGCGCTGTGTCCTTGTTGACTATGCTGATGCCTGTCTTTAACTCAGCGCTGTTTCCTTGTTGGCTGTGCTGATGCCTGTCTCTAACTCAGCGCTGTGTCCTTGTTGACTGTGCTGATGCCTGTCTTTAACTCAGCGCTGTGTCCTTGTTGGCTGTGCTGATGCGAGGCTCTAACTCAGCGCTGTGTCCTTGTTGGCTGTGCTGATGCCTGTCTTTAACTCAGCGCTGTGTCCTTGTTGACTGTGCTGATGCCTGTCTTTAACTCAGCGCTGTTTCCTTGTTGGCTGTGCTGATGCCTGTCTCTAACTCAGCGCTGTGTCCTTGTTGACTGTGCTGATGCCTGTCTCTAACTCAGCGCTGTGTCCTTGTTGGCTGTGCTGTTGCTAGGCTTTAACTCAGCGCTGTGTCCTTGTTGACTGTGCTGATGCCTGTCTTTAACTCAGCGCTGTGTCCTTGTTGGCTATGCTGTTGCCTGTCTCTAACTCAGCGCTGTTTCCTTGTTGGCTATGCTGATGCCTGTCTTTAACTCAGCGCTGTGTCCTTGTTGGCTGTGCTGATGCCTGTCTCTAACTCAGCGCTGTGTCCTTGTTGACTATACTGATGCCTGTCTCTAACTCAGCGCTGTGTCCTTGTTGACTGTGCTGATGCCTGTCTCTAACTCAGCGCTGTGTCCTTGTTGGCTTTACTGATGCCTGTCTCTAACTCAGCGCTGTGTCCTTGTTGACTATGCTGATGCCTGTCTTTAACTCAGCGCTGTGTCCTTGTTCACTGTGCTGATGCCTGTCTCTAACTCAGTGCTGTGTCCTTGTTGACTGTGCTGATGCCTATCTCTAACTCAGCGCTGTGTCCTTGTTGGCTGTGCTGATGCCTGTCTCTAACTCAGCGCTGTGTCCTTGTTGGCTTTACTGATGCCTGTCTTTAACTCAGCGCTGTGTCCTTGTTGGCTGTGCTGATGCCTGTCTTTAACTCAGCGCTGTGCCCTTGTCGGCTGTGCTGATGCCTGTCTCTAACTCAGCGCTGTGTCCTTGTTGACTATGCTGATGCCTGTCTTTAACTCAGCGCTGTGTCCTTGTTGACTATGCTGATGCCTGTCTTTAACTCAGCGCTGTGTCCTTGTTGGCTGTGCTGATGCCTGTCTCTAACTCAGCGCTGTGTCCTTGTTGACTATGCTGATGCCTGTCTCTAACTCAACGCTATGTCCTTGTTGACTGTGCTGATGCCTGTCTCTAACTCAGCGCTGTGTCCTTGTTGGCTGTGCTGATGCCTGTCTCTAACTCAGCGCTGTGTCCTTGTTGGCTTTACTGATGCCTGTCTCTAACTCAGCGCTGTGTCCTTGTTGACTGTGCTGATGCCTGTCTCTAACACAGCGCTGTGTCCTTGTTGGTTGTGCTGATGCCTGTCTCTAACTCAGCGCTGTGTCCTTGTTGGCTGTGCTGATGCCTGTCTTTAACTCAGCGCTGTGTCCTTGTTGGCTGTGCTGATGCCTGTCTCTAACTCAGCGCTGTGTCCTTGTTGACTATGCTGATGCCTGTCTTTAACTCAGCGCTGTGTCCTTGTTGACTATGCTGATGCCTGTCTCTAACTCAGCGCTGTGTCCTTGTTGGCTGTGCTGATGCCTGTCTCTAACTCAGCGCTGTGTCCTTGTTGGCTGTGCTGATGCCTGTCTCTAACTCAGCGCTGTGTCCTTGTTGGCTATGCTGATGTCTGTCTCTAACTCAGCGCTGTGTCCTTGTTGACTGTGCTGATTCCTGTCTTTAACTCAGCGCTGTGTCCTTGTTGGCTTTACTGATGCCTGTCTCTAACTCAGCGCTGTGTCCTTGTTGGCTGTGCTGATGCCTGTCTCTAACTCAGCGCTGTGTCTTTGTTGGCTGTGCTGATGCCTGTCTCTAACTCAGCGCTGTGTCCTTGTTGGCTGTGCTGATGCCTGTCTCTAACTCAGCGCTGTGTCCTTGTTGACTATGCTGATGCCTGTCTTTAACTCAGCGCTGTGTCCTTGTTGACTGTGCTGATGCCTGTCTTTAACTCAGCGCTGTGTCCTTGTTGACTGTGCTGATGCCTGTCTCTAACTCAGCGCTGTGTCCTTGTTGGCTGTGCTGATGCCTGTCTTTAACTCAGCGCTGTGTCCTTGTTGGCTGTGCTGATGCCTGTCTTTAACTCAGCGCTGTGTCCTTGTTGGCTGTGCTGATGCCTGTCTTTAACTCAGCGCTGTGTCCTTGTTGGCTGTGCTGATGCCTGTCTCTAACTCAGCGCTGTGTCCTTGTTGGCTGTGCTGATGCCTGTCTTTAACTCAGCGCTGTGTCCTTGTTGGCTGTGCTGATGCCTGTCTTTAACTCAGCGCTGTGTCCTTGTTGGCTGTGCTGATGCCTGTCTTTAACTCAACGCTGTGTCCTTGTTGGCTGTGCTGATGCCTGTCTCTAACTCAACGCTGTGTCCTTGTTGGCTGTGCTGATGCCTGTCTCTAACTCAGCGCTGTGTCCTTGTTGGCTGTGCTGATGCCTGTCTTTAACTCAGCGTTGTGTCCTTGTTGGCTGTGCTGATGCCTGTCTTTAACTCAGCGCTGTGTCCTTGTTGGCTGAGCTGATGCGAGGCTCTAACTCAGCGCTGTGTCCTTGTTGGCTGTGCTGATGCCTGTCTCTAACTCAGCGCTGTGTCCTTGTTGGCTGAGCTGATGCGAGGCTCTAACTCAGCGCTGTGTCCTTGTTGGCTGTGCTGATGCCTGTCTTTAACTCAGCGCTGTGTCCTTGTTGGCTGTGCTGATGCCTGTCTTTAACTCAGCGCTGTGTCCTTGTTGGCTGAGCTGATGCGAGGCTCTAACTCAGCGCTGTGTCCTTGTTGGCTGTGCTGATGCCTGTCATTTAACTCAGCGCTGTGTCCTTGTTGGCTGAGCTGATGCGAGGCTCTAACTCAGCGCTGTGTCCTTGTTGGCTGTGCTGATGCCTGTCTCTAACTCAGCGCTGTGTCCTTGTTGACTGTGCTGATGCCTGTCTCTAACTCAGCGCTGTGTCCTTGTTGGCTGTGCTGATGCGAGGCTCTAACTCAACGCTGTGTCCTTGTTGGCTGTGCTGATGCCTGTATCTAACTCAGCGCTGTGTCCTTGTTGGCTGTGCTGATGCCTGTCTCTAACTCAGCGCTGTGTCCTTGTTGGCTGTGCTGATGCCTGTCTCTAACTCAGCGCTGTGTCCTTGTTGGCTGTGCTGATGCCTGTCTCTAACTCAGCGCTGTGTCCTTGTTGGCTGTGCTGATGCGAGGCTCTAACTCAGCGCTGTGTCCTTGTTGGCTGTGCTGATGCGAGGCTCTAACTCAGCGCTGTGTCCTTGTTGGCTGGGCTGATGCGAGACTCTAACTCAGCGCTGTGTCCTTGTTGGCTATGCTGATGCGAGACTCTAACTCAGCGCTGTGTCCTTGTTGGCTATGCTGATGCGAGACTCTAACTCAGCGCTGTGTCCTTGTTGGCTGGGCTGATGCCTGTCTCTAACTCAGCGCTGTGTCCTTGTTGGCTGTGCTGATGCCTGTCTCTAACTCAGCGCTGTGTCCTTGTTGGCTGAGCTGATGCGAAGCTCTAACTCAGCGCTGTGTCCTTGTTGGCTGTGCTGATGCCTGTCTTTAACTCAGCGTGTCCTTGTTGGCTGAGCTGATGCGAGGCTCTAACTCAGCGCTGTGTCCTTGTTGGCTGTGCTGATGCCTGTCTTTAACTCAGCGCTGTGTCCTTGTTGGCTGAGCTGATGCGAAGCTCTAACTCAGCGCTGTGTCCTTGTTGGCTGTGCTGATGCCTGTCTTTAACTCAGCGTGTCCTTGTTGGCTGAGCTGATGCGAGGCTCTAACTCAGCGCTGTGTCCTTGTTGGCTGTGCTGATGCCTGTCTCTAACTCAGCGCTGTGTCCTTGTTGGCTGTGCTGATGCCTGTCTTTAACTCAGCGCTTTGTCCTTGTTGGCTGTGCTGATGCCTGTCTTTAACTCAGCGCTGTGTCCTTGTTGGCTGTGCTGATGCCTGTCTCTAACTCAGCGCTGTGTCCTTGTTGGCTGTGCTGATGCCTGTCTCTAACTCAGCGCTGTGTCCTTGTTGGCTGAGCTGATGCGAGGCTCTAACTCAGCGCTGTGTCCTTGTTGGCTGTGCTGATGCCTGTCTCTAACTCAGCGCTGTGTCCTTGTTGGCTGTGCTGATGCCTGTCTCTAACTCAGCGCTGTGTCCTTGTTGGCTGTGCTGATGCCTGTCTCTAACTCAGCGCTGTGTCCTTGTTGGCTGTGCTGATGCGAGGCTCTAACTCAGCGCTGTGTCCTTGTTGGCTGTGCTGATGCCTGTCTTTAACTCAGCGCTGTGTCCTTGTTGGCTGGGCTGATGCCTGTCTTTAACTCAGCGCTGTGTCCTTGTTGGCTGTGCTGATGCCTGTCTTTAACTCAGCGCTGTGTCCTTGTTGGCTGTGCTGATGCCTGTCTTTAACTCAGCGCTGTGTCCTTGTTGGCTGTGCTGATGCCTGTCTTTAACTCAGCGCTGTGTCCTTGTTGGCTGTGCCGATGCCTGTCTTTAACTCAGCGCTGTGTCCTTGTTGGCTGTGCTGATGCCTGTCTCTAACTCAGCGCTGTGTCCTTGTTGGTTGTGCTGATGCCTGTCTCTAACTCAGCGCTGTGTCCTTGTTGGCTGAGCTGATGCGAGGCTCTAACTCAGCGCTGTGTCCTTGTTGGCTGTGCTGATGCCTGTCTTTAACTCAGCGCTGTGTCCTTGTTGGCTGTGCTGATGCCTGTCTTTAACTCAACGCTGTGTCCTTGTTGGCTGTGCTGATGCCTGTCTCTAACTCAACGCTGTGTCCTTGTTGGCTGTGCTGATGCCTGTCTTTAACTCAGCGCTGTGTCCTTGTTGGCTGGGCTGATGCGAGGCTCTAACTCAGCGCTGTGTCCTTGTTGGCTGTGCTGATGCCTGTCTTTAACTCAGCGCTGTGTCCTTGTTGGCTGTGCTGATGCGAGGCTCTAACTCAGCGCTGTGTCCTTGTTGGCTGTGCTGATGCCTGTCTCTAACTCAGCGCTGTGTCCTTGTTGGCTGTGCTGATGCGAGGCTCTAACTCAGCGCTGTGTCCTTGTTGGCTGTGCTGATGCCTGTCTCTAACTCAGCGCTGTGTCCTTGTTGGCTGTGCTGATGCGAGGCTCTAACTCAGCGCTGTGTCCTTGTTGGCTGTGCTGATGCCTGTCTTTAACTCAACGCTGTGTCCTTGTTGGCTGAGCTGATGCGAGGCTCTAACTCAACGCTGTGTCCTTGTTGGCTGTGCTGATGCCTGTCTCTAACTCAGCGCTGTGTCCTTGTTGGCTGTGCTGATGCCTGTCTCTAACTCAGCGCTGTGTCCTTGTTGGCTGTGCTGATGCCTGTCTCTAACTCAGCGCTGTGTCCTTGTTGGCTGTGCTGATGCCTGTCTCTAACTCAGCGCTGTGTCCTTGTTGGCTGTGCTGATGCGAGGCTCTAACTCAGCGCTGTGTCCTTGTTGGCTGGGCTGATGCCTGTCTCTAACTCAGCGCTGTGTCCTTGTTGACTGTGCTGATGCGAGACTCTAACTCAGCGCTGTGTCCTTGTTGGCTGTGCTGATGCCTGTCTCTAACTCAGCGCTGTGTCCTTGTTGGCTGTGCTGATGCCTGTCTCTAACTCAGCGCTGTGTCCTTGTTGGCTGTGCTGATGCCTGTCTCTAACTCAGCGCTGTGTCCTTGTTGGCTGTGCTGATGCGAGGCTCTAACTCAGCGCTGTTTCCTTGTTGGCTGTGCTGATGCCTGTCTCTAACTCAGCGCTGTGTCCTTGTTTGCTGTGCTGATGCCTGTCTCTAACTCAGCGCTGTGTCCTTGTTGACTATGCTGATGCCTGTCTTTAACTCAGCGCTGTGTCCTTGTTGGCTGTGCTGATGCCTGTCTTTAACTCAGCTCTGTGTCCTTGTTGGCTTTACTGATGCCTGTCTTTAACTCAGCGCTGTGTCCTTGTTGACTATGCTGATGCCTGTCTTTAACTCAGGGCTGTTTTCTTGTTGGCTGTGCTGATGCGAGGCTCTAACTCAGCGCTGTGTCCATGTTGACTGTGCTGATGCCTGTCTTTAACTCAGCGCTGTGTCCTTGTTGACTATGCTGATGCCTGTCTTTAACTCAGGGCTGTTTTCTTGTTGGCTGTGCTGATGCGAGGCTCTAACTCAGCGCTGTGTCCATGTTGACTGTGCTGATGCCTGTCTTTAACTCAGCGCTGTGTCCTTGTTGGCTGTGCTGATGCGAGGCTCTAACTCAGCGCTGTGTCCTTGTTGGCTGTGCTGATGCCTGTCTTTAACTCAGCGCTGTGTCCTTGTTGGCTGTGCTGATGCCTGTCTCTAACTCCGCGCTGTGTCCTTGTTGGCTGTGCTGATGCCTGTCTCTAACTCAGCGCTGTGTCCTTGTTGGCTGAGCTGATGCGAGGCTCTAACTCAGCGCTGTGTCCTTGTTGGCTGTGCTGATGCCTGTCTCTAACTCAGCGCTGTGTCCTTGTTGGCTGTGCTGATGCCTGTCTTTAACTCAGCGCTGTGTCCTTGTTGGCTGTGCTGATGCGAGGCTCTAACTCAGCGCTGTGTCCTTGTTGGCTGTGCTGATGCCTGTCTCTAACTCAGCGCTGTGTCCTTGTTGGCTGTGCTGATGCCTGTCTTTAACTCAGCGCTGTGTCCTTGTTGGCTGTGCTGATGCGAGGCTCTAACTCAGCGCTGTGTCCTTGTTGGCTGTGCTGATGCCTGTCTCTAACTCAGCGCTGTGTCCTTGTTGGCTGTGCTGATGCCTGTCTCTAACTCAGCGCTGTGTCCTTGTTGGCTGTGCTGATGCGAGGCTCTAACTCAGCGCTGTGTCCTTGTTGGCTGTGCTGATGCCTGTCTTTAACTCAGCGCTGTGTCCTTGTTGGCTGTGCTGATGCCTGTCTTTAACTCAGCGCTGTGTCCTTGTTGGCTGTGCTGATGCCTGTCTCTAACTCAGCGCTGTGTCCTTGTTGGCTGTGCTGATGCCTGTCTCTAACTCAGCGCAGTGTCCTTGTTGGCTGAGCTGATGCGAGGCTCTAACTCAGCGCTGTGTCCTTGTTGGCTGTGCTGATGCCTGTCTTTAACTCAGCGCTGTGTCCTTGTTGGCTGTGCTGATGCCTGTCTTTAACTCAGCGCTGTGTCCTTGTTGGCTGTGCTGATGCCTGTCTCTAACTCAGCGCTGTGTCCTTGTTGGCTGTGCTGATGCCTGTCTTTAACTCAGCGCTGTGTCCTTGTTGGCTGGGCTGATGCTAGGCTTTAACTCAGCGCTGTGTCCTTGTTGGCTGTGCTGATGCCTGTCTTTAACTCAGCGCTGTGTCCTTGTTGGCTGGGCTGATGCGAGACTCTAACTCAGCGCTGTGTCCTTGTTGGCTGTGCTGATGCCTGTCTTTAACTCAGCGCTGTGTCCTTGTTGGCTGTGCTGATGCCTGTCTTTAACTCAGCGCTGTGTCCTTGTTGGCTGGGCTGATGCGAGACTCTAACTCAGCGCTGTGTCCTTGTTGGCTGGGCTGATGCGAGACTTTAACTCAGCGCTGTGTCCTTGTTGGCTGTGCTGATGCCTGTCTTTAACTCAGCGCTGTGTCCTTGTTGGTTGTGCTGATGCGAGGCTCTAACTCAGCGCTGTGTCCTTGTTGGCTGTGCTGATGCCTGTCTTTAACTCAGCGCTGTGTCCTTGTTGGCTGGGCTGATGCCTGTCTTTAACTCAGCGCTGTGTCCTTGTTGGCTGTGCTGATGCCTGTCTTTAACTCAGCGCTGTGTCCGTGTTGGCTGGGCTGATGCCTGTCTTTAACTCAGCGCTGTGTCCTTGTTGGCTGTGCTGATGCCTGTCTTTAACTCAGCGCTGTGTCCGTGTTGGCTGTGCTGATGCCTGTCTTTAACTCAGCGCTGTGTCCTTGTTGGCTGGGCTGATGCGAGGCTCTAACTCAGCGCTGTGTCCTTGTTGGCTGTGCTGATTCCTGTCTTTAACTCAGCGCTGTGTCCTTGTTGGCTGTGCTGATGCCTGTCTTTAACTCAGCGCTGTGTCCTTGTTGGCTGTGCTGATTCCTGTCTTTAACTCAGCGCTGTGTCCTTGTTGGCTGTGCTGATGCCTGTCTTTAACTCAGCGCTGTGTCCTTGTTGGCTGTGCTGATGCGAGACTTTAACTCAGCGCTGTGTCCTTGTTGGCTGGGCTGATGCGAGACTTTAACTCAGCGCTGTGTCCTTGTTGGCTGTGCTGATGCCTGTCTTTAACTCAGCGCTGTGTCCTTGTTGGCTGTGCTGATGCCTGTCTTTAACTCAGCGCTGTGTCCTTGTTGGCTGTGCTGATGCGAGACTTTAACTCAGCGCTGTGTCCTTGTTGGCTGTGCTGATGCCTGTCTCTAACTCAGCGCTGTGTCCTTGTTGGCTGTGCTGATGCCTGTCTTTAACTCAGCGCTGTGTCCTTGTTGGCTGGGCTGATGCGAGACTTTAACTCAGCGCTGTGTCCTTGTTGGCTGTGCTGATGCCTGTCTTTAACTCAGCGTTGTGTCCTTGTTGGCTGGGCTGATGCGAGACTTTAACTCAGCGCTGTGTCCTTGTTGGCTGTGCTGATGCCTGTCTTTAACTCAGCGCTGTGTCCTTGTTGGCTGTGCTGATGCCTGTCTTTAACTCAGCGCTGTGTCCTTGTTGGCTGTGCTGATGCGAGACTTTAACTCAGCGCTGTGTCCTTGTTGGCTGTGCTGATGCCTGTCTCTAACTCAGCGCTGTGTCCTTGTTGGCTGTGCTGATGCCTGTCTTTAACTCAGCGCTGTGTCCTTGTTGGCTGTGCTGATGCCTGTCTTTAACTCAGCGCTGTGTCCTTGTTGGCTGTGCTGATGCCTGTCTTTAACTCAGCGCTGTGTCCTTGTTGGCTGGGCTGATGCGAGGCTTTAACTCAGCGCTGTGTCCTTGTTGGCTGTGCTGATGCGAGGCTTTAACTCAGCGCTGTGTCCTTGTTGGCTGTGCTGATGCTAGGCTTTAACTCAGCGCTGTGTCCTTGTTGGCTGTGCTGATGCCTGTCTTTAACTCAGCTCTGTGTCCTTGTTGGCTTTACTGATGCCTGTCTTTAACTCAGCGCTGTGTCCTTGTTGGCTGTGCTGATGCCTGTCTCTAACTCAGCGCTGTGTCCTTGTTGGCTGTGCTGATGCCTGTCTTTAACTCAGCGCTGTGTCCTTGTTGGCTGTGCTGATGCGAGACTCTAACTCAGCGCTGTGTCCTTGTTGGCTGGGCTGATGCCTGTCTCTAACTCAGCGCTGTGTCCTTGTTGGCTGGGCTGATGCCTGTCTCTAACTCAGCGCTGTGTCCTTGTTGGCTGTGCTGATGCCTGTCTTTAACTCAGCGCTGTGTCCTTGTTGGCTGGGCTGATGCGAGACTCTAACTCAGCGCTGTGTCCTTGTTGGCTGTGCTGATGCCTGTCTTTAACTCAGCGCTGTGTCCTTGTTGGCTGTGCTGATGTGAGACTCTAACTCAGCGCTGTGTCCTTGTTGGCTGTGCTGATGCGAGACTCTAACTCAACGCTGTGTCCTTGTTGGCTGTGCTGATGCGAGACTCTAACTCAGCGCTGTGTCCTTGTTGGCTGGGCTGATGCGAGACTCTAACTCAGCGCTGTGTCCTTGTTGGCTGTGCTGATGCCTGTCTTTAACTCAGCGCTGTGTCCTTGTTGGCTGTGCTGATGCCTGTCTTTAACTCAGCGCTGTGTCCTTGTTGGCTGTGCTGATGCGAGACTCTAACTCAGCGCTGTGTCCTTGTTGGCTGTGCTGATGCCTGTCTTTAACTCAGCGCTGTGTCCTTGTTGGCTGTGCTGATGCCTGTCTTTAACTCAGCGCTGTGTCCTTGTTGGCTGTGCTGATGCCTGTCTTTAACTCAGCGCTGTGTCCTTGTTGGCTGTGCTGATGCCTGTCTTTAACTCAGCGCTGTGTCCTTGTTGGCTGTGCTGATGCCTGTCTTTAACTCAGCGCTGTGTCCTTGTTGGCTGTGCTGATGCCTGTCTTTAACTCAGCGCTGTGTCCTTGTTGACTATGCTGATGCCTGTCTTTAACTCAGCGCTGTGTCCTTGTTGGCTGTGCTGATGCCTGTCTTTAACTCAGCGCTGTGTCCTTGTTGGCTGTGCTGATGCCTGTCTTTAACTCAGCGCTGTGTCCTTGTTGGCTGTGCTGATGCCTGTCTCTAACTCAGCGCTGTGTCCTTGTTGGCTGTGCTGATGCCTGTCTTTAACTCAGCGCTGTGTCCTTGTTGGCTGTGCTGATGCCTGTCTCTAACTCAGCGCTGTGTCCTTGTTGGCTGTGCTGATGCCTGTCTCTAACTCAGCGCTGTGTCCTTGTTGGCTGTGCTGATGCCTGTCTTTAACTCAGCGCTGTGTCCTTGTTGGCTGTGCTGATGCCTGTCTCTAACTCAGCGCTGTGTCCTTGTTGGCTGTGCTGATGCCTGTCTCTAACTCAGCGCTGTGTCCTTGTTGGCTGTGCTGATGCGAGACTCTAACTCAGCGCTGTGTCCTTGTTGACTGGGCTGATGCGAGACTCTAACTCAGCGCTGTGTCCTTGTTGGCTGGGCTGATGCGAGACTCTAACTCAGCGCTGTGTCCTTGTTGGCTGTGCTGATGCCTGTCTCTAACTCAGCGCTGTGTCCTTGTTGGCTGTGCTGATGCCTGTCTTTAACTCAGCGCTGTGTCCTTGTTGACTGTGCTGATGCGAGACTCTAACTCAGCGCTGTGTCCTTGTTGGCTGTGCTGATGCCTGTCTCTAACTCAGCGCTGTGTCCTTGTTGGCTGTGCTGATGCCTGTCTCTAACTCAGCGCTGTGTCCTTGTTGGCTGGGCTGATGCCTGTCTCTAACTCAGCGCTGTGTCCTTGTTGGCTGTGCTGATGCCTGTCTCTAACTCAGCGCTGTGTCCTTGTTGGCTGTGCTGATGCCTGTCTCTAACTCAGCGCTGTGTCCTTGTTGACTATGCTGATGCCTGTCTTTAACTCAGGGCTGTTTTCTTGTTGGCTGTGCTGATGCGAGGCTCTAACTCAGCGCTGTGTCCATGTTGACTGTGCAGACCGCTGGACTATGACCGCAAGGAGGGAGCCTTCTACAAATTCACGGTGGTGGCCAAGGACCGCGGAACGCCCCCCAGGTCGGCGTCGTCCAGTGTGCAGGTGACCGTGACCAACATCAACGACGAGGCGCCAGAGTTCACCATCCCGGACGGAGTGGAGTACCGGGTGTTGGAAAACGCTGCCGTCAACCACGTCATCACTCAGATACAGGCCACAGACAAAGACGGGGATGTCGTGACCTACAGCTTTAGATGTGAGTGTGCAGTGGTGTGTAGTGTGGAAGTGGTTGTAGCCAAAGATATCCAGTATGTAGTGGTGTGTAGTGTGGTAGTGGTTGTAGCCAAAGATATCCAGTATGTAGTGGTGTGTAGTGTGGAAGTGGTTGTAGCCAAAGATATCCAGTATGTAGTGGTGTGTAGTGTGGAAGTGGTTGTAGCCAAAGATATCCAGTATGTAGTGGTGTGTAGTGTGGAAGTGGTTGTAGCCAAAGATATCCAGTATGTAGTGGTGTGTAGTGTGGACGTGGTTGTAGCCAAAGATATCCAGTATGTAGTGGTGTGTAGTGTGGAAGTCTGGGTGGCCGAGTGGTAAAGCACTTGCGCTCGGAAGCGAGAGGTTGCGAGTTCGACCCTGGGTCAGGGCGTTAGCAATTTTCTACCCCCTTTCCTAACCTAGGTGGTGGGTTCAAGTGCTAGTCTTTCGGATGAGACGAAAAACCGAGGTCCCTTCGTGTACACTACATTGGGGTGTGCACGTTAAAGATCCCACGATTAACCGGCACGGTTGGCCTAGTGGTAAGGCGTCCGCCCCGTGATCGGGAGGTCGTGGGTTCGAACCCCGGCCGGGTCATACTAAGACTTTAAAATTGGCAATCTAGTGGCTGCTCCGCCTGGCGTCTGGCATTATGGGGTTAGTGCTAGGACTGGTTGGTCCGGTGTCAGAATAATGTGACTGGGTGAGACATGAAGCCTGTGCTGCGACTTCTGTCTTGTGTGTGGCGCACGTTAAATGTCAAAGCAGCACCGCCCTGATATGGCCCTTCGTGGTCGGCTGGGCGTTAAGCAAACAAACAAACAAACAAATCCCACGATTGACAAAAGGGTCTTTCCTGGCAAAATTGTATAGGCATAGATAAAAATGTCCACCAAAATACCCGTGTGACTTGGAATAATAGGCCGTGAAAAGTAGGATATGCGCTGAAATGGCTGCGATCTGCTGGCCGATGTGAATGCGTGATGTATTGTGTAAAAAAAATTCCATCTCACACGGCATAAATAAATCCCTGCGCCTTGAATTCGTGTGTTGAGATATGTGCGCGATATAAATTGCATAAAATAAGTAAATCCCTGCGCTTAGAACTGTACCCACGGAATACGTGCGATGTAAGCTTCATATTGATTGATTGATTGATAGCCAAAGATATCCAGTATGTAGTGGTGTGTAGTGTGGTAGTGGTTGTAGCCAAAGATATCCAGTATGTAGTGGTGTGTAGTGTGGACGTGGTTGTTGCCAAAGATATCCAGTATGTAGTGGTGTGTAGTGTGGAAGTGGTTGTAGCCAAAGATATCCAGTATGTAGTGGTGTGTAGTGTGGACGTGGTTGTAGCCAAAGATATCCAGTATGTAGTGGTGTGTAGTGTGGAAGTGGTTGTAGCCAAAGATATCCAGTATGTAGTGGTGTGTAGTGTGGAAGTGGTTGTAGCCAAAGATATCCAGTAATGAGTATGTAGTGGTGTGTAGTGTGGTAATGGTTGTAGCCAAAGATATCCAGTATGTAGTGGTGTGTAGTGTGGTAGTGGTTGTGGCCAAAGATGCAGTATATAGTGGTGTGTAGTGTGGTAGTGGTGGTGGCCAAAGATATCCAGTATGTAGTGGTATGTCGTGTGGTAGTGGTTGTAGCCAAAGATATCCAGCACATAAAAACATTTTTTGAAATGAAACATGACAGTAAAGAAGTGAACTTAAATGGATATGTCAAGAAGAATTTTACAAAGATAAGTAAGTTTTTGAGAAATGTTCAAAGAATAAATCTTGGTCTGTCACGGCATGTGCTTTGTACTTGGTTCTTGTCCTGTAATCAGTTGAATATTCCGTGAAACGATCTCTGATTTCTGGAGTGTCACATGTGCACTGTGTCTATTTTAGCGGGGTCCCAGAACGACGGAAAATTCGAGATTGCCCGGCAGACGGGGCTGATCAAGCTGACCCAGACCATCCAGCCGGCTGATGACCGTTTCATGCTGGTCATCCTGGCGCGAGATGACGGCAGCTGCTGTGGAGGGGGGACCACTCTTTCCAGTTCTGTCACCATCTACGTGCAGGTGACATTTATGTTCCCTTTTTTTTGCTGAAAGCTTTTGTTGTTGTTGTTGTTGTTGTTGTTGTTGTTGTTGTTGTTGTTGTTGTTGTTGTTGTTGTTGTTGTTGTTGTTGTTGTTGTTGTTGTTGTTGTCTGTTGTTTTGTTATTCCATATTAGAAATACTCAGTTCCTTTTCAAAAGGATAATCAGAAGTTTATCAGAAGGGGTTCCAAAGCGCCCTTTGATAGTAAGGTCTTAGTGAAACCTGTGAAAGTTAAAGGCACATCGCTTTGTGTGAAAGCATCTAAGATCTGGCCAGGCATTTACATGGGATACGACTATCCTTCCATTTGGGCACATGCCAAAAGTCA